>NC_136996.1:9208943-9216443 GCF_032717465.1 Coenobita brevimanus | reverse complement strand
GGGCGC
The DNA here is from genome assembly GCF_032717465.1 of Coenobita brevimanus. Taxonomy (NCBI): domain Eukaryota; kingdom Metazoa; phylum Arthropoda; class Malacostraca; order Decapoda; family Coenobitidae; genus Coenobita; species Coenobita brevimanus. Next base: position 9,216,437 of record NC_136996.1, on the reverse strand, counting down.
TGGAAAACATTAACCCTTTCACTACAGTGACCCCTGGTGGTAGATGGTGGTGACCATCTTCCTCTCACTTGATGTCTTTCTTGGTCTCTATCGTTCTCTCTCTGTGTCTGCCATCCTCACTTCCTAGTTCTCTCTTTCCCCTCTTTCACATTTTACACTCTTGCCACATCAGGCGGCTCTACACTGAGAGACAAGATGAATAGTTTCCTGTAACACAGGAAACCATTTACAAGGTGGTTGGCAACCATATACTCAGAGAATGGGGTGATGTGGAAGCTGCTATGGTGCCCCTGCTAATTGAGTAGAGTGACGCAAACGTGGTGTCCATCCCGGAACCAAACCTTCGCCTCGATGATGTGAGACGTTGTCAACCGTAAAGGAATGTTGATTAACTGCATGGGATGTCCCTACAGAAGCGATTGTTTGTCTCCGTATGATGGATCTGCTGGCTTAGACAGACTGGGGTTAAGCAACAGCTACAACAAGGACAATGACACTTATATTTATTTATTCTTGCTATCTCCGTATTGGATCTGGTGGTCTGGCGGATTTTGGCGCTCCAACTAGATGTGGCCCATAAGGATGTGTGTCTAAGGGATGAGTGGAGTTTACTGATCACAAATTACTGCTCGGGTGTATGTGACTGTCCTCTGTCCTTACATATTAGGATTTAAGCCTCTAATAGAACAACGTAAAAGTGGAACATGGATGGATCTCGGTTTCCAGACAGTTAATTCAGACTTGGAGAGGCATATCAAACAGGAGAAGGGGGGGATTAGCTACATCTTTCCTTAACTCCTTCGCTACGAGGGGTCTCCTGCAATGTGATGTTAGTTGCAACAAAGTGAAAAATGCCATTCTCGGGCTTGGGAGACTTGCAGAATGATAGTGAAGAAAGCACTGATGTCTTAAAAGGAAAAAGGGAGTTTGGAGATCAATGACTTACTTTCTCATGGTCGTCCTTTTTTAGTACCGTATCTTATTCCAAGATAATCCAGATGTGCTATTATTTAGGTGAGAGTGAATGAAAGGAGCTTGAAGTTAATACATCATCCATTAACCATGTCATGGTCGGAACAAATTTTTTTCTCAATTCTAGCTAACGTCAAACGACTTTTTTTTTTTTTTTTTTCCAGTAGAGAATGAGTCCTAAGAACCCTATGAAAGTTAACCCCTCTACTACTGTGATGTGATTTAATTTATTCTATCACCAGACAGTTAATGATTTCGCAGAGAAGAGCCTCTGGGCTGAAGGGGTTAGATATAGCTATTAATCCCTACACTTTGACCGACTCTTTATAAACAGAGTTGAATAAACCTTTGACAGCAGGAAAAAGCTACACGTCATCGTAATCCTTTCGACTGTAGTTGGTCTTTCCTAAGTTTAATAAATCGTATTTTGTAAGCAAAAATAAAGAAAAAATTCCTTGGGTGAATAGACTAATCCTTCATTCAAGAAAGTCTTCTCTGTTTTTGCTACCTACAGCTTACGAGCCTGTCTTAAAAGTAGTATGATTTATTGAAGGCAGTCTATAACCTGTACAGTTATAGATGTGTCATAAGCTGAGTAAAATGATAACAAAAATCATATCGAAAAGAAGTCGCCAGGTGAAAGGGGCAAAGGGAAACTGGTTTTAACTCTTATCACCTCGAAGTAGTCTATCATATATATACCATGAAAATTGTCGATAGCAAGAAACAAAAGAGATAAATCTTTCGTGCAATGATTGAGAGAATGACGTGTAAGAGAAGTGATAAACGGATTGAAGGGGAGAGAGAGAGAGAGAGAGAGAGAGAGAGAGGGAGAGGTGAGTGAGTGAGTCCGTGAGTGAGTGAGCGTGCGTGCGTGCGTGTGCGGAGGGAAGGAGGGAGGGAGGGGGGTGGATGGGTGGATGGGTTTACCTCACTCTACCTTATCACTTCCACTCAGGATCAGCATCATTTCCACCACGAAGCTGTTGCAGACATGAGGCTTATACTTATTCTCTCCTGCCTTGGTAAGTCCACTTAGAATCTCTCTCTCTTTCTCTCTCTCTCTCTGTATGTCTGTCTCTGTCTCGGTCTGCCTCGCTCTCTCTCTCATGTGAATCAGGTTTTGAGGGAAAAATAAGTTGTATAGTACAGTATATTGCCAGTTCGCAGTATTTACTTGCACACTGACATCGCCCCTTACTTTACTTTCTTCTCTTGATATTAAAGGACGGCTATTTTCTTTTTAAGAGAGAAAATCTGTTTGTGAAGTTGTGTGTCATTTTGCCCTTGCTATCTACAGACAGTTTTATGTAGTTAAGGAGATATTTCTCATTCAGGAAGAGTTACATACGTTTTTCATTATGCCCTTTATTGTTGCAGTGTTTTAATCGCAGTAAACTCATCTGGCAAACGGGGAAAGAGAAATGAAGTCCTCTTGCTGAAGGGGCTGTGTCTTTCTGTACTGTGATGCTTACAAATCCGCAGGGACTCTATTTTTTGCAAAGGAAGCACCTCGCCCAGGTTAATAGGTTCAGTTATTTACTTCACTGATGATGAAAATTGAGACTAACTCAAAGGTATTGATTTCCAGTAACTTCTTGAACAGTGTAACGTCCCAATAACTTTTCTTGTAGAGACCACTCGATTTTGTTCAGCCTGAGAGTGCCCATGTAATGAATGAGCTAATGAAGGTTATATTAAACTGATCCAGTTGAAAAGTCCTTCCAAAGCTAAAGAAAATTGTCTGGTAGAATCAAGAAAATAACAAGACACCACCGTATACACTGGGTTATAATGTTCTCTTTAAGTTGTAAGTATTTTCTGCTTTGATAATATGAATATCTTAACTCTATAGGTAAATGTTGTCAAGCACATGTTGTGAAGCTATGGGGTTTGGGGAGGACATGGTAGAAAATTGGTTACCGACATTATTATGGGCAGCGTGGGAACAGGGAAAGGTGTCTGATAACGGAGGCAGCTTGGGAACAAGGAAAGGTGGCAGATAACTGAAAGAAAGCTATAATAATAATGAGAAAGTTGAGAATTATAAGAGTATGATTCCTGCAAGTCTTGTTGTTGAATATTCTGTACTCTGATCACATTAACTTGACCGAAAATTGTTCATCTTCATTGCAGAGCTGTAACAAGAGATTAACAGGATATAACGCTAGTCACGAAAGTGTGCCACGGTGGTACGGAGAGGATGTAGAGCCGTAGTATTGTCTTATTCTGCCACTGAGCTACAGGAACCAAACAACAGTAGGACGAAAATCTCCTTGTTAATGTGAAAAAAACCATGGTCGGGGTGATGTCTTTGTCTTGCCCGCATACTTAAGTTTTCGGTCGTGCCTGGCACCCAGCTCTATCCTTACATACTCTGTACTACGTCTGCCTAGCCTCGAGCCCCTACATCTTGAAGGAAATAATACTCTCCTTTATCTATCTATCTATCTATATCGATATCTATATCCATCTGTCTATCTATCTATCTATAATATATATATATATATATATATATATATATATATATATATATATATATATATATATGTATATATATATATATATATATATATATATATATATATATATATATATATATATATATATATATATATATATATATATATATATGTAAGCTAACTGGGTGAGAAGGACAACAGGCATATTTTCTTATGATTAACAAAGTGGGAGTAGGAAAGGAAAAGGGAGAAAGGAAGAAATTATTTCCTTGAAGTAAACAGTCTTAGGCTTCTATGACCCACTACTGAATATCTTTTTTTTTTTTTTTTTTTAATGTTAGCTTGAATAGGGTACCAGAGTTTTTCCTACCGCGTGAGTATTAATGGTGATAATAACATTTTAGGCCCCAAAGACTTGCTTTCAGCAAAATTTTATTGTTTGACGATGGCTGGAACAGAATAATGGAGCTGTCTATAACCATGTGATCTCTAATTGCTCAGGAATGTTTGAAATGGAGTCAGAGGTAACACATGTAGATCTGAAAAAAAGTGACACAAAGGTAAGGAAACAAAAAAATCATGGAAATTATTAAGCATATTTGAGCGCGAGAATGTTAAAAACTATACAGTTATCAAAACAATTGTGAAGTGAAAATACTTGTAGAAGCGAACGAAAGGTGTAATGAGTTTAATTACAGGCTGAGTTTAAAACAGGTCAGTGTGATGTTTCATTTTTTTGATCAGTACTTATGGATGGACATCAAGAGGGGCTTTGTGCAAGGGCATTGCTTGAAACTGAACTGAAATGAGAGAGAATGTTCAAAACCCTGGCTTTAGTTGATATAGTTGTGCTTAGGGATTAGGAAGGAAAAATGCAGACATTTATTAGAACCTACAGATGTATGTGTGTGATCTAGGGCAAAATTAATATGACGAAATTACAGTAAAATATCGCAGTGTCCGTGGCAGAAGATACTAAATGTTCTGAAGAAAATGAATTGTCCATTGGTAGAACGTGTAAAGGAGTCCATATATATGCCGTGAAAGGAACCGTTCGCGAGAATTTAACCTAAGTAATAGATTTTGCCACAATTCTCTGTGACCATTGGAGTTTCTCAGGGTTCTGTCGTGAGTTCACTTCTACTCATTATAGTGTTGGAATCAGTGCTACTTAGAGTCCAGAGTCGGAGTGCTAATGGGACCTGTTACGTGATGATATGTTGATTGCTGATAGTATGGAGGGAGTAGAGGAAACATTTGAGAAAAAGAGAGATGGCATAGAGGCCAAGGATTTGAGAGTGAATGAGTATAAAACCAAGGTAATGGTCAACAGGGAGGGTGATGGCCCCGAAATGGTTAGTTGAAAATGGCCTTGTGCTATGTCGGAAAGGTGTGGGTAGGAACTTACAGTCGTGGTCATAAATAATCACCTATCCTCCGGTACCCCGTGCCTCAGGCTGGCTCCTTTATGCGCGGCAAATCACACAGGAGTAAGAGGGGCTGAAAGGGAGGGGCCAGGAAGAGAAGGGAAGGTGGGTGGGGGGACGAGTGACGGTGCTGGGGTGGAGTGAGGGAGGGTAGGTAGGGGAGAGAGAATGAAATGTGAAGTGGTGGCTACATAATTTGTCTACTTTCTTTCAATCAGGGCATCATTTAAAGGAGTTACTATTCGGTAGTTAAAGCTGCTTTACACCTTGTGTGGTGACCTCAGATAACAAACTTTAGATAGGTGGTAATATCAAGGGCTGGCTCGTAAGAGAAATATACTGTTGTGACAGATCAAATATTAGTGCAGAGCCATCAAGATTGTGTGGGCCGAGATTGTCAACGCGTTGAAGACAGCAAACGAGAGGACACAGGCCCGCCTCCTCCAGCACACCAAGGACGAGTGGGAGCTGTTCATACGAAACCAGCAAACAATCAACAACATTGTTTTCTCTGTGCCGCGATGACTGCAAGAGGTTATTAAGGCAGGAGGCCACTGGACTACTTACTAAGGCTTTCCTGGTTGCTTTGGCTTGACCAATGTCGGTAAACATTGACATAGATATATTTTGGGAGTTTCGGTAGAGTTTTTCATTTTCCTTCTTACATATTATGACATACCGTTTTTATATCCACTCATATGCACTGAAATAAATTTATTTACCTTTTATGCAAGGTTATTTTAAATAGCGTTTTCATATAAAAAATATAGAGATACCATAAAATAATTGACATGGTGGTGACTGTATAGGGAGGTTGTATACTGAGAGGATGATCATATTTACTGCGGACACAGCCATCTCAAAGGTTGCATGTGATATTTAGTTCCAAAACTTAATTACACATATGGGTAGAGGACGTTTCTTACACAAACATAACGGAAGTCAAAGCCATCCAGATTCCATTCTGCGTCCAACGTCAAAATACGCGGATAAACACAAATATCTGGCTCCGCACTAATGACTGATCTGTCACGTCAGTATATTTCTCTCACGAGCCAGCCTTTGGTTTCACCACCTATCTAAAGCTTGTTATCTGACGCCGCCATACAAGGTGCAATATAGCTTTATCTACTGAATATTAATTCCTTTAAATGATGCCCTGAATGAAAGAAAATAAGGGATTTAATCCCCGAGCTAGGCAACTATGGCCATATAGCCCCGCTAGGTTACAGGAGCGCGCTACCACTCCCGGCACGGCAGTCCCGGGCGAGGCTCGAACTCGCAATCCCCCGATTACGAGCTTGATGCTCTACCACTGAGCCACCGTGCCACCATGAAAGAAAATAGACAAATTATGTGGTCACCACTTTGCATTTCATTCCCCCTCCCCTACCTACCCTCCCCCACTCCACCCCAGCACCATAGCTCTTCCCCCCACCCACCTTTCCTTCTCTCTCTGGCCCCTCCCTCTCAACCCCTTTTACTCTAGTGTGGCATGCCGCTCGGGGTACAGGAGGATAGGTGACTATCACCACGACTGTACATCTTGTAATGGGTGTAAAAGATGAGTATACAAGAGGTGCTGTGATGTGCACGGCAAGGTGCAAAATACTGTGACCTTCGAGCACAGGATATGGAGAGGGAATGATGTTAATGACATCACTCTAGATAACGTAGACTTCGGTCGTATTTTCCTGGAGTGAGAAGGAATTTCGCCATGGGATTATGTGAATGTGGTAGGTGGGAGCGCCCGTCTTCCAGTCACTCAGTATTGCCATACCTTCAGGCGATTCTGCACTGTGTGACGTGAAAATAGCTTCTTGTTGCCCACGAAGCAATAATATCATTACAATGTTTGTACAATACCCAGTGTTGGATATTATGATTTTGATGATGAGACGGGTGTTTTGTGAGGGACTTGGTTCCGCTTTCAGTTAAGACATGACTATTATCTATTGTATCTTTGCTAATGGCTGAATATTTGCACGCAAATGGAAGTCACCACTGCCGAATTGGACTGGGAGGTTTGGTGGGTGGGGAGGGCCTTTGTCTGTATCCTTGTCTTCCTCTTGTAGTCTATTTATATTTTCATAGGAGCTACCTACATGGAGCATGTACTTACTGCAGTTTTCCTCTTATGTTTTTATGTTCACTACCGCCATTGCACGTCAGAACTGGTTGCTCCTCGTACCTAAAGAACGCAGGTGTTTTCATCCCATTTACACCCACTCTAAAATTCGAAACAGTGAATGAATCGATTAAAAAATATTTCAAAGTTGAAATACCGGTAACTTGACCACGGAAAATCTTCCATGTGGACGATGATAATCAGTGTTTTTTGTTAATTGGGATGCAGAGCCCTGTTAATAAATGTCCCGTTAATTATGATTACCATTTATGTGGTATTGAAACAGATTCAGATCCAAAAGAGAAATTCAGTTAGGGCATGTGCTGGTGTTGACTGTGGCATACTAATGTTATTTTCGTTCAAATTCTCAAGGCCCTATGCACATTCATTAACATAGAGTTACTCGGAATTGAATACTAGAGTTGTGCTGACCATGAGTCGGCATACCAGTAAGGGAGTCCGGGTTTTGTTGTTACATGGCCAAGTCCTTACGCCCTCAATATCT
>NC_136996.1:9091443-9203943 GCF_032717465.1 Coenobita brevimanus | reverse complement strand
GTGTATGAATAATGTCACAATTACTGTAACTGTTAAGGTAAAACGTGTTTCCATTGCTGCTGAATTTTTTTTTAAACAACCGGTGATCATGGGAAAACAGATTGTTGTTGTTATTATTATTATTATTATTATTATTATTATTATTATTGTTGTTGTTATTGTTGTTGTTGTTACTGATGTCGTTATTGTTACTGTTTTTGTTGTTGTGGTTTTATGGTAATCCCTTTAGTCCCAAACGTTCTTTTGTATTTCAATCTTGATATTCTCACTCGACTTTATTTGATTAGGAGAGCCTTTTCGAACCGGCTGGGTTAAAAATATCTTCATTATTCCATTCTCTCGACTTCAAGAGTTTTGTTATAGGTGAAGAAAATTTTGGGAAGAAAAAAAAAAAAAAATCTTCCTATCACCCGAAAGTTTAAGCCATAATATGCGGCTCAGAGTTAAGCATCAGTTTCCCCTGTTTCCCTGTTCCATTTTATTGTATCTTCCTCTCGACGATTTTATTCAGTTCAAGAAAAGCCTCTCTAAATGAGGGGCTTAAAAATCAGCCTGTGTTAACTCTTCACTGCCATGGCGATTATTTTACTTCTTTGCTGCATCCGCTAGAAGAGTTTATTCGATTTAGAAAAAAGTCAGGTAGAGAAGGGATTAAACATGACACTGCAGTTACACTCGTGATTTCTTCATGTCTGGTCATTTAATTGCAACTGATAAAGACAGCCCACTTAATCTATTCTCCATTTTAACCGCTTCAGGACCAATTATGTATTTTATTCTGTCTAACTCCCGACTACTTTATTTTATTTATGACTGAATTTTCAAATTGGATAAGTTGGGTACATCATTCAGTAACTCCTTCATAACAAGTGTTCCATAAATATTTTTTGATAAAGTAGAAAAAAATCAAAACATGGAGCACTTAGAGAATGCAACACCCGCTCACTACAATGGTGTAAGGGTCGAACACTGGAGTTTGACTTCTGAATTCGATTTTCAACCAAATCTTTTCGAAATTAAATTGCTTCATTTTTGCCTTACCTTCAACACTTCCACCAGTACAATATATATTTACCTAAAGCTTTAAGTTGACATTGCCCTGTAAGCTTGGCCTTTGACCTTTCCCTGTGACCTGGACCTTTGGCTGGTTGTTTAAAAAACAACAACAATCTCTTCATCTCTGTCATAGCCTGAACCCTTCTACGAAGCGTGGACAAAATCGGAGGTGAAACAACTCTAGGGAAGGGAGTTCCAGAGAGATGCAGTTCGGGGAATAAAAGAATTCTGATAGGCAGAAGTTCTGCAGTATGGCTGAGTGACATTCCAGTCATCAGCACTACCAGATGCCTGTGTAGCACGAGGAAAGGCATGGAGAGGTGGCACAATGGACGCAACTTCGTCTGAACATTTGCCATAAAAATATTTGTAAAATAATGCAAGGGAAGCAACATCCCAACATTCCTTCTTACTTGTGGGGGAGGTAGTTTATTTATAATAGCTGGGCCATTAATAATTCCAACAGCTTTGTTGTGAATTTTTTCTAGTTTTAATGCAACCTCTCCACATCCATTCCACAAGGGTGAGCAATATTCAAGCTTAGAGCACACATGACTCTCATAAATTATAGCTAACTGCTCGTCAGTGAAGAAACTACGGACTCTGTACAACAAGACAAGTTTCTTTGGGGCGGTTTTAGCAGGTGATCTAACATGAGAGGTCCAGCTGAGGGCATTGTTAAGTGAAACACAGAGAATTTCAATAATTTTGGAGATGGGAATGTTAGTAGTGTTAAAGGTAATATTCGAATCTGGCAATATCTGTCTATTAGTAAATTGTATATGTTTGGTTTTACTAGCATTAAATGAGACAAGGTTATTTTGTCCCCATTCATTGATCGTAGATAAGTCATGATTTATGGAGATGGCTATACTGAGCTGAGAGTTAGAGATATTAGACTCTGTAAATGGGCGTTTGAGTGTTAATGAACTGTGAAGTGTTGAGTCATCTGCATATGAATGGATTGGATTGTGGATGACAGATAAGAGATCATTAATATGAACCAGGAACAGGGTTGGCGCCAGAACTGATCCCTGTGGCACGCCATCGTTAATTTAGTGGAAATTGGAATATACATCATCTACTTTTACTTTTATTTTTCTGTTGCTGGGATATAAGGAAAGCAGAGGAACAAAAGACGTTAGTCCATAGCAAGGGCGTTCAGACAGCAGGGAACGGTGCCATACTCTGTCGAAAGCTTTAGAAATATCAAGGGCTACTGCACGAGTTTCTCCATGTAGGTCGATTGATTGATGGATGTTATGAGTCAGAAGATTGAGTATGTCAATGGTGGATCTTTCTTGGCGAAAACCATATTGTCTATCATTAAGCTGTTGGATTCAAGGTGTTTAACTATGTGCTTATTAATTAAAATTTCAAATACTTTACCAAGAGAAGATGTGACAGCTATTGGTCTGTAATCAGAGGGGTCAGAGGAACATGCTTTCTTTGGAATTGGGTGGATAGTGGCTTCTTTCCGTGAATTAGGGACTGAAGATATGATCGATTAGTATCCTGAAAACTGAATTCCGACTTTCTTGCCTTACCCCAAAATCTTCCACCGTGCTTTGTCTGAATAGTATCAAGAATGTTCAAGATGAGCTAGCCACGTATGGCCTATTGTTCTAAAGAACACATTATGTCAAACTCTTGACAACCTTTAACCCTAAAAACTGCTTGAGTTATTTTGTTTACACACACACACACACACACACAAACAAACAAACAAACAAACACACACACAAGTACATGCATACACACACACACACACACACACACACACACACACACACACACACACACACACACACACACACACACACACACACACACATTTACATGCATACACAAGCACATGCGCACGCACTCACACAAGCACACACGGTTGCGCGTTTGCAAGAGAAATTGCTATTAATGACTTAACGAGAACCAATTAATATATATCAAGTTATGCATTCGTGGCATCAAGCTGTGTTAGAGCCAGGTACGTTATTCAGATTACGACCTCTGATACACACACACACACACACACACACACACACACACACACACACACACACACACACACACACACACACACACACACACACACACACACACACACACACACACACACACACACACACACACACATTCATATAATAATTAATTTAGCGCGATGAGATCCTGCTGCTGGGAATGGGAGTCGCAGCCTGTCAGCTACTGGGGATTAGAAGGAGGGATATGGATGGGTCTGGAGTGAAGGTGGGGAAATGATGGGATGATACGCTCATGGAGTAGTATATACTGTAATAGTCATCGGGAAATGGAATAATATAAGAGTAATGACGAAGATTAAGTATAGGATATGAAAGGGTAGAGAAAGGGAAGCAAGAGTTTTGTCATACCTTCATAAACAAAACTGGTCACCTGTGGAACCCTTCTTCAGTTTGTCTGTCCCTCTTCCTACGACGTCTAATCTTCTAAGCACGTGTTAAAGCATCCCTTTTTGACAGGTTATTGCTGCTGGCTGTCTTTTAACTTTGTGCAGGATGGACTGTTTATGCTGGGCTTTTTTGCATAGGCTGGGAAGATTGGTCATTTGCGCGAGGGAAAGAGGAATTGTTCAGAAAAAGGGAAAGGAGGGGTTGGCAGGAAGTGTGTACATCTGAGGTAGAGGGAATAAGAAGAGGAGAGGCGAGGCAAAATAGAGGAGGGTTGGCGAAAGGGAGAGAGAGAGAGAGAGAGAGAGAGAGAGAGAGAGAGAGAGAGAGAGAGCGATAACCATGAATGGTAACCGAGGAAATGAGACCCCAGCAGGAGGAGTCACAAGAACAAAAGCCAGAGAAGGGAAAGCCGCGGGAAGGGTGAGGAGAAGTGTAATGGTTACCAATGGAATAAAGACCTGGAAGAATGGGTGAACTACAGACTCCATGGGGTCGGGTGAGGGTGGCTGGATGTGTTCTCCCTAAAATGGAGCTTAAGTGACACTATAGGGAATGGGTGGGGGGATAGGGTAGGGATGTTCCTATGGAGAAATGTGGGGAGATGGGAGAAAATCAGTAGTAGCGATGTTGAGGTTTGTGATGTAATGCACATGACGATACACTGTAGGAAACGGATGAATTGTTGCAGCCTGTGCAGGTGGGGGGAGGGGGGACGTGTATAAGTGATGCAGATAAAGGCAGTAAGGTTTTGTTGCAAAGATGCTAAGTTTCACCTCTTAGACTAATGACGTATTTTTCATTAGCCAGTTCACCAAGAGACGATTTTACCGAACTTAGGAAGGACCTCTACAGGTGAAAGGGTCAATATCGCACTACTCCATGTAGAATAGTTTCCCCTGTGGTGAAATAAATGATTGTGGTAAGAATTAAGAAAAAGCAAAACGAAATTACACTCCTTTGCTCTAAAGGTTAATAAGTAGTGTGAATATAGAATGGGGGGTGTCGGTGTGGAACGACATTTATACTGAGTAAGAAAAAATGATCGAAGGACGTGTATGAAAAATATCAAAGACTGAATGTAATGTTCTAGCAGAATGTGAGCGTGTTTGTTGGAGAGAATAAAATGCAGTAAGGCTGGGATTGGAGTTATATTAATTGGAAAGAGAAGGGTGACGTTGGAGAGACGAAAGGAAATTATAAAATTTTAAGGGAGGAAAGAGTATGGAGACGGAAGATGACAAGGAATGCAGGAATGGGACAGTGATGTGAAGGAGGGCTGATAGAGATTGAAATGAATACAGTGGAAATGACGATATGTCTGAATGAGTAAGTACGAGTAATGTGTCGGAGCACTGGTGGAGATGAATAATGAACACAGTAGAAGGTGACAGGATGTTAAAGCGGCTGACAGAGACGTAATGGAGAGCTGGCGAAGAAGACAGAGGTGATTGGTGATGTTAGGGAAAGGTATTGGTGTGGATTGTGGTAGGAAAGGAGGATAAGAACCAGGACAAACTGTTCAGAGAAAAACCTACGGGCCGCTGGTTGCCTATAATTGACCTAGGATGGAGGTGCCGACCAAATAAATGGAAATTCCCGGAGGTGGAACTGACAGCCCCAATTGTGGAGACTGAATGGGAAGCGATCATAGTAAGGGAAAAATAAGAGGTGGAAGGTGTAGTATACATTTTTGGTTTGGGGGCACAAAACCAATTATGAATTATACACGGAAGCGAGTACTGCATTAGCTCGTAACTTTTCATCTTAACTCAGGAAGAACTACACTAAGGGGCTTTCAGAGTGCAACAACCACGCCCAACAATAATCTTGACTTTGTCCTGCGACCTTCACTTGCGTCCGACAGCTTTAAAACTGATACTTCATCCTTGCCTAACTATCAACCGTTCTATAGCTAATTCGATCTGCCTTGAGAAGAGACGAGCCTTAAGATTTTGAAAGCTCGCAGCTGATTGGTTGTCCGAGTGCAGTTATTAACGACGCATTTTAAATTATTTTTATTATAAGAGTTACAGTAACAGTTTGACAATACAATTGTTGGGGGTGGTCATCGGGGGTCCCACCCTGCCTAAAATGTGGCCAGGGTAGAGGAGTACTAATATGAAGAATTTCGTGTTCCGAGGTTAAAAACTATGACTGCCGGGAGGACGCCCCACACTGGTCTAAAGCAGCAATTTCATGGCCAGAGGCCTACGAATCTGGAAACATATGTTTCACTCTACTGTCTTTTTTTTTTTTCTTTTTTTTTTTACATTTTTGTAAATTCCACTGTGATATTTTTAAAATTTGCCTAATCTGTTGTCATAATAAGGTGTCATATAAAACAGTAATATGTTAAATATTTACAAAGAAAAAATATTCCAAATACTTATACATATACTTGTATACTGATTACCTTCTTTCTCCCTCAGTTACATTTCATCATCATCATCATCCTCATCATCATATATTTGGCTTACTTAGACGTGCAATCACCGCAGGGAAGAGTGATTTCTCCGGTCTGAGATATCGTGCTTTTCTATGGCGTGCTACAAGTGGATCAGATGATGCACGTAGCCATTGATTCAAGTTTATGTTGATCCGTACTCTTGAGGTCTTACATGTATGACACAGTCTAATGTTTGCCATACATAATATGTTTTCTTTGAATACATTAATGCCTCTCTGTTTTAGGACTGACTAATTATTTCTATCATTATGTCTTCCGGCACAGTTTTGAAATTGTTCAAATATATCGCACTTTTTGTCAGCACATATTTATCCACAATCATTCATGTCGCAGTTATAAGAAATTATACATATGAAGGCACCTACCCTTTCTTAGTGAAATGTGTAGATGCGGAAACTCATCACTGGCTCAGAGCGCTTGATATTAGAAATGGTCTGTGAAGAAAACGGGAAGTCTGGGGTAAACTTAAACTATGGCACTGGCCACTCCCAGGGAAGTTTGAGGGAAATTGGTATTACTTCCTAATGCGCACTCATGAGCAGCTAATTTTTGCTTATGTTATTCCTAGATAATTATCCTACAAGGCTGTAGCTAGTACATTATTAAATATGGAACGATCTGCTTTGCATAAGGCTTGTAATAAAAGTACATAATATCATAATCTTTATATTAGAAATTACTGAAGTTCACATATTCGGCGAAATGGTAGAGTAAGACACATTTGCAATCAAAATTACATGATCGAATATCGTAACACAAAAAAGTTAGTCGTTTTTTGTATAAGGGAAAATTATTTATTCTGCTGCAGTTCCTTAACATGAGGTAATAATCTTGTAAAAACTATTTGAATTTGTCGTAAACTATATAAATTAGCTCCTCAGTTCGGTTACATAGTACACTGTTACTCTCACTTATGGCCAAAAAGTGCCGCTTATAGACCACTGTGCGCCCTAGCCCCTGTGAGAGGCGACCTTCAGTGGTTTCGCCCTTTCCAAAACATGGCCTAGGTGAACATTATCAGGATGCAACATTTCATGTTTTTCGAATGAAAAGTTTGGCCAAGGGATGCCTCCATTGTGAAGGGCGGCCCTCAGGGTTTCACCATGTTTAGAAGCTGGCGCGAGTGAAGCTTTTCCATTGTTCACAAATTCGTGATCATAGATTAAAATCTGACCGTACCTAACGGCTTTGGGTGGGACACCCAGGAGGGGGCGGCCTCAGGGGGTACATTAACCATGTCTGAAATCTGGCTCGGAGGAGGTCTGCCAGTGTGAAAAATTTCGTTTTCCTAATAATCCTTCCATAAAGCCTGAACCCAGTTTTTCCAGAAAGTGCTGTAACTCACTGAGTAATTGAGAGAGTAAGGGTATGACACAGTCAGGAATAGGCTCCGCAACTGGCTACCCCTGTGGGTGAGGCAAAAAAGATTAGATAATGGATGGATTGATAATAATCATAGAAGTTATTACACTGTAAAACTGTCTAAGGATAATTTTGATACTGAGAAACTTCCCACAACCATTGCCTACTAGAAGCCGAGCTATACAGGGATCTTAAGGTTAAGGTCACTGACCTTGTGCATGTCACCTTAGGTCATCACAGTCTATAAGTCCACCAGAATAGTAGGTGACATCCGGAATATCTGGAAAGCCTCAATTTTTGACCCCAGGCATCTCAGAGAATAGTCAACTGATTGGAACCACACTCCTTTTCGCGATGCAGCCGCCTTAAGGCTATACGGAAGTAAAATTTCAGCTTGCTAACTTAACCGGTTTCTGAGATAACATCCCGGAATCTATTTTATAACATTCTGAATATTACCCAGTTATCAGATTGATGGATTGCCATTCTTTTGGTAAGAAGAAGCTGTCAGCGGGGCAATTAACTTGACAAAGTTTGCAGGAACTAGGCCAAAGAGCCTCCGAGTAATGGCCATTTACTTTTTGAGCAGAAAGAATAATTTGAATACTGACAGACACAAGGAAACTTCCAAGAGGGATGTGGGAAATTTACTGCTATTACTACTACAACAACTACTACTACTACAACTACTACTACAGTACTACTATTACTGCTGCTGCTGCGGCTGCAGCTGCTGCTATGACTTCTACTACCACTGCTGCTGCTGCTACTACTACTACTACTAATTAAGAGTAACAGTAAACTGTTATTATTATTTTGATTTATTATTATTATCATTTATATTATTGTTATTATAATGTTCATCATCGTCATCTACTTAAATGAAAGCTCATCGTACAAGCTCACACTTCCTCCGATCATGCTCCTTACGAGTTTGTCCACAAAACTATACAGTTGCTGCATCAACAAGTTATGAAGCATGAAAATTACCTTATATTCTCATTCCGTATTGACGTTCGGCCTGGCGGCCCCTCAACTTGACTTGCAAATTAGTTTTCTCGTATCTGAATGTCCCAGCGTAGCCAGAACATTTCTATATTTCCACAAAAGTTGTTATAGTTTTTATGTTTCTTCGCAATGCTTCAGCAAATAGGAAAATATGTGCAATATTGTTATCGACAGAAACTCCTATGAGATGGCACAACAAAAATTCTTCAAAAAGCTGCGTAATCCTTGACAGGATAACAATGGAAGAGTTTAATACTGTATGTCCGCGGTGGAAGTAAGGAGTTATATGATTCAGTGTGGTGTCATCCCGCCAACACATGTGAGTGATTTCATCTAAACTTGTTGGCGAGGCAGCACCGAGTTTGCCGGCACGATGGGCATCAGACAACTCAAAAACTCTTACGTCTTCTCACACCAAGTTCCTACAACTCACACAGTTTACACGCATCAAACTGTGGTCGTACATATCACAACAAACGTTACACTCTCACTGCGTCATTATCATATCTGTCTACCTAAAATCTTACTGTGATATTGTAAATAAAATTAAAACTGTTCCAACACTCATATTTCTCACCATATCTTTTCTTCAGTTACATGCAACAAAATGTGGCAAAAAGATCTTGTCTGACAAACTATCCGAGAAATATGCGCAAGGCCTTCGGCATGACAAGAAATCACTCGCACTGCTTCATTTCCATTTCCGTCTGGCTTCAACCTTACCGCGATACTGTGTTGGCAAATGAAACAGGAATAAAACTGCTCACATATTTCACTCCCATGCGAGATTCCTCCGGTCAGTCCTGGGGTCGCATTTATAAAGGATCTTTATCAACTTAGTAGTTAAACTAGTCTCCGCAACAGTTAACTCTTACAATAGAACTTTTTGTATTTCGTATTTATCATTTAAATGCTAACTCTAATCCCGCAGTGAAGTGTCTGCTAGCTGTATGAGTGACGGCAAACTTAACTGAAAGTAATCTAACACACACTTTAACAATTTCAAGCTGATGCCATATATTTATATTCTATGCGTTCTTTCTCCGTATGATTTATTCACTTTAGAATTGGTCTTTCGAACTAGATGGATTAGACACAGACTTCAGTAACCCCTACAGTACTTATAGACCCCCATAGCTTATGCGTATATTCGATCATCTGGCGGTGGTCTGAGTAGAAGAACAAAGCCTTCGCAGTGAAGAGGCTAAGCCTAGGAGAGTTTATAAATACGGGTCTTGCTGGTAACGATTTGTAGTTTTAGCAGCGTGTCGGGTGGGGTGAGGCTCATCAGGGAGGTGGACGTGACACGGCTGAAGGTCGACACTACCACCCAGTATTCCGCCGCCAGCAAGCCAGCGTGGGAGGCCTTACCGGGTTTTATATATTTCCGAGGCAGCTTGGGTCACCCTGCGGTACACGTGCGGGCCTGGCTGTAAACCGACAATGATGTAATGGGTTACAGGGCACGCTCCTGTCCGAGCGGTTGAATGATCAGTCCCATCCATAGATGAATGACTGACGTTAAGAAGGGTATGCACACACACAAAAAATCCTTTAAATAGAAGTAATGCCTAGTCCTTCAAATAGGGGAGTGTATGACGTAAACCGCATTATCTTGTAACCTGACTAATGCGGGATTTTTCCCCCTTTTTTTTTAAGGGGAAGATTGTGACTTACCATATATAATAGTCTGTCTTCATGACCCTCGTGCAACTGAAATGCTTGTAATCTAACATCCAAAAAATTGAAGTAATTGTGCAAATATGTAAACATGCCACTTTTTCGGTCATTTGGGGGATACTTGTAAGTGTTATGTGTAATCAGCCTGTATCCCACATTCAAGTCTGTTATTAGCATGGTTACAGAAAGGTCAAACATTCTCACTCACATTCTTCAGAAATTACCATCAAAACTGGACGGGGGGTAAGAGGGGTTGTCCACACCTTTGCGCTCTCACTTTTGATAACACTGCAATAAACTTTCTTCTTTTCTGGGAACTCATTACTGTCCCTTTGCTTCGACGGTAATGTGGGAGAGAGATGGGATTTATGAGGTATTCATCCTCGCAGGTGTCTCCAGGACACTCCATACTTAACAGCTGGGTCTAACGTTTTATCATATGGGCTTTAATATTTAATTAGCTTTTCCAACATGACAAAATAAACTGCGAGGACATACCTAAGAACTGTAAGGCCCGCACTTTCATCGGTGCAGGACCAGCATGTTTGTGCAACATGCAGTCTTTTCGATATGAAACAGATATGAGTAATGCACAACAAGGAAATATAGGTGTAAAATGCAAGATAAATAATCAAGAAAATGGTATTTCGAAGTCCCCTTTTGCCACCTAAAATGCGACCCTTAGAGCCAGTGTGATGATGCAGGCAGTCTTCCTCCAATATAGCGTCTGCTCTAGCAACCAGACACGACACACTCCCCCCCCCCCTCCTTCCCACTGTTTACTACGGGAGGGTCAGGCGTTGGGCGTTCCTGGCTGGGTTATTGAATTACCGATACTCAGTTTCCGCGGCCCAGGCTGAAAAAGAGACGATGATTGCTCGGAATAGTTTTGTACGTGCATGCTGCCTCTCAAAGCAGGTGAAGACATGAATTAGTTAGATTTCTCTGTAGATTCATGTAAATCTATATATCTATCTATTTGTGCGTCTATGTATACGTCTAACTATCTATGTGTCCCGCTGTCTGTGTACATCTGTCTGCCTATCAATCGCTGTATCGATCTGCCTATTATCGAGCAAAATCAAACATAGAATTTCGCACAGTACACAGGACCACCTATTTCGTACGTAGTATACGTTTTTAAATAACTGTCAGGTGACTCTCGTGACTGCTGCTACATATTCTCAAACTACTGAAAAAAAAAAAAATCCAAAGTCATTACTTCTTTTACACTTTTTAATACTCTCCAATTTAATTATATACCTGGACTTTCCATTCCATTGGCACTCCTCCTCCTTCTCATATCATCATCATTATCATTATCATCATCACCACCATCATCATCAGCTGCAGCAGCTTAAAATATTTCCATTAGAAATGAGAAGTAAGAACCATGAATGACTAGAGGCCCTCTCAAGGGGGGAATCACAAGTCGCGAGCTGATGAATAGCTAGCGCGGCTCGAAATATAACCTTGACCTTGACTTTCACCAATTTCGAACTAGTAGAATTTCATCCCTACTACACATCTTTAAAATTTTGTGATGATATCTTGAGCGGTTGTGAAGTTATCTTGGTAACAGACACGCAGACCTTGACCGACTTTCACCAATTTCAAACTCGTAGGAAATTTTCATCTTTACTACACACCTGTAAAATTTTGTGGTGATATATCGAGCGGTTGCAAAGTTATCGTGCTAACACACACACACACACACACACACACACACACACACACACACACACACACACACACACACACAAACTGAAAACAATATCAGCTTCGCTATCGCGGCTGGTATAAATAGGACAACGTGAGAGCAGGAAATCAGACAACAGAGTGCAAGGCAAGTCACTCATCCTTTCACTCATGAGTGAGGTTCTTGAAATCATAGGCCTTGCCTCAAATTCAAAGTATCTCCACATAATTTTGTTTTTGTATTCGTTATTGTATGTCACTGTCTTATATTACATCTTATTTTATTTAATTTTTTCATTTTATATAATAACTTTTTAGACATAATTCACAAACAGCTGTGAAGTGGAGGAAATCCGTGAACTTCCAAGTTATGTGCATCTTCATATTATACTTCATCTGTTCACATTCATCCATTGACAATTCTTTTGCCTACAGAGCCCCCATACTTCGTTTCATGCAATCATTCACATTATCCAGCCATTTTCTCCTGGACCTCCCAAGACTCCTACTCTCAAACTTACTTCCATATGTCCATGTTACCACGTAACTGATATCCATTCTCTCAACATGCCATGGAAACATACCCTTTTCTCTCCTTTGAATAACAAACTTCCTTATTCCACATCTTAAATGTTTCATATGGAATACGCTTACACTATATGCAATACGCTTACACTGACATCAACACATCTTCATGTGTTCCTCTTGTGCTCTCTGTACTTTTTCGTGTATCTGAACCTTTTTGGGAATGACTAGTTTTCTACAATGAATCACTCTATTTTCCACTTCTTTATATATATATTGTTACATAGCCTATGATTTCATCATCCTTTGTGTAATCTTAACGCACAGTATGCTGCATGTTTGATCACGAGCGTGTTCTGCCTCAGTTCCCCCCTTCTACCGTTATAGTGGAGTAAGTCGTCCTTTCTGTTGTTCAGAGTAGGATTGCCAGCTCTTTGTCCCCTATGGCTTCATTTGCGCGTCCTTCTTACAAGTTGTATCAAGCTCTGCCGGCCCCTATATAATGAGCTCAGTCTCTGCATTATGGCCACTTAGATCTACTCCTCATTTTGTTCACATCTCTGTCCTCCCCTGTACAGTTATTATTGTGAGTGCTCAGGAAGTCTCCAACCATCTATCAGCTGTGTAAATTGAGTATAAGTGTTATTGCATTTTGTTCATGTACTATGTAGCATAAGTTGTTGATTTGTAGGCCTAGTGAGGTTTTTGTAATTCATGTAGGGATCTTTATGTCCATCATCATTAATAATATTTTGTATCTGTAATAATTTATCTTGCATTAACTGAGCATTACCCAGTGTATTTTCATTTTATCAGGGCTGACTTAGATAAATTTACTCTTGCTAATTTCGTGTTAATAGAGGCTATTGCAGTTAACCATATATTTAACCTGTTTTTTTGCCATTACATTATCCTTATGAGTCCTGAATGTTTTGTTGTTAGTTTGAGCATTAAACTTAACTTGTAATTTTACCTAACTCTTTTGTTTTGAACCTGGAACTTTACGGGACAGTAGTGATTTTTAGTATTCTCACTTAAAGTGTACATTATCTTTCTCTGTTCCGTAACAATATATATAAATATATATATATATATATATATATATATATATATATATATATATATATATATATATATATATATATATATATATATACTCTGCAAATGAAGTACAATATTTTGAAATGTACTAGTCTGAGTCTATCTCCATTTTCCTGCTCACGACACTTGCTGATTTAATTCCACAGCATCTATTCGTTTGCCTTATTCTCCATAATCTTTCCAGCCTCACTGTTCATAGGCTTTCACAGAATTTTAAGCCGGTCTCAGAAATATTACAATATCTATTAGGATGCAGTAGAGCTTGATTTGCATTCTTATAATGTGAAAATCCCTCATAGTTGAGTCACCATTATCTTTTCTTTTTCCATAACTGTTGGTGTAATCTCATTCACAACTCTATCCATAAATACATATTGCACAACACTGGGGACGAATAGTGGGACAAGGAATAACCACATGATGTGTGAAACATCTTCTGGGAGGAGAAGACCATTTCTGAGTAACACGTATCGCTCTGGCGACTCTTTTCAAGTCACTAATATACGGTAGCAACACTAAATTTTATACCCCAACTTGGGAGCGTGGAGGTGGAAGTGGAAAGGAAGAACAGGCCCGCCGTCTGGGAGAGAGGAAAATACATATGGTATGACTGGGTACGGGGTTTAAAATGTAGATTTACATATTACTCTACTGGACTTGCTTTTCAGTGACTTAACAAAGCGAAACATTGTTACTCAGTAAAGGACTCCTTCTCACAAAAAATGTTTTAGTCATGAAATGCAGACATTGTATACTGTACTTAAGAGTCATTCATACACTTTTAATAAACCATTCACTCAGGTATCCATCGTATCCATCAACCTTTTCATTTCGAGATACCTGAACACACTGAGAGTAAATGTTTAGGTATCCTTTGCAGAATGAAAGACAAACTGAGTAAGTGTTCATTTCATGAGGTTGTTATTTTGATAGTACTGGATGTAGCATAAGAATCATACCATGTTGACTCGGTTACCAGCAGGAACGGTATTGTGCGAGGTGACCATGTCTCCTGAGCAGAAGGAGTGTGTAGAGGACTGTACAGTGATCGACCTGTGGGACCCTCAGTGCGCCTCAGACGGCAACACTTACTCCAACACCGGAGAAATAGACTGTGTCAATGACTGCACTGGCTGGGGTATGAACTGTAGGCTACAGAGGAATTATATAATTATGTTAGTAATGAGATTTAAATGTACTTTAGTAGATAACAAGGGTTGGTGGGGGCACCCACCATACACTTACTCGATGTAATGCTGACTCTCCTTAACTCACTACAACCTCTGCTTGAAACTAGTCATGAACATAAAAATTGAACAAGCGTAATCAACTGTAACTGCAATGGATCACATCTTTCTGTTTGCAACGGAAAACCACAGACATGGATTACAATAATGTATTCTTGTGTGTGTGTATGTGTGTGTGTGTGTGTGTGTGTGTGTGTGTGTGTGTGTGTGTGTGTATGTCCGCACGTGCAGGTCTCTGGGTGCTGCATCCTGGTGAGTGCCTGGGGACGCCCGAGGAGTGCTTGCAGGGATGTTTCTGGCCCGAGTACTGGCAGCCTGTGTGTGGCTCTGATGGTCACACCTACGGGAACCCCGAGCATCTTGAGTGTTACCGCATCTGTGTTGACCCAGGTAAGGAGGGAGTTAGATAAATGCTTGTACAGTTAGACATTTAGTAAGATTCCACATCTGTTTAGATAAATGCCTGTAAAGTTAAACAATGGGTTAAATAAATGCCTGCAAAGTTAGACAGTTAATTAGAAAAAATGGTTGGGAAGGTAACAAAGTTCATTCACCAAAAATGCATGTCTTGTTAGTAATGAGTAAGAAAGTGACAAAAATCATAGAGCAGTCCTGAGCATCTTGAGTGTTACCGCATCTGTGTAGACCCTGGTAAGACAGGACACATGTGTTTATTAATTGTAGCAACAGTCCATTCACTATAAACGTATATAGAATTAGAAAATTTCAGTAACTGATATTGTTAGAAAATAAGTGCAGAGTTAGGAATATTAATGGTAAATTAGAAAATTAAATCATAGTTAAAAAGAGTACATGGAAGATTAGGGAAACGCATGTAGAACTGAAATGTGAAAATACAGCTAACGTGCATGCTGTATATACAGTAGTTAGAAAAACAGACTTAGACTTGAGGAAATCCATGTTGAGTTAGAAAATTAATTAAAATACATGTAATGAGAGAAAGGAATCTGTGGTTATAAAATTACGTTGAAAAATGAAGTACGAAAATGACTAAGCACTTTCATTCATCTGAAATTCGCATACTTTGATCAAAGAGTTAGGAAGATTAATTGAAAAATAGTTTAATTCATTCACCATAAGTTTGAATTGCAAAAATGCAAAGTTCTCTCATCCTTAATGAATGAAGAGTTAGAAAAATTAGCTCTGAATTGGATCTCTTTTTGCAAAGTTTGTAATCTATGAGTTGGTAATACGAAAAAAAAAAAAAAAGTGTAGATCTGTGAAACCTTTTGTTGTTTGTTTTTCTGCGTACAAGGAAGTAGAGAAACTAAAGGTTCAGTAACTGACGTAAATATGGATTCACCTCATTAAAAAAAAAAAGAAGAAAGAAAACTGTAACCGTCGAATCAGTAATGCTATTGTCGGAGCCCATCAAAATCTGAAAACTATAATGCAAGCGTTTCATATCTGTTCGATTAAAAAGCTGAGCGATATTCTCTTCTTCATCTGTGCACTTTATAATATTAGACGACAGTCGGCGATGGAATGAAGAACTGTAGGTAAAACTGATTACTACAACCCACAAATTAGTGCTGCAGTGTTATATTCTTAAAAAAAAAGAAAAAAGGAAGAATATAATGGGTACCTCTGCACGAAAGCGTGAGAAAGTACTGAGAGGAGGTAAATACTGATTCCATTAGGGTTAGATCGCAGATGCATCTCTTGAAGGCTAGGTTCGGTTCATGAGATTAGACGTTAGTAATCTCTGTGTGCGTGGGAGACCCACGGATTTATTTCTACGTCATCCAATATCTAAAACGGCACGATATATACTAGCTACCCAGACCTCCACCTCCTCCTTCTCCCTCTCCTCCTCCTCCCTCTCCTCCTCCTCCTCCTCCTCCTCCTCCTCTTCCTTCTGGACGCCTGGAAACTCCTTCTCTTCACATTGGACATGATAAAAGTTATAACATAAACTTTTTGACAGATCAGTCCAGGCACTACTGAATTCTGCGAGGTCTGTAAAACCTTAACACTTTATTGATATATATATATATATATATATATATATATATATATATATATATATATATATATTCCTCCCCAACCGTTTCTCGTTACACAATAAGTCAATAGCGTTTATCAAATGGAACCTTACTTCTGCAGTCCAGACACTTACGAATTTTGATGTGAACAAACACTATTCTAACTCATGTTTACCGCCACTTACCTTCTTTCCTTGGGGTATGAGAACTCTGAATCTTCGTACCTGTTCGCAGAGAGGTGGCAGTGTCATGCGCCCATCGAAAATGACCCTATGTATCAGAGAAACAAACTATTTTCCAGTTTCTATAAATACACCAGCACTGGTACGTTTAAATATACCAAGGCCCTCCAATAATTATGTATGGAACGGAAAGAGGGGTAAATGGATGCAATAGTTTGATTCATAATCAATAATATATTCAGAGATTAATGTTGTAGGTAGATATAGGGAGCCACTGATTTAGGGGTTAATCAAATCAGTATTTGTGTTGGTGAGGCTCAGTGATATGAGCAATGACAATTTATGGATAATCTCTTACATTTTATTGGTGCACTGTGCGTTTTATATTTTCTAGTACTAAATTGTCATATTTAATATAGGAGGCATTATTCCAGTTGGAGTGAGTAAATGTTGCTTTAAGTAATCTTTTTACAAGTAGGAATACCCCCATACTGAAAGAAAATCGTCGATAAATGTCAGATATAAAGAAAAGCAATGTCATAATTTGTAACATGAAATGCCCAAAATACCACCTTCTCTTGAAGATTCACAAAATCTGCCATTATCCTCTCTACACGAGTTAATGATGCGCTTCGTGGTCTCGTAGCTGGAAAGCCCTAGTCAGAGCAACGGGCTATGAGCGCACTGGCTCGATACCATAGAGATACATGGAGGTTCTTCAAGTACCACAAGCGATTTTAGGGTGACATATATGATACGGATTACCTTACCCTAGCCTGTGTTCCTTAAGCCAATACGGGGGTAGAGTGGAATTGACCAATGCTATTTTTATAATACACTTTTGAATTCATTCTTCAAAACCAGCCACTACTTCGCATCTCCCTCTCCTGCCAGTCTAAACATAGATTTTTTATCACAAGGAGGGCTTTTCTCATTTTATTTACAATACTCCGACATGATTATATTCATTTTATAATAAAGCTATTTAGTGAAAAATAATGGAACTTATTTCTTGTCCTTCACAATGACAGATCTTCCCAGGAAATGAGAAAGATTTTGTCCATCTATCTATCTATCTACAGTATTGTCAGACCCCTTAATCCCGTAAGGGGTGACCACAAACAAATCGCCTCCATGTCGCCCTGTCCCCCGCCATTTCACTGCCCTGCTCCCAGCTCATACACACCTCTCTCACATAGGCTACCTCTCCACTCCATCCCTCCGTCACATCCTCGGCCTACCTCTCCCTCTCGCCCCCTCACCTCACTCACGTACACTCTCTTCGTAAGTCTCTCACTCTCCATCCTCTCCACATGGCCAAACCACCCCAATGTATTTCTCCTAACACTTCCTATCACATCCACACCCACACCACAACGATCCTTCACCTCCTCATTTGTCAGTATGTCTCTCCATGTGACTCCACATGCTCCTCTCAAAAAAATGATTTTGTGATGGTACAAAAATGCATTATGAAAGAGGTTATCGTGAAGAGATGAAATACAGTCAGTGGAAGTAGGGGAGAGGCTGGCTGGGTGGCTAATAATTCCCCAGCAACGTAGCATCACATCCCTTCAAATCATCATCTACATTTATGTCACTTTTCCTGTCTCCTGGAGCTGGGTCCACTTTCTTCGCCTCCCACCGTAAAATTGACTAGCATTCTCCCATACCGAACAAAGCAGTTCTAAATTTTACTGTCATTCCTTTTAGATTTAATTTTGCGTATTCAGAGCTACAATTGAAATATGTCTGATTAATGGGTAAACAGCATGGTAGGAAAAACACAGGCAAGAGCATAAGTTCCATATTATTTTCTCCTCTTCCTGTAATTCACTTTGATAGTTTCTGCTTGCAGTGGGGTATACTTTAAATTATATAGTCATTCATGCAAGTTTAAGAATTCTTGTGTAATATTAGTACTTATAGATAATGTTTGTACACTGTTTATTTATCCATATGTCTAGCATTTATTTATATATTTTCCATTATATGTTTTTCCTAAGACTTGACCATCGAAAGTGAGGGAGTGTGCCCGGAGTCCAGCCGTACCCAGTAGTACACGTCTGGAACCACGAGGTGGGTTAGTTTTCATCTAATATACAATTGGCAAGAAGTCTTTTCACCTCTCCTGTATTTTTTTTCTTGGACTTAAATAATTTTGCCATGTTTTCCCGCATCAACTGACACTGATGTCTTTATTTGGCCACAGATCAATATCATCAGTGCTGATTGCTGGGAATTCAACAGAGGTTATCATTAGTCGATGACTGTAACCAGAATTTAGACTATTTATTTATTTATTTATTTTTTTTGCTGATAGTACACACAGTTACTATGCAGTGAGACACATGTCAAACCGATATGCCATGTAAAGTTAGCCCCTCAGCCCAAGCACGGATTTCTGTGTTGCCTCCAGACGATTTCATTAAACTCGGAAAAATCTCTATTACTAAAGTTAGTAATGAAGGTAATATGTACCTCTCCAGTCCGGAAAGTCTCAAAATGCAGAACAAAGTCGTCTGGAGAGAGTATGAACAAATTGCAAGACAATCTCGGCCTGAATAGCTTACAGTAATATGCAAATAATAGATAAATATCCAGACACTACACTAAGCTGGACAAACTACATGACTATACATATTCACATATGCATTAGCACATCTGTATTGTGCTGTGGGAGAGACCTTTACACGTGTTGTCAATATTCGTATGATACTGGGTGGCTATTTTAATAAGAACCATCGTCTTGACTACCAGACAGCAGAATTTGTCGCTCCATTGTACACACTTACGTTAGATAGATTCTACCCTAAAATCTGGGACGCCTTATCAACTTTACTCCAGCTAACCTTTGGTGATTTACTCACCAGTGGGAATTTTCCTAAGGTGTGAGGGTTAATGAGTGGCTTTTCAAAGATGTGCTTCTTTCTGATGTAACACTAAGAATGAGATTGTCAACACTGATCCACAGGTCAATACTCCTGACATGAATGGTATGCTTGTAGTCAAGTGAGATGAAACGTCTGTACCATCAAGCAGGGCATCATCATCTGGCTGTCTTTCCTTGTCCATATTACCGGTTTTGTTGCAATGGCGAAAAGCCTATTTATGTCAGGGGAGAGAGTTTAGCATTCCACAGCTGTGTGATGATTGTTTCTTTAATATTGCCACCTTAAGCAATGAAGCTTTACCGCAGTTTCACTGAATTAAATACCACCGAAATAAACCTCAGTCAGTTTTGACTGGCGAAGCTTATCTCTTCCCCTTACCCTGCTCCTACCCTTCCCTCACCCTTCCTCTGATAACTCCTTGCTTGGAGCCCCATTCTGCTTGCATCTAGGAAACAGCTAGAGGGGAGGAAGCTTAGCGGGGTGGGAGAAATACGGTGAACGCTAAACTCTCTCCTCTGACAAAAATAGGCTTTTCGCCATTCTGGCTACAAAGCCGGTATTATGACAAGGTGAGAGTAGCTTAGCATTCCATAGCTGCATATCATATGGCTAGAGGGTGAAGGTGAAAGAAAACCCTGTTCTTCATTTTTTTTATAATTATTTATAACTAACAGGAGCAACGTATGTATGAATTACAGTTTCAATACAACACAGGATAAACATTGTTACGGTAGTGCTGACTCAACACTGTATGTGTGAGAGTGTTGTCTGTGTGCATGAGAGCGGGGTGAGGTGGAGTGTATGGTCAATGCCTTGGGACGCATAGTGGGATCACCCCTCCCCGTCCTTGATTGCTCACTGGCTGAACCTGTTATTTTAACACTGCCTGTTGGTCCCCGAGCCTCCGAGCCTCCCGTCCCCAAACTTAATCAGGGCCTGGTGGCAGGGAAGAAAGTAATGCGACGTGAGCGTCTTGGCTTCCTGTGGCAATGAATGGTATTTTAACCTTCTGTTTGTGTATCTTTTGGTAAGATTCCCAATACTACTCAAGCAACATCTGTTAGGTGATGGTTGAGATATCTTATAACAAAGGATGTCGCTGCTCTCCACTGACTTTCCTGCTGTACCAGAGACAGTAAGTGTGTCCGTAAAATGGCCAGTGAAGCTGCCATTCTCCGAGGGACGTGTGCTTTACGTGTACAGGTTGGATCTTCCTCTGTGATAGCATCCTGGATAATGAAGGATAGGGTCCGAGTAGAGAGCAGAGTACTTAAATTTCTTTAGAATAGAGCCTCCTCTGTTGCCACCTCCCTGGAGGCTACAAGGTATTGTTTCACTGCTTCTTCTGGGCAAAGCGGGTGGTAGGTTGTATGGATTCTCCAGGTTAGGATCGTTAGAGGTGTTAGCCCGAAGTCCTCTCATTTGTTTTTGGCTAGGGATCTTGGGGATGGTGGCAGTGAAATGTTAGACCTGTCCTGTGGGAATCTTGTCCATTCCTGGAAGCTTGTGAATACTCTCAACTGTGAAATCTGCTATCCAGTTGCCAGTGCCAGCAGAAAGAGTGCCTTTTTTCTTCGGTGGTCCAATGAGAGTGCAGTCATGTACGCTGGCGATTTCGGTAGTTTGAGAACTGCCGAGAGGGACCACCTTGGTGCCCCTTGGCTCGGTTGTGGCCGCTGATTGAATAATCCCTGTTTCAGTAGGGCGACAGTCCTGGTTTGATGGAGAATCCATACCATAGTGGGTCTGCCAATGCTGCCAGGTGCATTGAAACTGTTGCTGGCGTCCCATTCCTTTCGTGTACTAGAGTGGATAGGAATGAAAACACCAGGGATATGGTTACCGAGGATTTCCTGCTTCCTCCCTGAAGCTAAGAAGGTGGTTTAGCAAGATTGATACTGTTTAGTAGAGGAGGCTCTTAAGGTTTGTAATATATCCCCCACCACTCTAGCTGAGAAGCGTTTTGTCAAAGCTATACTGAGAAAAGTCACATGTGAAGGTTCAATGACATGTACAGCTTCTCAGTCAGGGAGATGTTGAGGCAAGCTTGTCCCAGGAAGAGGGGATTGGGATATTTTTGTATTAGGTCCCTGAACCAAGGCTGGGTAAGCCAATTTGGTGCTATCAGTAGGACCTTCCCTCTGATAGATTGGAGCTTGCGAACTACTTTGAGTAGAATATCAGTGGCTGGTGGTGGGAACAGGTACACGTACTTCCACCTGTCCCAATCCTCCTCGAATGCATCTGGTCCTTCTCGTGTCTGCTCTTGGCAACACAGGAACAGCAGTAGTTGTGTTGTGTCCCTGTTGGTGAAAAGGTCGATCTCCATTGTGTCCCAGTGGAGCACCAGGGAGCTGAACACAGAGAAGCATAAGGACCACTCTACTGAGGCTGTCTTGAACCTGGAGAGTGTGTCGGTCCACTGGGTCTTTACTCCACGAACATACTGGGCTGAGAGGGATAATTGGTTCTGGTGAGCCCACCTGAGGATCTCATCCAATTGCCTTAGAAGAGCCTCTGACCTTGCAGTGCCTTGTTTGTTGATGCAGTGAACTGCTACTTGGTTGTCCATTTGGAAGCAGATGGATGCTTTTGGAGATGATCTGATTTCCATCAGTGCTATGAGGAGTACTCTCAGTTTTCTGCTGTTGATATGTGAAGACCGGTCCCTCTCTGACCAGTCTCCTTGTTGGTGGTGCCCCTGTGAAGATTGCCAGCCCCAACCTGTATCTGAAGTATATGTTGGCACCGTCAGGAGAGGTGCAGATGGTGCCCATGGAACCCAGTGGGAGAGGGTGGCAGGTTTGAACTATCGTTGTATGAGTCGTGTAAAGTGGTGGGGCATGGGGTGTGGTACATCTCTTGATCTCCATATTGCCAATACCGTCTTTTAAACCTCTCTGACCAGGGAGCGATGTGATAGCTGTCTCAGGGAAATGTCATCCATGGCAAAGTTTAGTGACCCCATTAGAGACGCCCACTGTCGTCTCGTTAATGTTTTGGCTATTGATGCTCTAAACAATTGTTTTTGTAGTCATTGGGCATTGTCAGGTGAAAGGTGGACTTGAGCTAGTTTGGTCTGCCACTCGAGGGCATGCCACACCTTTTTTTGCAAGGGGGAAAGAGATAATTTCTCAGTGTTTATGTTGAAGCCCATCTCTCCTGATTGATGAAGGAACTGGTGTGGTGCCAAGCAACATTTCTTCTTGGTGGCAGCTGGGAGGAGCCAGTTGACTAGGTACATTGACATTGCTGTCCCTTCTACTGTAGAGCCAGATTTCATGCCAACACTGTGGTAAGTCTGGTAAATACTTGAGGAGCCAGAGAAGCACAAAGGGCAGGCAAAGCCTTTTAGCATTCGGAACTTGTGGGTGGAAATGTGTTTGTTCAAGCAACTCACATCTACTACCAGTCTGTCCTTTGGTGAATCTCGTTTCAGTACAATGAATGGTCGGGAGAGAGGAACAGGTTCCGAGACAAGTTCCACCACCCCTTTTTTTTAAACATTCCCTCCAGGAGGGGTCTGACTGAGTGCGTTACCCGTGGAGACTTAGTTGGCATTCATAGGGGAGGAAGTTTTATCTAAGGCCAGGTCAGTCCCTCTCTGCCCATTCTTGCTGCCTACCTGATTGTGGCCAGGTGTGGGCATGGTCCGCTAGGGAACCAGGGGGTGGGATGTTGGTGATGCTATTATTGTTTGGTCTGCATCTTTCCTTGGGAGTGGAAAGGAGCAGTTTTCCTCTGCTTGAAGTATTGGGTTGCCTGTCGCTCTTTTGGTGGGGAAGGTCCCTTTTCCCTGGTCTGTGAAACGGTTTTCTCTCTGTTCTCACCTTTTTCCAGCATCTGTTTCTTCTTCATTTCCTGAGGGAAAGGGAACATTTCATTTTGAGGGCCGAAAAAGCATAGGAGCTGATGCAGAGTGGAGA
Organism: Coenobita brevimanus; assembly: GCF_032717465.1. Lineage (NCBI taxonomy): Eukaryota > Metazoa > Arthropoda > Malacostraca > Decapoda > Coenobitidae > Coenobita > Coenobita brevimanus. The sequence continues at coordinate 9,180,365 of NC_136996.1, read as the reverse complement.
GGGAAGTTTAACACATGCCACGTTCACATGCGAGTCCGGTAACATTCTGGATGTAAAACAGGCAGCCCAAACAATCATCTCCCTCACTGGTCTTTCCCCCAGTTTGAAAGCTCCCTTCCCCACTTCTATGCATTTTGTAGCTGCCTGTGAGAGGGAGGCTTTGAAGGCTGATGCCACTGACCATGCTAGATCCCCCCTCCATGGTCATGGAGGCCAGAGCGTGAGATACATCCACTGTTGGGAGTGCACATAGGCAGTTGCCTATAAGGCGTAGCCAGTGTTGTAAGAGGAAGGTCGTGGCTAGCACCGAGCCAGAGAACACCGCCTGTTGCCTAGTATGTACGTCACTGGTGAGGAGGTGTGATGGATCCTTGGTGCTCTGCCAATGACGTTTGGGGGGGCGATAGCTTTTGTTCTGACAGGAAGTTAAGTAGGGAAGCAGGCCAGTTGTCTAGCTGTGGAAGGAAGTCTATTACTGCTAATGACATGATAACATTTTCCTCAAGGGAGACTTCATTCCACATCTCCCCATGATCCATTTCCAGGATGGACCACAGAAAGGTTTGCAGGGAAACGGTTGCCATAAAGGTGTCATTTTTTGCCTTGTTAAAACGTGCCACTTTCTCTTTGAGTAGGATTCGTTGTTGCATGGCAGGCATCCGTGGTCATCGTAGGATTGACTGACGGAGGCACTGCTCTGGAGTTTACCCTTGTAAACATGATAGGTCAGTATTAGCAGACCGATTCTCCCTCTGGGTTCAGGACGCACAGGACTTAGATGTCATTATTTTCCTCGAACGTGCCGTTAGGGAGCAGACGAATCAGTTTCCTGGTTATCCAGGTCCAGGTAGTGATTTTGGTCCACCATTTGAAGCGGGACCCCTCTGCCACACCGAAGTACTGGTCATTCTCCTCCTCATCATAGTAGCTGGATGTAGGTAGCTGCTGTGGCTGTCCCCACTCATATGAACACTCTGGCGTGTTCCATGGAGTAGAGGAGGGCTGAAAACTGCTTCCCACCTTGAGGGTAGGCGATGGTGAATGGAACTTGGGTGGAGAGATAGAGTCCCAGGTGGTTGATGAGGCCGGAGATGGGGAGTCTTGTTGGTCGGCCTCCTGTCGCCTGTGCTGGCATTGCATCAAGTTAGTTAAGTGCTGCAGGGCCTGCAGAATCTCCTGGTTCTGTGTGGTAGGAGGAGGTGGTGAGGTGAAATGTGAGTGGGGGTGGGATGACTTGTGAGAGGTTTTGGAGTGGATCACCTCACTGCTGTCTCCCCTTGCTCACTTTAGTAAGTAGTGGTGGTGGAGGTCTTGGTGTGCTGACTGGCCTACCACTCTGTCTCGCCCTGTTGCTCAGCCCTGAGAGCAGTAGCGGTGCTGACTCTTATCCTACTGGTGTTGCTGCATGGCTGTGGCTTCTCCCCTCTTCTCCTCATGCCTGTTCCTCTCCCCAGCTCAAGGAGGAAGGGCCAGCTGAAGGGGGGAAGTAGTGTCATGGGGAGGGGGAGTATGTTGGGACTCCCCCATCTAGGAGAGAATTCCTGGGTGGCAGGCATTAGGCGTGATGGAGAAAAGGGGAGGAGAGGGACCAGAGTTTCCCTTGATTCCCCCCCTGCACCAGGGAGGCTGGGTCCTGAGACAGGAATGATGGCAGCTAGGAGACTGATAAGCTAGTTACAGGTATCTGAAGGATGATGGTACTTTGGTCTCCTTCCTGCACTGATCAAGACCCACTGTGGTGGCTAGTGACTGGTCTGCCCATTGCATCTTATGGCTACCATGTCATGAGGCTGATATCTGGATCCTACTCCAGTGAGTCTGAAGGGTAGCAGACTCTGGGAGGAGCTTAGGGTCGGTTGATTCCACCAGTCTGTTGACCCATGGGCAGCAGACCTTGCATCGATGTGGGTCAAATAGCTCTCCCTCAGCACATGGGGCATGGGAAGAGCAGAACCAATGATCGTCCCCCCCTCTGGTATCCCTAAACATCCTCTCTGCCTAAGGGCGCGGGAGTCGAACTGATATAAGGGAGACAGATGTTGGACATTTGAGACCCAGACTAGCAAGAAAGGAGGGCAGAGGAAGAGAGAATAACCTGCTGCTTCCCCTTGGTGGGCCTTTATTTGGCCTGGTCCTCCCCCAAGGGAGGTAAATCTAAACAACAACACCGACAACTACTTCCCCTCCTTTGCCTGCCAAACTCTCCCATAAGATGACCTTCACTGGCTCAACCCCTCTCCTCCTCCCGTGCCCTTCCCTCTCCATCCCCTCCTCAACCCTGAGTTGGACGGGAGATGGGAGGGGGGAGGGACTGGGGGGAAGTCCCATCCCACCTGATTGAATCAGGCAGAAGGGAGAAAGGGGGGAGAGGGATGGGGGGAAGGAGAAGGGCAGAATGACAAATGAAGAAAAACAGAGTGAGGAAGATAGGACTATCTGCCTCAATCCCCCCACACCCCGTAAGGGGCAGTGGGGGAGAGGAAGTGAACAAACAAAGGCAAGCTATCCCCCTTCCTAGTCACAAGAGAAGGGGGCAGGAGATAAGTAGGCCTATGGTTATATGACATGTGACAAAGCACTACAGAGCTACGATGTCACAAACCGAGTTCCACAAGGCAGGAAAAACACATGAACACACACAAAAGCGAAGCTAACTAGTCACAGATTTATAAAAGGAAAGTAGGGAACAACTTCACAGCTAACAAACAGGGCAACTGCGAGTTCCCCTTCCACCCCAATTTTTGTCGCCCATAACAAGGGAGACAAAGACAAAAACACAGCCAGGCAATGTGGGAGAGCCGAAAACGGTCCAGCTCCTTGATAAAAACAAAACGGAACAAGCCTGGTTACGGAAACATAACCCCAAGGAGACGCACTGTGCTATGCACCATGTGTTTTGCGGAGCCTGGTAAAAAGGCAAAAAGGACAAAGAAAAACACTAGGAGAATCAGGGATAGTAATTGCATTTGGGACATACCATCTTAACGATTGTGCCAGAGACAACATGCAGAAGGTATGAAGAACTGGCAGAGTACCGCAAAGAACGTGTTGTCTCTCCACATCTCAAGAACAGAATGGGACTTCAAGCAAGGAGTTATCAGAGGCAGGGTGAGGGAAGGATAGGAGTGGAGAAAGGGGAAGAGATAAGCGTTCACCAGTCGAAACTCTATCTGTCTGTTGCCAGACGCCTTAATCCTGCAAGAGGTGGCCACAAACAAATCGCCTCCATGTCGCCCTGTCTCCCGCCATTTCATTGCCCTGCTCCCAGCTCACATCCCCATCACTCACATACTTCTCCATTCCATCCCTCCATCTCATCCTTGGTCTCCTACTCCCTCTCCCCCTCTCCACCGCACTCATACACTCTCCTCGTCAGTTTCTCACTCTCCATCCTCTCCACATGGCCAAACCACCTCAGTGTGTTTCTTCTAACGCGTCCTATCACAACCACATCCACACCATAACTCTCCTTCACTTCCTCATTTGTTATTCTCTCTCTCTCCATGTGACTCCACATGCTCCTCTCAAATAACTCATTGCCACTGCTCTCACTCTTGACTTCTGTCCCTCCAACAAGGCCCAAGCTTCATTTCCATGCATTTTCATGTAGCAGCTTTTTCAATTCCATGCTCACTTCCTTGTTTCATATCACTGCTTTCAAGGAACAAGCAACCTTTCTTCCTTGTTGTACCCTTTCAAGCACTTCACCCTCTAAACTTCCATCTTTACTCATCACAGTACCCAAGTACTTAAACGCACTCAAATTATCCATTTCCTCCTCATCCAACCTCACTATACATTCACTGATTTCACTTCTCTCGAAGACCATAACTTTACTCTTCCCTACATTCACATTTAGATTCCGTTTCTTGCACACACTCCCAAACTCATCCACCAAGCATTGCAGCTCCCCTTCGTCTTCACTTAACAATACAGAATCATCTGCAAACAACAGAACAGGGAGTTTCCAAACACTGCCCTCTCTCACTAGGGCCGCTTCAACATTCACTGCCCTACTTTGTATCTCATTTATAACCCCATCCATATACAGATTGAACAACCATGGAGACATGACACATCCTTGCTTCAATCCAATCTTCAAATAGAAAAACTCACTCAGTTCACTATCCACATGCACTGCAGCCTTAGCACCCTTGTACATACTCTTCACGGCCTTCAACAATTTCCTGTCTATTCCATATATTCTTAATATTTTCCACAATCCTTGTCTATCCACCCTTTCATATGCCTTCTTCAAATCCATGAAGGCTGCATACAACTTCTTTCCCTTCTCTAGAAAGTTAAAGATCTTAGAGTGAATATCTGATCTACACAACGTCCTCCCTTCCTAAAACCTCCCTGTTCTCCAACTAATTCTTCTGTTATTTCCCTGACTCCATCGATAAGTATCCTACCATATACTTTTTCTATTACACTAAGAAGACAAATGCCCCTGTGATTACCACACACTTCTTTTCCCCCCTTTCCTTTGTACAGGGTAATAATGACTTCCAATCCTCCGAGACTCTACCTTCCTCCTAGGCCAGTCTGCACGTCTTCCACATCCATTCTACTACTATCTCTCCTTCATGCTCCAGCATTTCACCATACACTCCTTCAGTTCCTGGGGCTTTCCCTATTTTAACTTTCTTCATTGCTTCCACATCTTCCATCCTACTGATTTCTTCCTCTCTTCTCACATCCCTCCTTTTCCCAGCCATTCACCAGCCACTTATACTAGCATTACTTTCATTCTGTGTTCATCAGTTCCTTAAAGTGTTCTCTCCATCTGTTCACTTTTTCTCCCGTCTCCACTAGTAATCTGCTATTTTTATCTTTCACTCCCCAACTAACTTCTTTACCGCCCTGTCTAACTCTCTTTATCTCTTTCCAAAACATTCACTGAAGTTTATTTTGGTGATATTTAATTCCGCGACTTTGCGATAATGCTTCATTGCGTAGGTCGCAATGTAATGAAGCAATTACCACACAGCTATGGAATGATTAACTACTCCCACCCTCTCATATCCTTTGAATCTGAGAGTGGAGGAGTATGTTCCAAACCTTCTCCTAAAACTACCTACACCAAAATTATACGCACATTAGGAAGTGTAATTTTTCCAAAAGTTCCTTAAAACGTCGTCAGTAAACACTACCTCGGAAATGCCTAGGATCAGATTATAAAGTTACATCCTCCTTTCCCGGCGATGCGTTTATGGTGTTCTGAATCACAGTCTCACTTTCCATGTACTTCTGCTGCACTCTCTGTAGAGCACATTCTCTCCTCCTTGCAGCTTTATGTTCGTTCTTAGCTGTTCGAAACTAATGACAGTGATCATTTTTCTTTATCTCTATCCTCCTTTCAAGGGTATAGGTGGCTGCTGCAAGTATAAAATAAACGACCTACTTGTTCCTGCTGTCTAGAAGTATTATATTTTAGTATCTCTATGCTCTGATTAGTGTATCTTGCCAGTTTTTTTTTAATGTTATATAAAGAATTTTTTTTTTTCTACGAACCAGCCAGATTTCTTTGGCTACCCGTCTTTTAGACTATAGCATATTATCTTCGTTCTTTACAAAAAGATCACAGTTTAATGTTATATTATTTACCATCATCTTTGGTTTTCCTGTCCATTTACTGATTTGTTTGGTGAAGGAGCTCATATACTATGCATCTTTAACTCTTTAGAGGGCAAGAGCTCACTTTGGTATATTAGTCTAGCTAATATCAGACGTTCTTATTCAGCCGAAGGAAACCTCTACATTCAAAAGGGTTATGACTTAAAGGAGCTTGCACTGAACCCAGCCCACTTCCCTGACTATCTTGAAGAAAGCTCTGACCCACTGTACACGTATGACATTTTTTTCTCACAACAGTTCTCTCTGCTTACTTTTTTGGATTGCTTTACATCATCTCCTCTCGCTTCATCCAATCACAGTCGCATCTCAGTAACCTATTCTTGAAAAGGCGGCTGTGTCTTTCCTTATGATGGTTATTGCTTCCATAGTTAAGAGCCCTCCATAATATGTACAGCTGCATTCATAAACAGGGATACACATTGGCTCATATTATCTACTGTAGAGTCTAATATTGACCTTCTCACTTACTGCCTGGTGCACTGACCATCACTGCGCTAAAAAGTGAGGGAATTAGATCCAAATCTTACCAGCAATGGATACCAAAGTACAGTAAACGAGTAGACGCCTGTCGCTTCTCCTGAACGCGAGTTTACACTGTACTGCACATATTCTGCAGGTTATCTCCTGGGGCATGGAGGTATAACGCTATCCTTTTTTTTTTTTTTTTTTTTTTTTTTTTTTTTTTTACCTCTCATGCTTTAGCAAAGTCCATACGATTCTCGGTCTAACCTTTGTTACATAGCCTATGATTTCATCATCCTTTGTGTAATTCTAACGTACAGTATGCTGCATGTTTGATCATGAGCTTGTTCTACCTCACTCCCCCCTTCTACCCTTATAGTAGAGTAAGTCGTTCTTTCTGTTGTTCAGAGCAGGATTGTCAACTCTTTGTCCCCTATGGCTTCATTTGCGCATCCTTCTTACAAGTTGTATCAAGCTCTGCCGGCCCCAATATAATGAGCTCAGTCTCTGCATTGATTGCCACTTAAATCTACTCCTCATTTTGTTCACATCTCTGTCCTCCCCTGTACAGTTGTTATTATTGTGAGTGCTCAGGAAGTCTCCAACCATCTAGCAGCTGTGTAATTTGAGTATAAATGTTATTGCATTTTTTCTTGTACTGTGTAGCATAAGGTGTTAATTATTAGACCTAGTAAGGTTTTTGTGATTCATGTGTTTTGGGTGTCAGCCATTATTAACCCCTACACCGCGGGCTTGTTTACCAATGACTTGCGTGTGCCGCGGGGTTATTTGGGCTCCGACAGACTCTCAAAAAATATTTGCCAAAAATCAGTTATTAGTCCTAGAATAATAAAATTACATATGCTTATGGCACATACCTTCAGCTTTCTCCTGGAATGATTGTTGAGCCTTCGTCGGTTACCGTAGGACTTATGGAGACCTCTGAAGTAGGGTAATGAAGTCTCCACTTTACACTTCCCGACAACCCGTAATATGATTACCACAGCCAGATACAAACACTATAAACACTATTCTACAATTTTCAAGTAGTTTGGGATCCATACTAAAAAAAAAAAACACTGTGAAAGCAATGGAAATTACGAGCGCGTCTGATCGTCGCACTGGCACTAGTTCGCTTTTGTTATTCTGTCATTTATTATTCATAAAACCCCTCACACTTTATATTTCTATTACTATATAACACTTATATATATCTACAGTCTTTATCCATAAGTTTCCTTCAGTAGTATTAGTTTATTGTCACTGTAGGGATTCAATTTCTTTCAGTAAAATACGTAGCATTCACTTTCTCGTCCTGTATACTGGCATTGAGAGTGAATGTCACTTTCATCTTCACTCTCATAACTCATAGCATTCAGACATGGTAGAGTGAAACTTTCACTTTCATTACTCCTAGGGTATATACTCGTATTCTTATAATACTACTCATTTACATTTCTATTTACGTTCTCTATTTTATTTACGTTATTTACATTTCTATTTTATTTACACTGTGTTGTGCACTGTCACTTGAAATAACTTATAAAACTATTTTCCATTGTTCACGTATATTTACATTCATTACTTTCACTTGCTGTTTACACATTATTTACACATTATTTACAATTCCACTTGCACTGTTTTACTCAATAGAAAGATCGTAGTCACTCTTTTATCAATTGTCAGCCCTTTAACTCTTTCCACACGAGGTTTAGTAGGGGGTAAAGGTCACAGAGCCATTTGCATGGGGGTGAAAAAAGGCCTTGAAGTCAGCAAGAAGAAACATACGTCCCCTCACTTCGGAAGATGAGAGTAAACTGATAACGCAGGGCCAGCCAGCCTGGAGGCCTGTTTAGGGGTTATTCAGAGTTACCAATATTGCTTCTTGAAACAGCTAAGTCTAGCACTGATATGATTGGCAGGAAATCTAGACAATACATTATAAATTAGGTAGTTCCAGGTGAATGTAAATATCACTTAGGCTTCTCCCTTCCCTCCTTACATGTATATTTATTACGAAAATAGATTAGAGGCCTACTTAGGAGATATATAATCAGAGCTACCAATGTTAAATCTTGAAACAGCTTTGTGTAGCACTGATATGATTGGCAGGAAATCTAGACAATACATTATAAATTAGGTAGTTCCAGGTGAATGTAAATATCACTTAGGCTTCTCCCTTCCCTCCTTACATGTATATTTATTACGAAAATAGATTAGAGGCCTACTTAGGAGATATATAATCAGAGCTACCAATGTTAAATCTTGAAACAGGTTTGTGTAGCACTGATATGATTGGCAGGAAATCTAGACAATACATTATAAATTAGGTAGTTCCAGGTGAATGTAAATATCACTTAGGCTTCTCCCTTCCCTCCTTACATGTATATTTATTACGAAAATAGATTATACGGCATATTTCAAGGGGAAAAAAACAGCGAAAATTAGCGAACGAGTGCACGTGAGGTGTTGTCAGGTGATAATTAGCCAATTCCAGGTGTATGGCACTCTCACTTACCTTATTTCTTTCTTGTATATATTATTTGGTATAAGAATACGGCATAGGGCTTATTTCAATGGATGAAATCAGTGAAAAATTCCAGGGAAGATTTACTTAGCGTAGCATGGCCGGGCAGGCGAGAGGATAGGGTAATGGAGGGGGGGTAGGGAGGGGAGTCAAGAACGGGGAGAAATGGCTAAATTGTCAACAATGGATGGGAGTACAGATGAGATTAGGAGTGCTGACTAGTGTTGGACATTGGCAGTACTGATAGATGATACAAGCCCCCACTTGGAAGCCCGGGTGAATTCAAAATAACACAGAATCACAAAAGCGACGCCCCGCGGTATGATCCCTTGCTCCCAAGCGTCACGAAAGTGACGCCCCGCGGTTAAGGGGTTAATAATATTTTGTATCTGTAATAATATATCTTTGCATTCACTGAGCATTAGCCGGTTTTCTCATTTTATCAGGGCTGACTTAGATAAATTTACTCTTGCTAATTTCGTGTTAATAGAGGCTATTGCAGTTAACCATATATTTAACCTGTTTTTTGTCATTACATTATCCTTATGAGTTCTGAATGTTTTGTTGTTAGTTTGAGCATGAAACATTAACTTGTAATTTTACCTAACTCTTTTGTTTTGAACCTGGAACTTTGCGGGACAGTGGTGATTTTTGGTATTCTCACTTGAAGTGTACATTATCTTTCTCTGTTCCGTAACATAAATTTGGCGACCTCGCCAGGATATTCAGGATATTATCATAAGGATATTGCTTGATATTTTGTGACTGTGATTTATTCATGATGTCTACTATTACTACGCTTGATGAAGCCAAAGATTTTTTGTCAAATGTGCAAACAGTGTGTGATGTAGAAAACAGAACAAAGAATGAACTTAAGCTTGTTGCTCAACAATTGGGAATTGCAGTTCACTCTCATCATTCTAAAGATCAAATTGTTGGCATGATTAATAAAAGCTTGTTTAATGTAACTCCTCCAAATGAGCAAACGCAGATTGAAATAGCAAAGTTACAGCTAGCTCTGCAGGAGGCTCGTGTTAAGGAGGCTGAGTTTCAGGCACGTGCTAAGGAGGCTGAGTCTCAGGCTAAGAAGGCTGAGTCTCAGGCTCGTATTCAGGAGGCTGAGTTTCAGGCACATGCTAAGAAGACTGAGTCTCAGGCTAAGGAGGCGGAGTCTCAGGCTTGTATTCAGGAGGCACAGGCACAGGCTCAGGCACAAATTGAACTAGCTAGGATTCAGGCAGACCATGAGTATCGCATGAAACAAGGTGGAACTGGATCATCTAGCTCTGATGATTTTCTATCTATCTATCTATTGCCAGACGCCTCAATCCCGTTTGGGGTGGCCACAAACAAACCGACTCCAAGTCGCCCTGTCCCCCGCCATTTCACTGCCCTGCTCCCAACTCACCCCTCCCTCTCATATACCTCTCCACCCCATCCCTCCATCTCATCCTCGGCCTCCCCCTCCCTCTTCCCCCCTCCACCTCACTCACATACACTCTCTTCGTCAGTCTTTCACCCTCCATCCTCTCCACATGGCCAAACCACCTCAGCGTGTTCCTCATAACGCTCCCTATCACATCCACATCAACACCACAACGTTCCTTTATATCCTCATTCGTCAGCCTATCTCTCCATGTGACTCCACAGGCTCCTCTTAGATAACTCATTTCCACTGCTCTCACTCTTGACTTGTGCCCTTCCAACAACGTCCAGGCTTCACTTCCGTACGTTAGAGTTGGTATCACAATACTGTCATGTAGTAACTTTTTCACTTCCATGCTCACTTCCCTGTTTCTTATCACTGCTTTCAAAGAATCAGCAACCTTTCTTCCCTGCTGTACCCTTTCAAGCACTTCACCCTCCAAACCTCCATCCTTACTCATCACACTACCCAAGTACTTAAACGTACTCACATTTTCCAATTCCTCACCATCCAACCTCGCTGTACATTCACTGACTTCACCTCTCTCAAAGACCATCACTTTACTCTTCCCTACATTCACCTTTAGATTCCGTTTCTTACACACTCTCCCAAACTCATCCACCAAGCCTTGCAGCTCCCCTTCGTCTTCACTTCAACAACACAGTATCATCTGCAAACAACAGTACAGGGAGTTTCCAAACACTATCCTCTCTCACCAGGGCCACTCCAACATCCACTACCCTACCTTGTACCTCTTTTATTACCCCATCCACGTACAGATTGAACAACCATGGAGACATGACACATCCCTGTTTCAACCCAACTTTCAGAGAGAAAAATTCACTTAGTTCACCATCCACACGCACTGCAGCCTTCGCACCATCGTACATACTCTTCACAGCATTCAACAACTTCCCATCTACTCCATATATTCTTAACACTTTCCACAATCCTTGTCTATCCACCCTGTCATATGCTTTCTCCAAATCCATGAAAGCCGCATACAACTTCTTTCCCTTCTCTAGAAACTTTTCCACTAAAGATCTAAGAATGAATATCTGATCTACACAACCTCTTCCCTTCCTAAAGCCTCCCTGTTCTTCTCCAACTAATATCTCTGTTCTTTCTCTAACTCTGTCAATAAGTATCCTACCATACACTTTTCCTATTGTACTAAGAAGACAAATGCCCCTATGATTACCACACACTTCTTTTTCCCCTTTTCCTTTGTACAAGGGAATAATTATATCTGACTTCCAATCCTCCGGGACTCTACCTTCTCCCAGGCTAATCTGCACATCTTCCACATCCATTCTACTACTATCTCTACCCCATGCTTCAGCATTTCACGACACACTCCATCAATTCCTGGGGCTTTCCCAGATTTAACTTTCTTCATTGCTTCCACAACTTCTATCCTACTGATTTCTTCCTGTCTTCTCACCTCCCTCCTTCTCCCAGCCATTCCCCAGCCACTTATACTCGCATTACTTCCATCCTCTACGTTCAATAATTCCTTAAAGTGTTCTCTTCATCTGCTCACTTTTTCTCCCTTCTCCACTAGTAATCTACCATTTTTATCTTTCACTCCCCTGCTAACTTCACTTCCACCCTGTCTTACTCTTTTCACCTCTAAAAATGTTAAACTTGTCCCTCCTTTTAATGAATCTGATTTAACAAAGTATTTTCAGTTGTTTGAGAGGGTAGCTACAGGTTTTAATTGGCCTAAGGAGTATTGGCCAGTACTCCTTCAAACTGTTCTCACCGGTAAAGCTCAAGTAACTTATGCATCTTTGCCTCAGGATCAGTCTGATAATTATGATGTAGTTAAGAGCTTGATTCTTAAGGCCTATGAGCTTGTTCTTGAAGCCTATAGAGTAAAATTTAGGACAACTTATAAGTAAGATAAGCAATCCCATGTTGAGTATGCAAAAATCAAAGAAGATCTGTTAGAGCAGTGGTTAAATTCTAAGAATGTGGATTCTGATTTTGGTAAATTTAAGCAGATGATTTTGCTGGAGGACTTCAAAAGGTGTATTAATAATGATATAAGCCTATATCTTGATGAGAAAAGAATAGATAATTTGTCTGATGCTGCAGTTTTAGCTGATGAATATGTTCTCCCTCACAAGAGATATTCTAGAGAAAAAAGGAAAGCTGAGAGTAAGTACGTTGCCTCTACTCAGAGTACAGGTAACAGGAAAGAGAATAAAGATGATGTTTCTCAGGAAGTAAATACCAGCTTCACCTCTAGATTTCAGAAAAGTAAATGTACTTATTGTAGTAAGCTTACTACGGAGAAATGTTTCAGGAGATAGCGTGATGTGAACAAAAAGGAGTCTTTAAATATTCAAGCAATTGGTCTAGTGTCCACCCTTGAGAGTTCCCAGAATTCTTTAACTGAGTTAACTGAATCTGCTTTGAGGGGTAAATTAAATTCTCATGTTGGAGCTCCTCTTTTGAGCAGTATCGTGGGTGACACTCTCAAGAGTTCATGTGCTAATTTCCTGTCTGATGGTTTTGTCAGTCCTCTGGACCATAATGACAGGAAATCAGTTAAAATATATCGTGATACAAGTGCTTGCCAATCCCTTATGCTGACCAGTGTTCTGGGCTCTAATGTTAATTCCTCTGATGAAACTGTAATCTTACAAGGTGTAGGGAATAATTACTTCTCTGTCCCTCTGTGCAGAGTGAATTTAGAGTCTGGTTTTGCTAATGGTTCCGTTATGGTTGGGTTGGTTGAGACACTCCCAATGTCAGGCGTAACTTTCTTACTTGGAAATGATATTGGTATTGGTGGAAGTCAAGTGTGTCCAGCTCCTCAGTTGTCTAGTGAGCCAGTGGCTGCGACCCAGGATTGTGATGTCCCTGATGTGTTCTCTGCATGTGCTGTCACTAGGGCTAAGTCTAAAGTTACTGGTGACTTAGAGGATAATGATGATGATGATGTTATCCTAGCTGACACTTTTCTTGCTACTTTGGACCACTCATCAGATGAGGCAGTACCGCGTAGTGTTGATAATTTGTCTCGTCAAGAGTTGGTTGAGTTGCAGGTTGCTGACCCTGAGTTGAATGGTCTAGCTAACTCTGCTTGCAGTGAGGAAGAGTCAGCCGGTGCTTCTACTTGTTATTATATAAAGTCAGGAGTACTTATGAGGAAGTGGAGACCCCCAACAGCATCAGCCGACTGTGAATGGGAGGTTGTACATCAAGTTGTCATCCCTCGTGTTTGTAGGCAGGATATCATTAGAGTGGCTCATGATTCCAGTTTGGCAGGACACCTTGGAGTGAGGAAGACTGTGGCACGCATTTTGAAACACTTCTACTGGCCAGGTATCTTCAGGGATGTTTCCTGGTATTGTAAGTCTTGTCACACATGTCAAGTTGTGGGGCAGTGTAATCAGACCGAAAAGGTTGCACCTCTAGTTCCCATTCCTCCTTTTGAGGCGCCATTCACCCGTGTGTTGGTGGATATTGTGGGCCCTCTTCCTAAGACTTCTTCAGGATTTTCTTATGTGTTGACCCTGATTGATATGGCTACTCGTTATCCTGAAGCCATTCCACTTAGAAATATCTCAGCAAAGAACGTGGTTAAGGAAATGCTAGGGTTCTTCACAAAGTTTGGTCTGCCCAAGGAGGTACAGTCAGACCGGGGAAGTAATTTCATGTCAAATGTTTTCAAGCAGTCTCTGAAAGAGTTGGGCATCACCCAGATCACGTCTTCAGCTTACCATCCCCAGACCCAAGGAGCGTTGGAGAGATATCATCAAATACTCAAATCGATGCTCAAGAAATACTATTTGGAACATCAGAAAGACTGGGATAAAGGTCTTCCATTCGTTGTATTTGCCGCAAAAGAATCTCCAAATGAATCACTGGGCTTCTCACCTTTTGAACTACTGTTTGGCCATGAAGTAAGAGGACCCCTTAAGTTACTCATGGAATGCTGGCTGTCGGAGGAAGATGACGTCAACCTGCTGGAGTATGTGATGAAGTTCAAAGAACGGCTGTCCACTGCTTTACAGCTGGCGAGAGAGAATTTAGGAGCTGCTCAGGAGAAGATGAAGACTTGGTATGATAAGAAGTCCAGGTTACGCCACTTTCAGCCAGGAGATCAGGTTTTGATTCTGCTACCGGTGCATGGGCAACCTCTTCAAGCCAAGTTTAGTGGTCCTTATTTCGTGGAGAAGAAACTCAGTGATGTCAACTATGTCATCGCCACACCAGATAGTAGAAAGAACAAGCAACTTTGTCACATCAACCTGCTAAAATTATACCACAGGCGGGACGAAAATAACCCATTCTGCACTGTAGCTGTTCCACCTGAGTCTGCAAGTGAAGTTCTCCCATGCAGCATGAGCCTGAGTGATAGTTTGGGGAAGAATCCTGATATCATGAATGATCTCCAGACTAAGCTTTCTCATCTACCTCCCGAGGAAAGGCAGGAGTTTTCGGCATTACTGCAGGCGTACCCGCAAGTGTTCCGTGCCACTCCAGGAAGAACCACTGTGTTGATGCATGATGTCGCTGTTGGAGACGCAAAGCCAATTAAACTGCCTCCTTACCGTGTGAACCCAGTGAAAGTTCCTCTCATCCAGAAGGAGCTTGGCTACCTGTTGGACCACAAGCTGATTGAGCCCTGTCAGAACGAGTGGAGTTCTCCTGTCACTCTAGTCCCTAAGCCAGGTGGGTCACAGCGGCTTTGCATCGACTACAGATTTGTTAAACAGATAACCAAAATAGACAGTTACCCTCTCCCTCGCGTGGAAGATTGCATAGACAAGATCGGAAAGGCTAGGTACATAAGTAAGTTTGATTTGTTAAAGGGATACTGGCAAGTACCTATGACTGAACGTGCTAGGGAGATCTCATGTTTTGTAACACTAGGAAAGACTTTTGCATGTTCTGTAATGCCATATGGTATGAAGAATGCACCAGCCACATTTCAGAAGCTCATGAATGTTGTAACAGAGGGTTTGGCAGGGTGTGTTGTTTATATTGATGATGTATTAATCTTCAGTGACAACTGGAAAGATCACCTATGCCATGTCAGTAAATTTCTTGAGCGTTTGGTTCAGGCTAATCTTGTAGCTAATTTATCAAAGTGTGAGTTTGGTCAAGCTAAAGTTCAGTACCTTGGGTACGTAATTGGTGATGGACATGTTGCACCACCAGCAGCTAAGGTTCAGGTTAAAAGTGATCTTCCCAGACCTAAAAGTAGGAAAGAGCTACAAAGAGTTTTGGGAATGGTAGGTTATTACAGGAGAATTGTACTTAACTTTTCAATTCTTGTATCATCACTTACAGACCTACTAAAAAAGGGAGTTAAATTTGTCTGACCGATAACTGTGAATCCTCTTTCAACAAACTTAAAGCTATCCTATTAAGTCAGCCAGTGCTCGCTACTCCAAATTTTTCTAAGCCTTTTAAGATGGCTGTTGACGCAAGTGATACAGGAGCTGGGGCTGTTTTGCTGCAAGAGAATGATCAGGGTATTGAACACCCTGTATCTTATTACAGTAAGAAGTTCACTCCACCTCAAAAGAACTACTCAACTATTGAGAAAGAGCTTTTGGCCTTGATTTTGGGTTTTCAGCATTTTTCGTTTTATTTGTGTTCTGGTTTTGACCCCATAGTCATTTATACCGATCATAACCCACTGAAATTCCTTAGTAAGTTTAAAGATAAAAATCAGAGTTTAACAAGATGGAGTCAACTTCTTCAGGAGTATTCATTAGACATACAACATATCAAAGGGGAAGAAAATGTTATTGCAGATTGCTTATCTGGAGTTTAGACAGATTGTTTTAGAGTAATAAGAAATTTCCTTTGTAAATTTCTTTTTTCTTTGTGGGGAGGTGTTACATAGCCTATGATTTCATCATCCTTTGTGTAATTCTAACGTACAGTATGCTGCATGTTTGATCACGAGCGTGTTCTACCTCACTCCCCCCTTCTACCCTTAGAGTAATTCGTTCTTTCTATTCTTCAGAGCAGGATTGTCAACTCTTCGTCCCCTATGGCTTCATTTGCGCGTCCTTCTTACAAGTTGTATCAAGCTCTGCCGGCCCCAGTGTAATGAGCTCAGTCTCTGCATTAATTGCCACTTAGATCTACTCCTCATTTTGTTCACATCTCTGTCCTCCCCTGTACAGTTGTTATTATTGTGAGTGCTCAGGAAGTCTCCAACCATCTAGCAGCTGTGTAATTTGAGTATGACTGTTATTGCATTTTTTCTTGTACTGTGTAGCATAAGGTGTTAATTCTTAGGCCTAGTGAGGTTTTTGCGATTCATGTGTTTTGGGTGTCAGCCATTATTAATAATATTTTGTATCTGTAATAATATATCTTGCATTTACTGAGCATTAGCCGGTTTTCTCATTTTATCAGGGCTGACTTGGATAAGTTTGCTCTTGCTAATTTCGTGTTAATAGAGGCTATTGCAGTTAACCATATATTTAACCTGTTTTTTGTTATTACATTAGCCTTATGAGTCCTGAATGTTTTGTTGTTAGTTTGAGCATTGAACTTCAACTTGTAATTTTGCCTAACTCTTTTGTTTTGAACCTGGAACTTTGCGGGACAGTGGTGATTTTTGGTATTCTCACTTGAAGTGTACATTATCTTTCTCTGTTCCGTAACACCTTCAACAATACACCGCCGGCCAATACTTCACCCCTCAGAATTCTTTCCCTCGTTTTCTGGCAGTCTTTCTTGTAGAGATTGCATTGCTGTTCTCGCAAAATCAGATCGCCGGTGCTTTCCCATAACCCAACGTAAGTTTCTTTACACAGGAGCCTATTTCCCCTCATGAGTTTGATGAGGGACTTACCACAGACAACTTTTTGAGATAAGGCTTTTCGTTGCATCAACTCCCCTCTTCTCTCTCTCTCTCTCTCTCTCTCTCTCTCTCTCTCTCATCCCCCCCCCCCTCCTGTGTTTTATTACTTCTGTTACACTGGACACTGTTCTCGTAATCGCAGCAAGCGCCTGTCACAGAGTCTGCCTCATTTTTGGTGTACTGCCTGATGCTAGAAAGATAGTAGGTATTCTCAGTTTTCCCTGCGCACAACTGATTAATTCAAGAACAGTTTTTGTAAATTTTTTTCATAATTACGATCTCCAGTCTTTGAAATATAGAGTGATAAGGTATTTTGAAATGAACTGATCGTAAAGTTATCCTTTATTTAACTTTCTTTGAGAGGAACATACTTTCAGGTTATCAGAATTAGTAGGTTAAAAGGCCCACCATCCACTCATACAGCGCCTTCAAGTGACTCTACACTAAATAAGAAGCCAAATGGGGCCCGCATAGGTCTCCAGTCAGTGGAATGGAGTGCGATCATTCACCCCTCACCTAACTGTCAGGACTGAGAATCCTAGCTCCAGGCCCCTACTCCCATTATGGGGCAAGAAAGATTGAATGATAGATTCCTTCTGTCTGCAAAATGATGATTATGAATAATAATAATAATGATAATAATAATAATGATAATAATAATAATAATAATAATAATAATAATAACTAGAATGGCACTCAGTAGAGCGCATACCTCCGCCAAGGCCCAACATGAGGCTGGAAAAAGACTAACCCCCCTATAAAAACATATTTAAATCCGCTAGATCCGGAATTTTATATGGATCCGCGCCAAGTTGTACACATTCGTAGATGCCAACATGCTACATATGCCTTATTTTTTTTCATCAAGATCCATGCAATATTCACTGAAAAATTTACGAAAATGTCAATAAACGCTCTCTCTCGGAATGTTAAAGTGAAAAAAAAAAAAAAAAATCCTGGGTCCACACTTTCATCCAGATCCGCATCAAAATTTATTGGAGTCTATTTTGGGCCAAGACCCATTCTTCTACCAAGTTTCGTGGAAATCCGTCCAGTAGTTTTTGTGTACTCTTGCTCACACACCAACCAACAAACAAACAAACGGACAGGGGGTGAAAGCATAACCTCCTTGGTGGAGGTAAAAAAAAAAATATAATAATAATAATAATAAAAAATAATAATAATAATAGTACTAAAATACTAAAATAGCAATAGCAACAGCAACAGGAACAGTAGTTGTATTAGTGTTAGTAGTAGTAATAGTAGTAGTAATAGTAGTAGTATAGGTGGTAGTAGTAGTAGTGGTAATACAAGTAAGAGCTATCACATAAACTTACCTCCTGCTACAAGGGCCAGCGCAGCACAGACCTACATTCCTCCACGGACCTGTTCCCACACTGACTAATTTTCCTCCAGGGGCCTGTTTGCACCACGGACCTGATTTACCCATGGACTTTTTTTTTTTCCACGTCATTTTCCCTGTGGACTTATTTTACTCATAAACCTCTTCTCCCATGGACCTTTTTCCTCAGCCTAATATTTCCATTGCTCTATCACCCTATGGATATGTTTCTCCTCATGGATCTGTTTTCTCCATTGGCCAACTTTCTCCCATGGACGCATTTTCCTCTAGTCCTGTTTTTTTCCCCTTGGACCTATTTATCTCATGGACATAATTTGTAACTTTGGCTCGCTTTTTTTTCCTCCACAGACATGTTGTCCTTCAATAGATTTATTTTCCCCGTTGTATCTATTCTCCCCGAGGACTTCCTATCCCTCTTTGAACTGTTATCACCAAGGACCAATTTTTCCTCATACACCTATATTCAGTCATAGACCTGTTTTCATCTCGTAGGAAAACATCAAATTCTCACACTGATTTCTTTGGTTCTGTATCTCTCAAAGGAAGTACTTTTACCTACCGGCCGTATGTTTCAACCAAGGCTTATTTTCTCAAGCTCTTATTTCCCATGAACCAGTTATCCCACATGGACGTATTCCAACCATGGACACATTTATTCCATCGACTTGCTCCCCCACCCACCCAGTCATTCACCTACCTAACCCATCGAGCTAACCACCCACCCCACCAACCCACAAACTCCATCCGCTCACCTACCCAGTGCTACCCCGCCTACTCACTACATCCACCTACCTCAGCTACTCTGCCCACCCCATTCACCCTGCCCACCCATTCCACCCACTCCGTGTAACTGTACCACCCACTCCAGCAATTCATCACCTAAAACCCCGCCTCAGATACTCACCCAAAAATCTACCCACCCGAACACGAAGCTCCACCAACAGGATGACTCAGCAGCTTTCCACACACGCTGAGGCACAACAGCGGTGTACTGTAGATAAAAAATCTATTTATCTATCAATAGCCAGGCTCCATACTCCAATAGGGGATGCCTACAGACAAATCGACTCCACGTAGTCCTGCCCTTTGCCGTTTGGCTGCATAATAATAAAAACAACAATAACACTAATAATAATAATAATAATAATAATAATAATAATAAAAATAATAATAACGGTAATAATAATAATAATAATAATAATAATAATAATAATTAGTAGCAGTAGTAGTAGTAGTAGCAGTAGTAGTAGTAGTAGTAGTGGAAGTAGTAGTAGCAGCAGCAGTAGTATTAGTAGCAGCAGCAGCAGCAGTAGTATTAGTAGCAGTAGTATAAAAAAGAGCTTACTCAATAATCATTTCCATTCACAGATGACAATCCCCAGGGAAAATGGCAGAAGAAAAAACAAGAGAACAGTAAACAAGAAAAGTATGGACAAACGCAACAAGAACTACGAGAGAGAGAGAGAGAGAGAGAGAGAGAGAGAGAGAGAGAGAGAGCGAGCTCCCTCACCACCACTTTAAGATGACATTAAACCCATTAGTGAAAACACCTTAAACTCAAATCCTCTCTCGTTACCTTTAGGCCCCGTGTGTGTGTGTGTGTGTGTGTGTGTGTGTGTGTGTGTGTGTGTGTGTGCGCGCTTATAGTTAGTATGCCCTTGTGTTTTTCTTCAAGTATGTATATATGTATGTGTGTATGCACGTAAAGGAGTAAATATACTCTTAGCAAATTGTGTGTGTGTGTGTGTGTGTGTGTGTGTGTGTGTGTGCGCGCGCTTATAGTTAGTATGCCCTTGTGTTTTTCTTCAAGTATGTATATATGTATGTGTGTATGCACGTAAAGGAGTAAATATACTCTTAGCAAATTGTGTGTGTGTGTGTGTGTGTGTGTGTGTGTGTGTGTGTGTGTGTGTGTGTGTGTGTGTGTGTGTGTGTGTTCTACAGCCGATACTGATTCATGCTAATTTGTTTTGCCTTTTGATGTGTGTGTGTGTGTGTGTGTGTGTGTGTGTGTGTGTGTGTGTGTGTGTGTGTGTGTGTGTTCTACAGCCGATACTAATTCATGCTAATTTGTTTTGCCTTTTGATCACTTTTAAAATATTGTGAAAGATTAAAACATTTAGCACTGGTATTAAATCAGCATATAAGTGTATTGCTCTTATCCTGTCTTTATTCGTGAACCCTTTCATGAGATTAATACTAGAATATGATGCTGCTCGTGATGAAGTGTTTCAGAGTAGATGTTGATTTGTAGTGTTGTCCTTTTATCCTACTGGGCCACGTGAAATAAGCTGCAAAAGAATGACATTTTGGTAAGGTTAAAGTAAGAACTATGGCAATGAAGGTGTTATAGAAAGCTATGTACAACCTGTCCAACTCGAAGTCTCCCCTAAGCTATGGAAGATCACCTGGTGGTACAGGGAAGCATACAGTGGCCGTCATTTTATTGCAGAGATTAATGTTGAAAAACCTATAATTAGACTCCTCAATGAAAAAATAACATGCAAAAACCAGACTTAGACATTGAATGTTTTAGCCACAACCGTCAAACTCCTCGCCACTACAGCAACTACGGAAATATGTGCTGCTTCCTAACACCTTTCACCAAGAGAACTCTGTCTTGGGCTGACACCAGATCGCATGTGGGTAGTTAGAAAAAGATAAATGACTAAACCGTATGGAAAGGGATATCGGAGTTTTTTTTATTTTTTATACACATTTATTACCTGAAGTCTATCCCAAGCTAAATAAAATTGTATGGAACTAATTCTAATGCACTAAATAGGAGGACTTCATAGGTAAAGGGTTAATGAAGACAGATTTTCAATCTTTCCGGTTAGGGGAATTTATCCTAAAATGAGTATCATCGGGTGGTGGATTGAATTTAATATGTAAGATGACACCGCCAGAAAAGTAACTGTATACAGTTCTGAGTAGCGACAGTTTGTAACCCCTTTCGGTAATATACGTCTGTCCTAACCAGAGTTAATTCACCTGAAAGTTACTAGAATCCACTATAAAATGCCACATCATATGATTGCAGATGAATTTTCCATTTCATCACTATTGAAGGTTTGTTATGAATAATATCGTCGGTAGGTGGCTAGAATGTACAGTAATGTATGTAAAATAATAACATGCGGAAACGTTACAAGAGTTAGCTTACATCTGGCTTTAGTTTCTGCTCTTCACACTAAAACAAACATGCTATTATAATTGTAAATGTCTGCAGGCAAGGTGCTACTACGTAAGGTGTATGCGTATCAGTTCCAAGCCCTTCACCTTTAAGTTTAATTAATACTTCCCTAGGTGGCTATATTGTAAGTACGGGAAGTTATCGCGGAAAAGGTATTAAGAGCAGCCTTATATCCTGTAATCTACTTAACATGAGCGGGCCCCTAGACTCTCGCTCACCGCTGCTATATTGCCCAGGCTAATGATCCACTAAATCTCCCTTCCCCCCGTCATAATTCCTTCCTCGCTTCTCTCCTCCCTTCACGCCACGCCCCGCCCTCAATTATACAGTATAATCCACACACACACACACACACACACACACACACACACACACACACACACACACACACACACACACACACACACACACACACACACACACACTCTCCTTAGACTAACATAAGCCTCCCCTATTCATCTTCAAGCGTCCATATATCTTGCCGTCCGTAGCTCCTCTTATTGTGCTGTGTTTTCCCATAAGGCGGCTGAAGACTAACTACTCACGCTTAATAGGCCTGGCAGTGTACAGGCTTGGTGTAGGCTACGAGGGAAAGAGAGGGGAAATAGCGGAGAAAGTTAACCCATTCCGCCCGAGGACGTACTCGTATGATCTTGCCCTTTTTCTTGTAAATTCCCGACGATTTGAGTAAAAATAGGGGCGACTTTTCAAACGGAATGGGTAAGATATGGATTTCTTTAACACCTGTACTGATAGAAAAGCTTTATAAATTAAGTGAAAACGTCTAGTGGTAGGAAAAATAAAACAATACAGTGACACGACACTGGAATAAATGTGTCAAAGCATATGAGGCTGGGTCTGGAGAGGCCTGGCAATGATTTGTGGATTTAACGAGGAAATTGGATAAATGAAATGGAATGTTTGAATTAAGGGAGGCTACATCAGAGCCTGTTCAGGGCGTGATGAATGAGACACGAAGATAATGTTCTGTTCTGAGGGAGAGTTGCAGACTACCAGTTTATAACATCACTGCAGTCGGCAATAGCTCAGATAAACTTGTGCATTCGCTTTGTTCCATAAGTGTGCGGCCACACTTGCTCGAAACATGTGATCGACAAGATGAAACAAAGCATCGGGTGAGAGCAGCGGCAATACAAGAATTTGAACGTTGTTCGGACGCTGGAGCCTCCTTTCCTCTCGTCGATCACATGTTTGGAGCAAATGTGGCCGCACCCTTGGGGGCAAGTTGCTGGCTCAAAACCTCAGTCTTTCCATGTTCAGAAATATAGCAAACAGTTCCTATCAGTGGTATAAGGTAGGCTACTTTGCACATAATTAATTTACTGATACAGTCATGTTTATTATATATTAAAATAAAAAGACTGAATCTCTCTCTCTCTCTCTCTCTCTCTCTCCCTCCCTCTCTCTCTCCCTCCCTCTCTCTCTCAGCTAACCATTTTCCTTTTTCTCCATGCTGCTTGATCTCTTCAGAGCCTAATCTTAAAAGCGCTGGAGTATCCAAACATAAAAAGCAAACCAAAGCTGCCTAAAAGCCCCATTTATTCGTAGCTATCTCTTCTCCGGTCGCGTCTTTCACCAGAACGATTCCCTGAAAACCTAACCAGCTCAGGGAGTCGGCTAGGGTTTATTTTCAGCGATGACGTAATTTAAGGCGTCGTCACACTAGGCCTAAAGCGGCTATCATGCGAGCAGCTTTTGTGAGCCACTAGCCAAAATGACCCACGGTGAGCAAGATTTCGCCTGCAAGGTGAAATGGATAACAATTTTTGCTCACAGTTTGTTTGTGGGATTAAAACTCAAATAAGCCTAATATTAATTTTGTAACTTTCGAGAAAATAGTCTGTTATCACAGAAGGAAACTGTAACAAAACTGTTTAGCAAATATAGTTTAATTATTGTAGTTTTTATTCATTTCTATTTTTATTCTTGTGCCATGATATCAGTATTCAGACACTTTGGTGACCAGGCACAAAGGCTGTCTGCTTTGTTTCCAAACAAATGGAAAGCAGAGTTTGATCAGTATTCGATATCGATCCTGCGGCAAGGAAAACTCTAGTAGATTGCCTTGTGGCTCTGGAGTTGCTGAACTACCTTAGGTGGGTAAAAGCAGATTCACACGAGGCATGGTTTGTTTACAAATGACCGCGACTCACCAAGGCAGATGACGCTGCTAGCCTTATTGGCTCGCAAAAATACAGGCATGTGACAACAATTTGACTTTGCTAGCCGTTTCTGCTCACAAAAGCTGCTTGCATGATCGCCACTTTTGGCACAGTGTGATGCAGCCTTTATGCCTCCCGGTGAGAGGAGGGGGCCAGGCAGAGTTAAGGGCAGCGGTTCCATCATTCTAGGGTCGGGGTGTATGAGCCGCGAGGAAGTGGATGGGTGGGTTGAGCGTTTCAGTGTAACATGCTAGTTTAAAGTGTCCCCTATACGATCAATATTACTGCACAATATTCTGTACAGCACGATAATAATGACAGTGTAGAGATGGTATTGAAGAATAGCACAACATATTGAAGACATCAAAAAGAGTTTGATATTTTATTGCGCAATATGAGTATATTGGGTAGTGTGAAGGTAACATTGCACAATCTTCTGTCAGTGTGTGTCCTGCCTTCATACCGTCGACATGGCTGGCACAAAAGATGATCGATCATACCTACTGGAATGCATGCAACTGTACAGGGACTTACCTGCACTCTGGCAGGTTAAAAGTAAAGAATGCAGTGACAGAGAGAAAAAAAAACTGCATATGAAGTCTTGGTGGAAAAGTTTAAAGGAAAATACCCAGACACTACAAAAGATGGTACTGTCAAATAACATGAGCACATTTTTTTTTTATTTTTTAACATAAGTACTCGTATAGCCTAATTATCACAATAACGTGTTCCATTCTCTTAGTGCAGTTTACATGTTTCTTTGTGTTAGGCTAGTCATTTATTTTTCATATATAAATATTGAAACTGTAATATCTTCTTCTCTTAACTTTAAATATCCTTTGAGGCAGTGAATAATAGCTTCGCATGTCTCCATCACGATACAGCTGATCGACTGAGGGGACACTGCACTACCAAATTTCAGATCTTCAAATGTGTTGCTGGTGGCCAGATAGCGTAGTGTTACTGATAGCTGCATACTTGCAGAGATACATTCCTGCATCACAGTGTTCTTCTTGGAAATAATTGGAGCTACCATCTTCAGTAAATTTTCAAATGCTGCACTGTCCATTTGCATATAATTTCTATAATCCTCAGGTTCAGTGACCCTTATATCCTTCAACAAATTCTCATTGCTATACTCATTATCTTTTCTTGTACCATTCTTTCATCCATCTGTGTCTTTAATTCTCTTTTGTGTACCTGGCTATTGCAATTCTAATTAAAGCAATGTCAGTCAGTGTCATTCATGATGTCTCCCTGAGATCGTTCGCTAAACTGACGATACTGAGCAATAATATGGAGCCATGTAGGGGGGACACATATTGCACATTAATATTGAGTTAGTATATTGTGTCAATAATTCTGATCGTGTAGGGGACGCTTAACTCCTCCAATCGTAGTACGTCATTTGTGTTGCTCATCCTCTCCTTAATGATACAAAGGCCCTCTCCCACTTCAGCGTAAATAGGCACGATGAAGCCACGATGAAAATCGTGGCCGAAGTCGGTGATGTGTCGACGACTCTGACCAAGAATCGTGGTGTCGGCGTAATACTGGCGACACCAGTATGACAAAACGCCGACACCTCGGCGGAGTATACGATATAACCGGCGACTAGTAGCCGACATATCGCCGATATGTCGGTGTAATGCGCAAGCATTATTCTAAATTCAAATTTTAACGTTTTCTTTTTACGGCGATTCAACTGCGATAAAGGTACAGTGGCGGCGTGCTGTCGACGATGTATCGTCGATGTGTCGGCGAATGCATCGGCGCCAATGCGGAATAAATCGCACTCACCTCGCAGACAAAACGCCGAGGCCATCGCAGGTGCCTCGCCGTCATCGGCGTATTTAAGGCGATTAATCAACGGTTCATCCGCGAAATGTCGGCGATATATCACCGACATTCATAAGATGAAATATTACTGTCGCACAACCCGGTACGTATCGTACGGTTTACGTAGGCTATGTCATATTAACCTCACCGATGCATCGCCGATACATTGCCAACGCTCCGCCGTATGACTGTACGACATCTCAATTGTTTTTTTCACTGCCGACGCCTCGCCAATGTCAGCGATCATACGCGGTATATATGCCGGGTAATCGCCGACGTCGCTGAGGGGTCGCCTTGTTGTCAACGACTAATCTGCGAAATTTTACAAAATCGTGGAGGGCCACAACGTTTTCATGCAGCATGAAAACGTCGTGGCCCCCCACGACAAATTTCCACCTCGTGTGACATATCGGCGACATGCCACGAATGGACAAGATTTTGATCACGAATACCCACGATTAGGGATTTTTGACACATCGTGACTTTATCTTCCTCACTTTCGCCGAAGTGGGAGAGGGCCTCAACTCATCTAAAGCCCCCTTCACACTTTCACGATTGTGATAACGACAGCTTAGCGATTTGAAATCGCCCTGAAATCGTGCGATTTTTGACCCAATCTGATAACACTACGCACACACTGAGACGAATGACGATGGTGTCCAGATGGCACTGGGAACCCCCTACGCCTGCATCCGGATGGATACAAAATTGATAAATACCGGTCATTTCCGGTTCCCGATTACACACCGACAGTGCCTGGATAAGAACGATTGCATCAAGACGATAGGACGACAACACTGCGATTATGAGACGACCATCAGTGGAAGCCCCGGCACAATATAAAAAGCCTCCCATGCCCATCCTTGAAACAGATCAGCTGTGACCACCATACTAACAAGAGTCCCTGAGCCAGCCATCATGACAATCGTTAGCCATGGTGACACCGACAGACACGTATGTTACGGTCAGGGCACGCACGCACTAGACTGTGAACTTGAGGGAGTCACACGCCACACATTCTATGACTGTGGGCACCTATGCCAATTGTATATACGCTGTTGCAACATCTCGTTAACGGTTTTTTTCCCGGCGATGAAACCACGATTTATCAGGACTGCAAATGGACTGTATCACGATGATATCCAATTGTACCCCGACTGCTCTCTGATGGATTTGACAATCGCCTAGGTCCACGATTTTTTTATGCAAGCATTAAAAAATCCTGAAGTTCCAGGACTCCATGGCGACGTGCTAGACTGCGTTGCGATGCCAAACGATGACTGCCTGACCGCAGCACGATCCCTAATCGCGCTGCGGTCGGTTAATAGATCGTGTAGGTATGAAGGGGGCTTTAGACCATTGATTGAACATGGGGTGTACGATGCAACCTTCATTTACTTATTTAATATATATGATTTTTTCTAATATGAATGATTTTTTCTAAGTTGAAAAAGATTGTTTGCTGGTAGCAAGCCAATAAAATGTCACTGGACTGAAAGGTGGCGCACTTGACAGAGCAGCCGAGTTGTGATGTGGGTTCGAGCCTTGCTCAGGCCACGCTGCCTACGTGGGAGAGGTGAGCTCTCCCTATCATGTGTAGCTCAAGGCGTGCTGTGGTGGAAGACCCACAAGGGTTCAACAAGGCTAGGTAAAGATTAGCCGATTTTTCCCACGTGTCTACATCTCACTCAAGTCTCGGTGAAGCTTGGTAGTGTGTCGGCACTCCTCAGGAGCAGCCAGGGTCAGTCATTTGATCCCCTTAGATTAGGGTACAAGATTAGGGACCTGTGTGTATATTCGAGCACTGGCTGCAGTGGATCAATAAATAAAAAATATTTTTAATACACACACACACACACACACACACACACACACACACACACACACACACACACACTCTTGCCAGAGATCCGTGTACATTTTTAACCCGCCCAGTACCCACTAATGACTAATTTATTACAACACCCACCCCAAAACCTGACATATTTTTGATTTTTTTTTTTTTGCTCAAACCTCCACTCTTGGTAAGAAATAATGGAAAATCACCTAGAAAGTGCTCACCTGAGGTTAGAAATTGTCTAAACAGGTGACCTTCTGAACACCTGTTAGTGTGTTCTCTGTATCCGTGCTCCTACTGTCGCGTTTTCTATGGCAGGGGTAACTATTGGAAACCACTCAAAATACATAGATATTTATTAATTTGGTACAAATTTACATTTAGTACAAGAATATATTGGTTTTCACACAAAATTATAGGCAATATATGCATTGTTTCATTCACGAACACATGAAAATTGCCGAATTGTTGCACAATTGACTCACTGTTATTGTTGTTTCTACTTAAATTCTGATTCTCAACTTACATTATACTTTTCCACTAACATTATACCAGTTTCCACCTTATATAACTTATCACATATTTACAGGCATTG
Organism: Coenobita brevimanus; assembly: GCF_032717465.1. Taxonomy (NCBI): domain Eukaryota; kingdom Metazoa; phylum Arthropoda; class Malacostraca; order Decapoda; family Coenobitidae; genus Coenobita; species Coenobita brevimanus. Next base: position 9,152,453 of record NC_136996.1, on the reverse strand, counting down.
CTGTTATAGTGAGCGACATATTATTGCATAGTTACAGGCCTTACTATTACTATTATAGTGAGCCTAGTATTATCTCAAGCATACACAGTATCAGTAATGTACCAAAAGGTCCAAAATGTACTAAGGTGTGGTAGAGTAAGGTGTCCCGTGTATACGTACCAAAAATCACGCGCGAAATTTGAAAAATGTGCAAACGACGGACCTTGCAAGAGCAAAACGTGCATTGTATATCATCGGGACTGAGTGTGAAAAAAAGTTGCGACATGCATCGTACGTCGTGGGTATGGGGCGGGTTAAGTAGCTGTACTACAAGTTAAGTGCCGAACATTTTCCTCACACAATGATATAAGACCTATCGAGTCACGAGAAAAATATGTTGGTTGACGAAATATGGAAAATTTGCTGCATATCACGCAAGTAGGGAGGTCTTTAGGATGAATAACGATATGAAAAGTGTGACTGCGAACACGGTTGCCAATCATGAACTAATTTTATGGTCAGTTCTTTAGGTGAAATGGATGTGAAAGAATGCTGTTTATATGACTGAAAGAAATGAATGTGTCAGTGGGCTTTAAGGAAAAAAATTATATATAGATGGAAGTCGAGAGAGAGTGAAACAATGTGTGGATGGATTAGATCAAGAATTTCCTTGGGTAGAAATGAAGGTGGATGTGTAAATTGAGTACTCGAGTCAGAACAGTGTTGGAGGATATGTTTCATGGATCATGAAGTTTATTTGGTCTGTTGGTAGAGGAAGGATGGGAAGGATGGAAAAAAAAAAAAAGTTCAGAAACATTTTATTTATGTTACTTCCTTCCGAGAGGATGGAAAAAAGGCAGAATATAAGAGGGAAAGGGAGGAGGGATTGAGTAAATATGGATTGAAGCAGATGGGAGATGTGGAAGGTGTGGGCAAGATAATCACGGATGAAATCTGTACAGCATGTGAGATGGTGTGTGGGTTGAAGAGAAGACGAAAGGGGATGCGGGGAAAAGCATGGTGGAATGAAGAGCTGTGAGAGGCTGTGGCACAAAAAAAGAAAGCATATAGTGGATGGATGAGAAACTGAGGCGTGGAAGAAGTTTAGAGACGGAAGAGAGAGTTATATGTAGAGAGGAAGAGAGAGGTGAAAAGATTAGTAAGAGAGAGTAAAAAGAGAATGGATGAAGAATTTGGAAGGAACTTTAGTGCGGAGTGGAGGGAATGTAAGAAAATGTCATGGAAAGAGGTGAAACAGAATTAGACAGCGTGTCAAAGAAGTTAGCTGGGGAGTGAAAAATCAAAATGGTAGATTACTAGAAGAGAAAGCAGAAATAATGAGCTGATAGGGAGAACACTTTAAAGAATTGTTGACCACAGAGAATGAAAGTAATGCGAGTGTAAGTGGCAGGGGAATGGCTGGGAGACGGAGGGATGTGAGAAGAGAGGAAGAAATCAGTAGGATGGAAGTTGTGGAAGCAATGAAGAAAGTTAAAATTGGGAAAGCCTCAGGAATTGATGGAGTATGTGGTGAAATGCTGAAGTATGGGGGAGAGACAGTAGTAGATTGGATGTGGAAGATGTGCAGATTGGCCTAGGAAGAAGGTAGAGTCCCGGCGGTTTGGAAGTCAGGTATAACTATTCCCCTGTACAATGGAATAGGGTAAAAAGAAGTATGTCGTAATCATAGGGGCATATGTCTTCTTCGTGTAATAGGAAATGTATATGGTAGGATACTTATTAACAAGTTAGAGAAATAACAGAGAAATTAGTTGAAGAACAGGGAGGTTTTAGGAAGGGTAGAGGTTGTGTAGATCAGATATTCATTCTTAGATCTTTAGTGGAAAAGTTTCTTGAAACGAGAAAGAAGTTGTATGCTGCCCTTATGGATCTTCAGAAAGCATATGACAGGGTGGATAGACAAGGATTGTGGAAAGTATTAAGAATACATGGAGTAGGTGGGAAGTTGCTGAATGCCGTGAAGAGTATGTATGGTGCTAAGGCTGCAGTGCGTGTGGATAGTGAACTAAGTGAATTCTTCTGTTTGAAGGTAGGATTGATGCAAGATATGTCATGTCTCCATAGTTGTGCAATCTGTATATGGATGGAGTTATAAAAGAGATTCAAGGTAGGGCAGTGGATGTTGGAGCGGCCCTAGTGAGAGAGGGCAGTGTTTGGAAACTCCTTGTACTGTTGTTTGCAGATGATACTGTGTTGTTAAATGAAGACGAAGGGGAGCTGCAAGGCTTGGTGGATGAGTTTGGGAGAGTGTGTAAGAAACGGAATCTAAAGGTGAATGTAAGGAAGAGTAAAGTTACGGTCTTCAAGAGAGGTGAAGTCAGTGAATGTACAGTGAGGTTGGATGAAGAGGAAATGGAAAATGTGAGTGCGTTTAAATACTTGGGTAGTGTGGTGAGTAAGGATGGAAGTTTAGAGGGAGAAGTGCTTGAAAGGGTACAACAAAGAAGAAAGGTTGCTGGTTCATCGAAAGCAGTGATAAGAAACATGGAAGTGAGCATGTGAGCATGGAAGTGAAAAAGTTACTACATGACAGTATTGTAATACCAACTCTAACGTATGGAAGTGAAGCTTGGACCTTGTTGGAGGGACGAAAGTCAAAAGTGAGAGCAGAGGAAATGAGTTATTTTTAGAGGAGCATGTGGAGTCACATGGAGAGACAGTCTTACAAATGAGTAAGTGAAGCAGCGTTGTGGTGTGGATGTGGATGTGATAGGAAGCGTTAGGAGAAACACATTGAGGTGGTTTGGCCATGTGAAGGGGATGGAGAATGAGGCTGACGAGGAGAGTGTACAGTATGTGAGTGAGGTGGAGGGGGGGAGACGGATGGGGAGGCGCAGGATGAGATAGAGGGATGGAGTGGAGAGGTATATGAGAGAGGGGGTGTGTGAGCTGGGAGCAGGGCAGTGCAATGGCGTTGGACGGGGCGACTTAGAGGCGATTTGTTTATGGCCACCCCTTACGGGATTAAGGCGTCTGGCAAGAGATAGATAGACAGACTTCCTTAATGTTTTGTCTGCCTTGACAGTTTTATATTTCAAGAAAAATATGTATTTTTAGTGAAAAATCAATATAAATATGATTATTGTTGTTGATGTTTTGCCCATTTTGTTGCTTGTTGAAAGCAATAACTTTATAAAACTCGACGCAACATTCTTGGAAACACAGTAATCAACCAGGACAGGGCATCATTACACCAGTATAGGCAAAGTTAAAGGGATATTTAGAAAAAAACTGAAAAGCATAAGAGAGCCTTTATTAATGCACACAACACTGTGGAGGATGAGGGATTAAGGTTATCATCTGGCTGGTCAGTCAGGAAACTCAGCGTGTTGCCACCCACGTCCTGACTGGTCTGCATGTCATCAGTCTCGGGCTACAGCACACTGCACAAGACCTCAGTGGAATTGATGGTTGTCGCTTGGCCCAGGAGTTCCTACGTCAACAGGGTTGCTTTGTGTGTGTGTGTGTGTGTGTGTGTGTGTGTGTGTGTGTGTGTGTGTGTGTGTGTGTGTGTGAACTTCTGATAGCATTTTAAGTGACTAGAGATTTTCATCCAAGCTCAGATTTATAAAAACAGGTCAAACAGTGCTCTCTGTCATAAAAGCACCTTTACCTATGTTTCCTGGGGTCCTCTTTTAACGCGCGGCCTCTTCAAAAATTTAGAGTTGAGGGGGGAGCTGTTAGAATAAGGGGAGTTCAAGAGTGAATGAAAAATTATACTAAACGCTGAAATTAAGTGTATGAAGAAGGATATGTCCAAGGAATACATTTCCTGACAGTCAAAGAGAAAGACAGAAATACGCAGATAACTGAAATATAATCGCAGGGGAGATGTATGGTAAAAGAGTACCGCAATGGGATGTAGGAAGCTTTATATCCCACAGATGCATTGACTACCCTTTCGGAAAGAATAAGTGCCTATAAGATTCAGTAGTCATGAAGCACATAGATGTATCGAACCAGTTAGCAATTGGATGGCAATGTTAATGCAAATATATGAATACTTGCCATATTGGGGGGTTTAGGTACAATCTAGGACTAAAGTTCTTGGACTTAGAAAATATTTCAGTCAATAGATGGCGGCTAAATCTTCGCATAGAATTGGGTGAAGTTAGCAAGTGGGAGGAGCGTGAGTGTGGTGTGAAAGGATAAGGAGGAGCCTGAGTGTAGAGTTAGGGCTCATGTTCGTTGGTTCAAAATTTTGTGTCAACCAAGCTGTAAGCTGAATATTACTGAGGCGAGTTTTGGTACACAGAACAATTGCTTGAACTCACTGTTGAATAATGCGAAAAATAACTATTTAAAAACAAGGAATGTGCAGGAAATAGGTATTGATCTTATTTTTCATGTGGCAGGAACTGTCCCATGACGAGGGAATTCGTGTGACATAATTCAGGATGAATTTTTTTTTTTTTTAACGCAGTGTCTGTAAAGATTTTTTTTTTTTTTAGGTACATATTCCTGCACTAAAGTTTCAGCGTATATAAACCTCTAGTAATCTTTCTTTTCGTCCACTTAATCATATGTGCCGTTCAACAGAATTGTTCAAATAAAATAATATATATGGATGTAGGGTCCATCGTTGAGAAAAGTTTTCAGCCTTTTGGTTGGTATGGGTATCACTGTGATTAATATATCGGTTGACAATAACCAGATGGACATCGTTTGATGTTAAGACCCCTTCACACGGTCATTATTTATGTACATAATCGTGTTGTCAATATTATAATTAGAAATGACTCCCCTGTCACATGATCAGTATTATGGACAAACTTGTCAGGCAGTGCTATCATTTTACGTGTCATTTAACGTATATCTGCCTCGGTTTCCACAGTGAAACTATTTTACCCTGCCCACCCACCCACCCACCCAACCACAAGTCAACCAATCCACCAATACTCACTCACCCATGTGTAGTAAGCCCGGCACCTTGCTTGTCCTCTGGAAAGCCATGGATCCCCCACCCCCCACCACCAACAACAAATCACAAAGCGCACTCACCTAACTCACATGCCCAACCCACATTCCACCCTGCCCGCCCACCCACCCACCCACCCAGCCATTTCCACAACTCCAGCCACCCCACCCTGCCCACCTACCACGACCAGCTCGCCAACCACACTCATTTTGCTCGCTCAATCCACTTCGCCCAACACACCCACTAACCCACCCACTTCGCCAACCACACCCACCCACCAACTCCACCCTTCTCACCTTTGCAGCCATCCTGCCCACACACCCTGATCATTCACCTAACCCATCCATCCTATACAACCACTCCACCTACTCGTCCATCAACCTACCCACACAGGCACAAGATGGCTTGCAACTTCACACACACACACACACACACACACACACACACACACACACACACACACACACACACACACACACACACACACACACACACACACACACACACACACACACACAGATAGATAGATGGATAGGTAGATAGATAGATTTTATTGACCACAAGTACATGAAGACAAGACACACCGCGAACTACAATACGCACACTCACCATGAATAGACACGTGCGCATACACATAAAACCACACACACACACACACACACACACACACACACACACACACACACACACACACACACACACACACACACACACACACACACACACACACACACACACACACACACACACACACACACACACACACACACACACACACACACACACACACACACACACCATCTACCACCCACCCACCCTCCTACCCATACACACAACGCAAGCACTCACGCATGCACGCACAAACAGACACAGTGATTGACACAGATGGCCAGACAGACAAACGTACATACAGACGGACACTGGTATACGCAAACGCAGACACAAAACAGGCTTGAAAATACAGAAATACTTGCTGTGTGTGGCCATGTTAGGTATGTCCCTTGCCGTGCGCACTGGATTCTCACTGTTCTGATCCCTGGTTTGGAAGCACTTTTAGGCTGTGGTCCTTTGCATGCAAAGTTATAATGGATTTTGTCGCACAACTGGTCACTTTTCCATATCTTCATTTTTCCATACTTTCCTACCCTTCTACATTTTTACCTGCCTACATATTTACCTTCCTTTCCAGCTACCTTACTACCTCCCTCCCTCCCCGCTTACCTGTCTACCTACATACCTACTTTCTGTACCTACCTACCCACCTTCCTGCTTACCTATCCTCTTATCTACCTACCTACCTACCTACGTACCCTCTTACCTACCTACCAACCTTCTTACCTCCCTCCCTCCCACTCTACCACCTAACTACCTACCTTCCTCCCTGTTTACCTACATGCCTTGCTTCCTAACGCCATCCTACCTCCCCCTGCCACCACCACCTAATGAGATAGCGACGCAGGCTCGTATTTGTTCATTATTTGTTTTTATTTATTATTCATTTATTCAGTTTGTCAATTTGCTGTGAATTGTAGTAAATTTGTGATGAGCGCATAAATTACTTTCTGAACGTTCATTCCAATGATATATACCCTTGTAAACAGAGACTTTTATTTCATGGCCTTATTATTATTATTATTATTATTATTATTATTTTTATTATTATTATTATTATTATTATTATTGCTCTCTGATGTCTGCCCTTTCCTCTCCTCTTTCCTTATTTACTTCCTCTTCTGTCATTCTTTGTTTCATTCTTTCCTCATCCTTCTGGCTACTGGTGACTTAACACTCCCTCATCTGTCTTTCTTTCCTTCATTCTTTCCTCTTCCTTCTGCCTATGGGCACTGAGTGACCAGCCAAACGGTTTCCTGCACACAAGGAAACCATTTACTATCTTGGGTGGTAACCATATAACCAAATTATGGCGCCTGGTGGTTTAGTGGGTAACAAGTGCTCGTGGGCCCTTCGGGCCCCTCGCACTTTGAGGGCTCTCGCGTTTATGTGCTGTTCAAACGTATCGTTGTCACTTGGATTTTTTGCAGCTAACAAATTGATCGTGTTATTTGTAGCTTTGGGAATGGAACCCAAGTTGTCCGAACGCAAGTCCGAAGTACACACACAGATACACGGCTACTGCTACAGTTTATTTTAGTTCTACCTCTGGGCAAAAAATTCTACTGAGATCCTATGCCGGGCTCCGGGAGCAGCGTTTTTTGGTCAAAATATGATCTTTCATTAAATATAGTAAAAGTTTCTCAATCGTGATGGGACCAAGTTTTTTCACATCAGCGAATTTTTTTCGATTTTTGTGCCAATTTTGGTGCGATTTGAATGTGTAGTTTCGGCTGCCCAAAACACACACACACACACACGGCTACTGCTATAGCATATTAGATTACGGCGTTCCAGTCGGATTGAGCAGGTAAAGGTTTATATCCAAGGGATGTTGGGGTTTCTTGCTCACGTTATGCCACTCAAGGATGAGTGAGGCTGGTCACTCTCATCTTAAATGTCAGGACCAACTTGCCTAGCCCCGGGCTCCTACGCTCCTCCTGGTGCAACGTAGGATTGGATGATGGATGGATAGATGGATTATTATTATTATTATTATTATTATTATTATTATTATTATTATTTTGAATTTTGCTCTAGCCGTGTCGATCACTCCGACGGAGCTACACCTTCAGGTGAAGTGGATTCATTTGACACCTCAGTCGTCAAAATTTGTCCATAACCATGGACTACAGAGCGGGAAGGAACGAACCCATAGAAGGATGTGTGGACTGAAAATAAAACTCTGACTCACCCGCTCAAAAGCCGCCAGACTTCGTCCTCGGGAAAACCTGGTCGATTCGGTAACTAATAAGGAAGAATGTAAGGTTGGTGCGTGTTTGGGTATTATTTTGAAGGGTCCTGTAATCCCGACAGCCGGTGGTGCCGACTAACGGTATTTCCAAGGGTTGACATGATTTAAAGAACTCAGCGCATGCTCTTGCTTTATCAGGTACGGTTAGGTTTGGTTAACTTCGTTAGGTCTTGTTAGTTAGGTTTTGTTAAGGTTAGGACTCTTTAAAATACTTTTCCGGGAAAATAAGATCGTGAGGGAATATAGTGCCTTTGTATCAAAGGCACTGCATCTATATCTGGCCATAATTAATATAAAACTGAATGAATCGTATTAAAAGAAAAAAAAAACTCTGATGAATGTAGGATGTAGTTGTGTAATAAATAATCAAGAGATTGTATTTTTTTTTTATGCGAGGAAGAAGGAACCAAAGGCCATGAGCCTGCAGTAACAGTTCCCTCCAAGAGAAAAACAAAATACAATAGAGAGCCAAATTCAAGATCCGATCATTTTGAGATGCCTGGACACACTGCGTTTGAAAGACTGGAGATCATAGGCAGCAGGAAATACAGACAGAGGGAGACAGTTCCAGAGCTGACCTGTTGCATAAATGAAAGACTGGGAGTAACGGTTAACTCTTGCATTAGAGAGTTGGACAGAAAAGGGATGAGAGTTTGCTGCCAGACGGGTGCTACGCGCCCGTCGTAGAGGTGGAGGAATGCAAGCAGACAGTTCAGAGGAGCAGTGCCCATTAAAGTAGCGATAGAAAGGAGATAAAGATGCAACAGTGCGGCGAAGAGACAGAGGTTGAAGGGAGTCAGTAAGAGGAGGAGAGTTAATGAGACGAAAAGCCTTTGACTCCACCCTATTGAGAAGAGCTGTATGTGGGGAGCGTCCCCACACATGAGAGTTGTACTCCACACAGGGGCGGATAAAACCCCTGTATAGAGTCAACAATTGTGCAGGGGTAAAGAAAGAGCGGAGTCAGCTTAGCACACCCAATCTCTTGGAAGCAGATTTTACAAGAGATGTAATATGATCTTTCCAAGATAAGTCCCGAGTAAATGAAACCCCAAGCATGTTCAAGGATGATGCAGGATTAAGCTGAACATTATTAAACATTAGTGGGTATACCTGTGGAAGATTTTGTCGGGTTGATAGGTGTAAGAACTGAGTCTTAGATGCATTAAAGACAACCATATTATTTTTACCCCAGTCAGAGATACAGGCCAAGTCAGACATTGGGTGTGCCATAGCCTCATCCCTTGTTTGCTGAAGTAGCTGTTGAGATGGGCGTTGCGGGAACCGAATGGAAAGGTGAAGGGTGGAGTCATCAGCGTATGAGTGGATAGGGTTAGATGTACAGCTCAGAAGATCATTGATGAATAAAAGGAAAGAGTTGGTGATAGGACAGAGCCCTGAGGAACACCACTGTTGATAGATCTGAGGAGAAGAACGATGGCCGTCTACAACAGCGGCTATAGAACGACCAGAAAGGAAGCTAGCGATGAAGGCACATATAGAAGGATAGAAACCGTAGGAGGGCAGTTTGGAAATTAAAGATTTATGCCAGACTCGATCGAAAGCCTTTGAGATGTCAAGTGCAATGGCAAAGCTTTCGCCAAAGTCCCGAAAGGAGGATGACCAGGAGTCTGAAAGGTAGGTGAGAAGATCGCCAGTGGAGCGTCCCTGACGGAACCCATACTGAAGATCGGAAAGAAGGTTGTGATAGGAAAGATGCCTTAAAATTTTTCTATTAAGAATTGACTCGAAAACTTTTGAAATACAGGACGTTAAAGCAATTGGACGATAGTTGGAGGGTTGGGAGTGGTCACCCTTCTTTGGAACTGGCTGAATGAGAGCAAACTTCCAGCAAGAAGGAAAGGTACAAGTTGACAGACAAAGGCGAAAGAGGAGAGATGTGAAGAACAGGGAAAGAAAGGAGCAACAGCGACTGAGCAATAACAAATGAGACACAGAAAGAAAGAAAGAAAGAAAAAAAAAAAGAGGTACTGAAGGTGGCTGAAAACAGTTATGGAGGAAGGTCAAGCTAGGTATGCTACCCGAGTCTGAAAAACAATAGAGAACAAATTCTACGAGATACATTAGCATTACTTAGATTAAGGTGATGAATCATGAACAGAGAACAATTTGATTCAGAAGGTATATTAGTTAGTTCAGAGAAAAGTCAGGCGAGTGAGAAACTGTGATGAAATCATTTAGGCATATCGAATAGATTAAGATCAAATAAGAAATGCCGCAGAAATGGGTTCAACAGAAAGAAACGTAAAGGAAAATGAAAGCATAAGATGGACCATGAGGGGATTTCACTGTTTCTGGTAAAGGGACATAAATTATCAAGAAAGTGTTGTAGAAATGATAAAAATTAGATATGTCTATGCTGCCATTCAGACGAAGAGATTAACAGTCAAAATGTTGAAGAGCCCGTGTGTACCGAGGTAGATTTCATGGGAACTGCACAAAATACATCAGTCGTCAGGCAAAAGCTGAGTAGATGGAGGGCATGGCTATGAGGATTGGAAAAAAACAAAACAAATAAACAGAACGATGAGCACCTAGGAAATTAGATGCAAAGATCAAATGACAATATTTAATGATGGAAAGATGCTTGAAGTAAAATAGTGAGTTTTACTGTGAATGCGCTGGGGATTCATACATCATATTCATATTTTGCATTTAACCTTCGGCAAAATGCAAACAGAAAAGTCGAAGTAAAGAGATTTTGAGTGGGTCTTTGATACTTTATATGCATAGTGGCATTGCGACAAGAAATGTCAGAGGGATGATTGATGTTTTAAGAAGGAGACGCTCTGAAAGTCACTGAGGCTGGAAATTTGGATGTATGGTACTGTATGTGGACAGAGAACCAAGATGGGAGGCAGTAATGAGAGGCAGCTGAAGTGTGGAATAGGTGGGGGAATGAGAAAGCAGGAGTGGGTGTATTCATAGTAGTAGTTAAAATATGGAAAGTATATATGACGGATTATGAGAGGAGCGGCTCGAGAATTTATATCATTGCTGGGGGGTTGTATGGAGCTTCAGTAAGGGGTGCATAAACGGTCCCCAGCATGCATCGTATTTTGCATCTTAGCACGGCCTGCAGCATCTGATCACTCATAATTTCTTGTCTCATTTTATCATTTACTGTTCCCACCTGCACTAATGGAGTCTACAATGCTTTTCTTAATATACACAATTATCTTTTCTATGGCATGCCTTTTTTTTTTTTTCAAGTCTTCACTACCATGATTAATATAGTTTGTTATCTTTTATATGGTAAGCAAATATTTTATCAGTTTATCTAATATTACTTATCGATCAGTTACGGAATATATTTTGAATCAAAGGCAATAAATAATCAATAAAACTCATGTTCGAATCACGTAAACCTAACCAGATTGACGTGACGCCACTAGGACCAGCTACTATTTTATGAGATAGGTATTTTAACTTTAGCCAAATGGATTTTTTTTTTTTGTAAACGTGAATATATATATATATATATATATATATATATATATATATATATATATATATATATATATATATATATATATATATTAAGCGCACAGTTTGTTTCTACGTATACTGTACAGTAAAATGTGAATTCATTAAATTTTGGATATTACTTTACATTATATTTTCTATGAAAGTGCTATGATTTGAGGCTGCGTTGATTGGAATGCATTTGGTTTGGGGATGCACAAGCTAGCAATGGTTAGACAACCCTGATTTCGGTGGAAATAATAGAATGCAGATTAGGGTGGTTGAGATTTGAGTGTGTGTGTGTGTGTGTGTGTGTGTGTGTGTGTGTGTGTGTGTGTGTGTGTGTGTGTGTGTGTGTGTGTGTGTGTGTGCGTGCGTGCCTGAGTGCCTGCCTGCGTGCCTGCCTGCCTGCCTGTTTGCCTGCCTGCCTGCCTGCATGCATGCATGTGCCCGTGAGTGACTACTTGCCTTCGTATGCTAACCGATGTTGAGCGAGAATAAGATATTAACTCAAAGAAGTACAAATATATTAGATATTCAAGATAATTTAACACGTGGCCTCAGCGTTATAATATTTAATTAAAAATTTGGAGTGGACAGTGGCCACTGCAAAAAGTAAATCAAAACTGAAATGTTTTGATGAGAGTTAGGACAAGAGGGTTTCGCATCATAAACGCCCTTCAAGAACAATATTATATAAAAGACCGATCATAGGGAATTAATGAAAGCGTAAGTCGTAGAGCGTAACAGCGAATTACTTCGTGAGAATAGATGAGTGAAGGACGAGAGAGGTGTTGGATACACAAGCTGCTAGAGTTTGGGAGTCATATGTCAATTCGCTGTGCACTTTTACAAGAGACATGGATAAAGGAGGAGTGGAAATGAAGGCATAGACATTAGGGTGATGAGAGAGTGATGAAAGTGAAGAGTACAGAAAACAGATGAAGTTAGTAAACAGTTTTGTGTTGCAGTTGCATAGAAGTAGATTTCTGGAAGGCGCTCAGCAACCTAATGCTACAGTAACCTAGTTTGGCCAAGTGACTCAGACAACACAGGACTCGTTTTGAAGTCTCGAAGTTGACTTTCGAATAGAGCGATGTATCAGAGTTAACAGCTTCGCCTCGAAGACGTAATAATTGGGTTACATATTGCTACATGGTGCTGGTGTGGAGGATCTTTATGCGGTAGCACCGATATAACACGGGTGCGGTGTCAGTTATACAAACGTTCCTCATATCCCTCCCTGTTACCAGAGAAGAGGATGGTAGACTTAAGGGGAAAAACAGTTTCAGCCTGCAGTCCATTGGCTTCGTTACAGATACGCCTGAGCCTACAACGACAACAACAGCAGCAGCAACAAAATTCGTGGTAGCTCCAACCGATTTTTTTATTTATTTTTTTTTAATTGAAGTGGTTAACGATGACTATTATGAACTCTAGTTCGAGAAATCTCTCCAGAGTTAAACAAAGCCGTCTAGAGGCTAGAATAATTAAGAAAATATACGTCAATTTAAAGAGGTTAAGAAACCCTAACTCTGTCGGTATGTTTGCCAACCCGTCATCAACCAGCTTGGTGAGGTGTGGCTTATGCTATCCCTCTTCAGTGGATGAGGCTCAGGTTGCAGTAAGCATAACTAGGGTTATCTTAATGTTGTACTTATAGAATTCTTATTATTTGGTGCAACATCCTGAGAGGAGTGGCCTCGTTAAAAGGACCTCCAGAAGTTTCTCTTCCTATTCAGCAACGACCTTTCCTCCAAGAAACTGCGGTCTCTCATATATCAAACTACTTTAATTTTCCACTAGGTTCTCAGACTACCTCTACTATCATTTACCACACTTACATATACCTTTCTTCTCATTGCACCGTCTCAAAGTATTTTTGTATATACCCCTTATTATTATCGTCCTTTTCCGTTCCACATCCATCTCCTAAACGTTCATTCATCCATCTACCTTGTCACTTCTACCCACATGTATTTATACTGTAGTCTATTTTTACTGCCCCAGATCTGTTTCATTTTGCTTGACACAACATACTCTGGTCTATGACTAAATTTCCAATAATTTACTCTTCTTATCAAGGATTCCACTTCACACGAAAAAATAACCTCCCTTATGTTGTCCTTTCGCCTCGTTCTTAGCCTTCTCTTCTCCAAGTAATCCCAGGGTTATGCAGTCTCCCTCATAGACTCACTCCAATTGCATCACGATCGTCCACTCAGCTCTCAGACTCAACTCTCAGCTTCTCCCATATTTTCACATATTTGTCTTTAACCTACCTCCCGATTTTCAAAGTACCCAACTCACATATACTACTCTAAAAGACAACCGAGGATTACAAAATGATACATCTACTTCACTCTGTCCGTCATTGAGTCTCCCATGGTACGAGGCCATACCCCTACTCGACCTAACCTTTAGTTCTTTAAATACTTCTCTTTCTAAGTTCATCTTCAATTCACCACGCTGCATCTCTCTCTCTCTCTCTCTCTCTCTCTCAGTACAGACCATATTCATTTTCCACCCGAGTTCTTGAACTTTTCACAGTACTATTGTACTGTATCACTTAAGACGTCATATTTCCCAGGTACATATGTAGAATTATCCTCAAAGCGCAGCACTATCCTCAACGAGATAGCAAGCAGACGAAAGGCACCTAAAAGCCCCTTCAACCCGTGGCTGTCTCGTCCCCGGCCGTGTCTTCCTCCAGAACGATTCCCAGATAACGCAACCAGCTCAGGGAGTCTTGGCCAGGGCTTATCTTCAGCGAGGGGCAATTTATACTTACCGGCGAGAGGAGAGGGGCAGGGCTAGATGAAGGTGGCGGCTCTCAGCGACTCTATCCTGATACAGAGCATTCCATTTTTCTACAGCAAGGGTGAATGAGCTGGGAGGGGCTAGTGGGCTGGAGATGTTGGTGTAGCAGTTATGATACCTTACGGAAGAATAATTTGCTCCTTTTATCTAGTGACCTGTTTTCATCCTGCTCTGGATCTGTTTAGTAATCGATTTAAGAAACCATCTTGAAGTATTTTCCGATTAAATCTTTTCATGCTAAAGATAAATTGTTTCTAATCCTGCTAATGCTGAGAGGGGATGTCATAGCGTGCTTATGTTGATGCAGTTAACCTCTCAAGTCTAGCGTTCTTCTTCTAGAAAACTCCAGTCGATTTTATTAAGCTGAGTGAGCACTGAGGACAGAGTGTCAGTACATCACCAACCCTCTTTTGTGTTCTGTTCCAGTTAACGCGATGTGATTATATTCAGTTAAAAATAAGTCGTAAGTCTGAATGCAAACACTGTTTCATGGTCAGGGTCCTGTGACATGTATTGCATTCCAGATAACGCCAGAAAAATGTATTAAGTGAGCTGGTCATAAGAGACTTAAAGTGTCAACACTAGAATCAGTAACACAATCATGTCTTGACGATTCTTGTATTTTATTTCCTTGACGCCAGACGATTTTATTCAGATGAATGGTGAGTCATAGGAGCTTGAATGCTTATCCACTTCTATCAGATAACGTCTTTTTGTAATTTACTTATGCTGTCACCAGATGCCTTTGCCTGTCTTAGGAGAGACCCTTAGTGCTAGAGGGTTGAATGAAGGCTATATCTGATTCTCCAGTTTCAAAAACATATCCTACGGTGAACCTTATTGTCTAGAGTTAGCAAGAATAGCATTTGAATTCCAGTCTGCCAACATAGTCAAGGAAAAGCAATATGATCTCCACACCATTATAGTACACTGGCATTTATGAATCAGTTTATCATGATAATTAACGAGTACACAAGAATATTAGATCCGCAAATTTGTGTTTATATTGTTTGACGTTTTACCTCATCAGTCCCTTTAAAAGGCCTTAATAAAAAATATCTAGAGTACTGGCCCAAGGATTGTGCCAAATTTTATGTGAACTGAAAAAATAAAGGATTGACATCAAGCTGAAAGATATTTAGAAAGATAGACATGATGATCAAGAAAAAAAAAAAAAGCTGAGGGAATACAGTAGATCTCCATACTGTGGTGTGGAGACTTAAATACAACATAGTACTGAAGGGGTTAAGATATCTGGTAGCAGGGTAAGTGAAGAGATTTGATATACAGTACAAAGTTGAACAGCGCAGCGTGACACGTAATCTTACTTATTTCAGACTAATTTTGTGCACACAGCTAGACATTTTCATTTCGCTATCTGGAAGAACAGGCAAAGTATTCGGCTATGGGTTCGCCATAATCACCTTTCAGGTAGCCCTTACATTTTGGGACACACATACACATTTGCTAGAGAATCTTGGTGTATTCTTAATCAATATTGCGACAAGGTGCACGGAAAATACTTCTTAGAGCAACAATAATAAGGCGTATCTCTCACTCGGAGAACATCTTTCCATTAATATTTCTGATACACCCACAAGATAGGCTAATGTTCACCTCAAGAGACACTGTTTGATCCCAAGTTGTTAGATAGAGCCGTCATTAATTCCATCGCTAATTAAAGCCTTATTATGTTGAATAAACCCATTTGGAAGCAAGCACTAATAAACTAGCAAAATATGAAAGGTATCAAGAATAATGTGTTGGTAGAGTAGTACAAAGACTATGATGCCAGTGGTTTCGAGGGATGTCTGAACAATGAGTAAGGACGTGAAAAAGAATTGCGGACACTACTGGCGATGAAGGACTGAATTTTTGCCCTATGGATTAAGTGGGAGTGAAAGAATGTGGTTTGCAGGAAAGAAAAACAGAATGCAAAGGTGGCTTTGCGGAAAAGAATAAAAGTGAACGAAGGGGTTGAGTAATAAGTGGAATGGACAGGACAAGAATGTGAATGCATGGGATCAACAGTACTGTGAGTGGTAATGAATATGGATATAAAACCGTGTGATAGGGAGAGGAGGGCGTAGGAGGATAATGTTTTTTGAAGCTATTGAAGTGTGTATAGACAGGCAGTGAATTGAATGCTAAGACTGGAAAATGCCTGAGTGACCACTTGAAGTATGAGGAGTACCAAAACCAAGTTAAAAGCGAAACGAAACACCGAAATTGTGTTTAAAGAAGGTTATGTCCAAGGAATGCCTATTCATAACATCCTAAATACTCAGAGATGAGAAACAAATCGAAGGGGAAATGTGCTACAGCCCGGCATACGAAGTGGGAGATATTATATCCTAGAGTAGTATTGCCTCCCGATGCAAAATAGAAAATGGATCTAAAAGATTCCGTTACCATTAAGCACATAAACAAATCATACCACATTCAGATTATTATTATTTTTTTTTTTATCATATATTAATAAATGAATATATGAGGGCTTAGGGACAGGTTTATGTAAATTTTACTTTTAATATTTTGATCACTTTTGTAATAATAAAGAAAAACATGGCGTTGTGTATTCATCGGAGTATATAGTACTGAAGAGACGTGGAACTGAAACGGAAAACAGTGTGAGACAATAGACCTAGGAAGCCAGACTTATGAGCAACTCTATGCCCTGCGGAGCAGAGAGAACAATTTTCAGCCTTGGCCTCTGCCCTAAATGACTGTCGTCGATTCTTGTCGTTTACCGCTGTGAGGCGGGAGGGCGCGAGGTGGACAAAAATGTAAACAAACCAGTTACTGTAGCCACACATGTCAAGCATACCTGTTGTCTCGGGGGGGGGGGGAATACAATCCCTGCCAGTGATGGAGCTTCATTTGTTCCCCGAAAGATGCTGGAAGGTGCTTGTTTATGACTGAAGTTGTATTATCGGAATGGACAAGTAGATAACTTATTATGTTGATGTTCTTACCACCAGTTTTGTGTTTACATAACTAAGAATTATTCTAGCATATTATAAAGTTGAAAGTTTTCTTAGAACTTAGCGTGTGCCTTCAATATTTACCATTATGCTGCTGGACCCTTCACTCGAAGAAACACAGCCATTAGAGGCCAGCAAGGATTAATGAAGTGTTAGTGAACAGCGAGGGCTGGGATACAGAAGTGTGCATTACAAAAGTGTTGACGTTTACCCTCGAACCCTGATATCTTTCATTAATTTCCCAGTGCCCATTTTCTTTATTGGGGTGTTCTACTCACGCGATGGCAGCACTGTGATATCCTCCATTTTCTTTCTAATACTTGGCCTTCCTCATACTTCTAGCTTCCTTGATACAGACCATTGAGTGTGGTATTCAACACTGAGTGAGGTGAATTACGGATGTTCTTACTATCAGGGAGGTGTATAATATTCGGACGTACAGTAACATAGTAACGTCAACAGTTCATAGCACTATTATTCACATAAGTAACAATAATGCAACATGCAACAGACCCTGGATTGAGTTTTACCATCAACCATATGGACACACTTCAGCTTGAGTGATAAAGAAACCTACAGTTCAGAGGTAAGCATCCTAACTGTAACATTTACCTTGTTGGTATTAAAAGAATTTTGGGATAGCGTTACGCCTAGTGATAACCCCAAGTTGTTGGGAATTATATGCCTGTTATTTCTATATCATATATATATATATATATATATATATATATATATATATATATATATATATATATATATATATATATATATATATATATATATATATATATATAGTGTACTGTACGTGTAACCAGGCAAGGAAATATTTATGGTTTGTTGTTTCTTCCAGTGCGTAAGTGAATCCACGAGAGGAGCAATGAAGCACTTATACAGTGAGTATCTGAAACTAATTCTTGAGTAGTCGAGATATGTGGTTTTGTTAGTGATACTCCAGGCCATCAGATTTACATAGGTTGAGGTAATTTTTTTGTTCACCTAGGAAGGACATTTAAAGCAGTTATTCAAAATTCCCATACGGGATGTAATACTGTAGTTAAAAAGCTAATGCTATTGGCCTAGAGTTCAGCCTCCCACCCACCCATTTCCCCTCCAGATATCTGTCCCCACACTGATCGATTTTTCCACAAAGACCTATTTTTCCTCACGAACTTTTCCTCATCGATCTATTTTCACTCATGGACACTTTCCGTATAGACCTATTTTTCTTGAACCAGTTTTCCCACGTGAACCAATATTCTCCATGAACTAATATTCTTCATGGACCTATTTCCTCATGGACCGATTTCTTCACACGTGCCGTTATTCTCCCCTGGACTTATTTTCTCTCGAGGGCCTATTTTCCCAACCCATTTTTGTCCCATGGACGTATTTCCTTCCATGGACCTATTTTCCCATTGACCTATTTTCTTCCGTTGGACTACTTTCTCCTATGGACCTATCTTCTGTGGATGTATTGTCTCATGGACCTATTTCCTCTTATGGCCATGGACCTATTTTCTCCATGGACCTATTTCCTTCCATGTAAGTAGATTCTCCCATGGACCAATTTTTCTCCCATAGACCAGTTTTCTCTCATGAACCCATTTCCTTCCATGGATCTTTTTCTGCCATGAATCTATTTTCTATCATGAACCTGTTTTCCACTCTCGACCAGTTTTTCGCCATGGACCATTTTTTCACCTCCATCATATTTTCCTTCCATGGACCTGTATTTTCTATGTACCTCTTCACAGACCTATATCATCCTCATGGGGAAACACCGAATCCCTACATGCACTCATTCTCTCCCATGGATCGATTTCCCCCGTGGACCTGTTAATCACATCTACCTATAGTCTAATATTGACCTGTTTTCCACCACGAACCTATTGTCCTTCCATGGACGTACTTTCCCTCCATGGATCTGTTTTCCCCGTGGACATTTTTATTCTTAGCCCTACTTTCTCCATGGGGAAACACCGAATTGCTACATGCACGTTCTTTCATGTGGGCTAATTTCTCCTAACAGATCATTTCCAAGGACCTATTTTCATTGTGGATCTAAGTTCTCCACTGATGTAATATCTCCCATGGAGCCTTTTCCCCATGAGTCTATACCCCATGGCCTAATTTCTCCATGGACCCATTTTCCCCCATGGACCCATTTTCCCCCATGGACCCATTTTCCCTCTTGGACCCATTTTCCCCCTTGGACCCATTTTCCCCCCTTGGACCCATTTTCCCCCTTGGACCGACCCATTTTCCCCCATGGACCCATTTTCCACCATGGATCCATTTTCCCCATGGACCTACTCTCCAAGAACCTACTTCCCTTCATGGACGTAGTTTCCTTCATGAACCCATTTCCCTTCATGGACCTATTTCCTCCAAGGACCTTTTTTCACCCGTATGCCTATTTTTCATTGGCTCATTTCCCTTCATGGACCTATATTCCACCATGGACCTATTTTCCACCATGGATTTATTTTCCCCATGGACCAATTTTCTCCTATTTTTCCTCTGATCAATTTTTCATGGACCTATTTTTCTTCCATGGCTCTGTTTCCCCCATGGAGCAATTCTTCATGGACCTGTTTTCTCTCCGTACGAAAACAGTCCCCACAAGAACCTATTATTTCCCATACACCTATTTTCCTTATAGTCGTATTTTCCATCATGAACCTCACCATGGACCCATTTTCCATCCATGGACTCTCCCTGGACCTATTTTTTCCATCTGATCTATTTTTCCCTTAAATTTTTTACCTATTATTGCTTACCTCATGGACATTTTTTTATCAAATGAAACACCGAATCCTTACACGGACCCAGTTTACTCGTGGACCTAATTTTACCAGTGGGACCTCTTTCTATATGGGATCCTTTATCCAAGAACTTATTCCCTGTAAACGTATTTTCCCACCTGAACCTATTCCAGCCATGGACCTATTTATGTACCCTGTAGACGAATTCCTCAGTGGACCTAGTTTCACCTATCCACTCAACCATCTATCCACAAATCCATGCGAGTATACTTTACTTATTAACCAAATGTAGCACGATGAGTCAGTAAGTTTTTCACCTAAACCTCCCCAGACAGACACAGAGGCAGAGGCATAGACAGAGACATGGACAAGTATCAGATTAATAGTATAGATGAGTGTATGATGTGTGAAAAAAGTTGGGAAATAGAGAGGATGCAGAAAAGTAGGAGTCCAGTAGATCAGGGAAGCAAAAGAGCAGTGACAAAAAAAAAATAAAAAAATAAAAAAAGCTAGCATAGCTGGCTGACTACATGGTTATGGATAGGACAATTAAAAAGGAAAGCTTAAGAAGGAAGGTCAAGCTAAGTTTTCTATAAGAGATGAAGAAACAGTGAAGAAGGAATTCTACTTAATGCATTTAATTTTCTAAGAAAAAAAAATGAAGGGGAAGAAGAAATTCATCAAAGTCTATTTTAGTTATTTAGAGCAAAGTCAGGCGAGAGGGAAGCAACAATAAATTCCTCTGGCCATTAGTAATAACTGAAGAACGGTTGAAAAATACAGCAGAATGAAACTTGGTGCAATAATAAAGAAAATATGAAATACATAGGGACTTTAGTATATCTTGTACAGGAACACCAAATAAAGGAAAGTGTTAAAACTGAATGAAATTAGTTATGTATGTCCAGAGGCGATTACTAGATTAACTGGGGTTGAGGAAGCGTGTACAGAAATGAATCACACAGAAAAACTACAAAGATTATACACTTATAGTGTAGCATAAGCAACATACGATGTAATAAATATTAGTAAAATGACGCAAGCAGCTGAATAAATAGTTACCGGTGAATCTCGATGCCAGTACGTTAGGGGTACATATACTGTAGGACAACCAAATTTTTATCTTGCACATGATCTTCGGCAAAATGGAGAGAGAGAGAGAGAGAGAGAGAGAGAGAGAGCAAGGTTGAAATATAAACGTCTGAGAGGGACACTGGTACGAGTATTTGCTGTGTATGAAGAAGCTACGACGTGGATTTTTAGGGGAGTGAATGACGTTTGATAGGTCATAAATCCTGGATATCTGGACATATGAAGATAGAGAACCAAGATGAATGGTAGTGGTAAGAGACAGCAGGATTGGGGATGGATGTGAATGCAAAAGTGAGTAAGCAAGAGACAGCAGGAGAGAGTGTATTCAAACTGGTAGCCAAGAAAGAAAACAAGTATGAAGACTTATGAGAGTAGTTTTATAAATGCTAGGATGAAATTTATTGTTCTGCCCAGCAAAGCAAGCAAGATCCCTCTTAACCAGGTAATACTTGGGTGGTGGAATACGATACCAAAAGATTTATTACATAAAGTATTAAAGCTACAGCAGATCACCGAACATCAATGGAAACCTTGTGAATAATAAGGAACTGCAACTTAATTGCTTTTCTCAAAATTTGCCTGCATAAGCTGTAAAAGGCCAGAAAGGTCAAATTCGAGCACCAAAAGTCTGTTATATCGAAACTGTTAGATCTGTAGCACATATGTGCCCATTGTTGGAAAGCCCATTAAAAATAAATAGTTTTTTTCGTAGTATGTTTCCAAAATTTACCACTACATTGCGGTCAAAGTTACAAACACGGTTTCTAAAACCAAAACTGGGTTATTTCGGAAACAATTAAAGCTACAAGAAAGAGGGAGAGGGAGATTAAGCGCATAATTTCATTTTGCATCTTATCGGTTAACGCATGCACACGAGGACACAACGCGCGCGCGCGTGCTTGCGTGCGTGCGTGCGTGTGTGTGTGTGTGTGTGTGTGTGTGTGTGTGTGTGTGTGTGTGTGTGTGTGTGTGTGTGTGTGTGTGTGTGTGTGTTCTTACCTAATTGTATCTTTACAGGAATGAGTCAAGCTCGTACTGTCCCGTGTCTTAAACCATTTTTATCGTACAAATCCTTGAATTTACGAATTGTGTTGGCACCCACTATTTCATTCGGTAGTGCATTCCACTGATCAATTGCCCTATTTGGGAAATTAAATTTCCTTACGTCTTTCTCGCCTCTCTTTTTATGCAGATTTTTGCAGTGTCCTCTTGCTGAGCATCCCCATAGGTTATGTAATCATTTATGTCTACTTTCTCCTTCCCTGATATGCATTTGTATAGCTTAATCATGTCTCCTCATTTCCTTCTCTCCTGTAGTGTAGGTAGACACAATTTTTCTAGTCTTTCTTCGTAGCTTAGATCCCTTAAGCTTGGTACCCATCTTGTAGCGACCCTTTGAACTTTTTCAATCTTATCTATGTGTTTTTTGAGATGAGGACTCCAGACTACTGACACATACCGGTACTCCAGGGTTGGTCTGATGAATGATGTTATTATCTTTCTTAGCATGTCTTCGTTTATGTATGTGAATGCTATTCTCATATTTGCAAGCAGTGTATACATATTCCCTACCCTCTCACTGATGTGGTCAGTCGGAGATAGTCTGTTATTGATAATCACACCAAGGTCCTTCTCTTTTTCTGATGTGTGTAGGGTTTTGCTTCCTAACCTATAATCCCAATCAGGTCTTTTTCCACTTTTACCAAACATGATTACATGACACTTGTCCACATTGAATTCCATTTGCTATGTATTGCTCCATTCATGAAGTTTATTTAATTCTTCTTATAGCTCCTTACATGAGTCGTGTTAGTAATTCTCCTTTGTATTTTTGCATCATCAGCAAACATATTTAGATAGCTCTCATTTGCAATGTTACTGTCTGTATCATTTATATACACTAAAAACATGATTGGTGCCAGCACTGAGCCCTGTGGAACTCCGCTAGTCACTTCTCTCCATGATGAGAAATTTCCCCTTAGTATAGTTCTGATTTTTTTTTTTTTTTTTTTTTTTATCTTGCACCCAACAATACAGTTTGCCTTGGATTCCTCCTTGATGGTACAGTTTCCATAAAAGTCTTTGGTGCGGTACTCTATCAAATGCTTCTTTAAATTTAAATAGATACTGTCCACCCATCCTTCTCTGTTCTGTAATGTTTCTGTTACTCTATCATAGTAGCTCAGATTGGTAACACATGATTTTCCCTCTCGGAAACCAAACTCTCTTTCTGTTATCATATTGTGTTCTTCTAGATGATTTACCCAAACTTTTCTTATCAGCTTTTCTAATACTTTGCATACAACACTGGTCGGAAGTTGAGTGGATTTTGTCTATTCCCTTTCTTGAATAAGGGAACAATGTTTGCTTTCTTCCAATTATCAGGTAATTTACCTTGTCCCAAGGATTCCTTGAAAATTAAAAATAATGGTTTACTTAACTCCTTTGCACATTCATGTAGCGCCCAACATGAAATTTCATCAGGACCATATGCTTTTCCTTTGTCTAATTTACTTAGCTCCTCCTGTATTTCTTTTTCTGATATTTGTATATTTGGTAGTATGTGTGGGCATGCATGTTCTATGTAATCCCTCTCAAAATTATTTTCTTTCGTAAAAACTGATTGGAAATTCTTATTTAGTGCTTCACAAATGTCCTTCTCTTGTGTGTAGGTGATCCCCTCATCTGTAATCGATCGTATTTTATCTTTTACTATGGTTTTGCTTCGGATGTAGCTGTAAAATTGCTTCGGTTGATCGCTGCTTTTATTTACGATGTCATCCTCAAACTGTTTTTGGGCTTCCCTCCTTATTCTTGTATAATCGTTTCTTGCCTGGTTATAGTTGTTATATGCCCTTTCGCTCTTGTATCTTCTGTATCTATTCCACAACAAATCCCTTTTTTCTTTTGATTTTTTTACATTCTGTATTAAACCATTTCTATCTTTTCTTTTCTCCTTCTTTATGCTGTGGAATGTGCTTCTGGACTCCTATTTCATAAAGTTCACAGCTCTTTTTTCCAATCTGTTTCTAAGAAGTATTTCTTCAGGTCATGATAGTTGCCCTTTTTGTAGTTAAGGCTCTTTTTGTAACTTTCATTACTATTAACTATGTCATATGAAATCCTGAAGTTGTAACTTAATACTGCGTGGTCACTTTTGCCGAATGGAGGGTGATACGTTATATTGTCAGTATCATTTTCTTGCCTAGTAAATATAAGATCTAGTACTGATGGTATGTCAAGTCCTCTTTTTCTGGTGCTTTCTTTTACATGCTGTGTTAGGAAAAACTCCTGCACAAGGTCCAGGAGCTTTAGTTCCCAACAGCTTTCCTGGCTTTTTATATCTAGAGTATTCCAGTTTATATTTGTATTGAAATCACCAGTTAGTGTAATTCTTTCATATTTCTCCTCCATTCTATGTAGTAATGCTCATAAACTTTGAATTGTTTTCTCTGCCAGTTCTTCATATTCACCTTTTTCCCAAATGTTTGATCTGGGCGGGATGCATAAATTTACCACAATTACTTTCCCTTCAGATGTACTAATCTCTACTGCGATCAGTTCTATCTGTGATGGTACATCTAGTTCTATTTCCTTGATTTGCAGGTTTTTCTTTGTTAATATTATAATTCCTCCTCCATTTTTTAAGTTCCTATCTCTTCTCCATATATTGTATTCCTCTAGCTCTAGTGTATCGTGTGATATCCTTGGTGTTAATTTTGTTTCAGTTAGGCAAACAATATGTGGTTCCTTTTCTTTGATATAATCGTTCATCGCTAGAATTTAGATACTATTCCATCTACATTTGAGTACATCAACTTAATCATCTTGTTTACATACTTGTCATGACTTGGGCCTACTACCTTTCTCCTTTTTATTCCCTCGTGTGTGTGTGTGTGTGTGTGTGTGTGAGTGTGTGTGTGTGTGTGTGTGTGTGTGTGTGTGTGTGTGTGTGTGTGTGTGTGTGCGTGCGTGTTTCAAAGGCCGCGACGGAAGGCGACAAGCTAGTCATACGTGATTTGGAACGAGATCATGTTTATAAAAACACTCTGTTGGCTAATACTTAGAGCAGTGGTTCCCAACCTTTTCTATTCTGTGGCCCCCGACCAAAATAT
Source organism: Coenobita brevimanus (assembly GCF_032717465.1). Lineage (NCBI taxonomy): Eukaryota > Metazoa > Arthropoda > Malacostraca > Decapoda > Coenobitidae > Coenobita > Coenobita brevimanus. The sequence goes on along the minus strand of NC_136996.1, from coordinate 9,127,407 downwards.
AATAATCTACATGGCCCCGATCAGTGCCATCATTTCAGATTCAGTGTCTCTTTCCGGAAGTCAAAACAAGGGTATCAATAAATCCAGGAGTGTAATAAATTAAACTACTGTATGTTGGGATTGACGGAGAGGCGGGAGTAGGTTTTGACGGGAATCGCTATAGCTAATTTCGTCTGAACGGAAGAATACGTGACGAGCGTAAACTAGGAATTTCGTGCACGGGCATTACAACATAACTTTCATATTGCTCCATGGCCCCCCAGAAAGTATCCCATGGCCTCAGGTTGGGATTCCCTGACTATGTATTTAGAGGCAAATATGACATTTTACAGTCTGAGTCGATTCACGTATGACATTTGTTTGGATTGCCATAAATATATCATATTCATTTATTGCACAAATATATACTTTCTACGGATACAAAATTCTCTTTCCTTCTGTTCACGAACAAACATTTTACAGTTTGCAAACACAGTAATATGTTGAACTCTGTCGTTATCTGTAACAAGTCTTGAGAATCTGCATCGTAAATATATCGGCTGTGTGAATAAATAACGCCCGTGATGTTGATCTAGGGGAATTGCGTATTTTCATCATCATCATCATCCGGACCTCCTTTCCCACCCTAGGGCAGGGTGAGGAGTAGCAATGTCCAGACAGCCCAAATTTGCCCAGTCCAGTGGGCCACGCTTCCATTCACTCATCATTCAAGCCCCCGGAATCCTGGCTCTATCGGATACGCCAAAAAACATTCACCACGTTCTGTAGCATCACATAAACGTATCCGATAGAGTCAATCCGGACGCTGTCACGTTAAAAAGGGGTGCCAAATCCCTGGTCATGCACTTTTCCTCACGACATTCATCCAGCCAGCTCGATCCCCTTGTCAGTCCCCTAGCCTCACCGACTTCCAAACCTCTCTTCCTCACACACTTATCCACCATATCCCTCCACCTTCTCCTTGGCCTACCTCGCCTCCTCCCTCCTTCAAATTCGCTCATATATATCTTTTTCACCATTCTGTTGTTATCCATTTCTCTCCACATGACCATACCATCTCAGTACACTCTTTTCGAGTCTGGTGTCCACCGACTTCCTCACTCCATATCTTTCACGAATCACATTATTTCGTATCCTGTCCACCCTCTGTACTGCATATACATTCCTCAGTAGTCCCATCTCCACTGCTCTTACTCTTGACTTTTCATTTTCAGGCCGCACCATTGTCTCACATCCATATGCACTAACACTCCTTCATGTAAGCCTCGTGCAGCTGCAACACTCAAGCCTTTGTTTCTTATCAAGGCCTTCATTGCACCAGCTACTTTTCTTGCTTGTGTCACTCTGCTTTCCACTTCCTTTGCATATTTTCCTCTCTTTTCTATCACCGTACCCAAGTATTTGAACTCTCTCACCAGTTCCAGTCGCTCACCATTCACTGTAACATGGCACTGGGAGTCACCTTCTCTCTCAGTAATCATCACTTTACTCTTTTCTATATTTACTCTTAAGGCCCGCCGCTCACAGACATCAGCAAAACTTTGCACTAGCCTACCAAGTTCTTGTCCGGTATTTGCAAACAGTACTGCATGATCAGCATACAACAACTTTGAGATACTCCATCTATAACCGTTCATTACCAGCGCCATCCCCCTTTCCATTACTCGTTATTTTACTTTTCTCATCACCCCATCCATATATATATATATATATATATATATAGATAGATAGATAGATAGATAGATAGATAGATAGAGATAGATATAGATATATATATATTGAACAACTGTGGGGACATCACACAACCTTGTTGCACGCCCACACCGCTTGTGAACTATTTACTTATATGTCCATTAACCCTTAAACGTGCTGCACTACCATCATGAAAACTCTTGACGACACCTAGCCGCTTACCGTCTACACCGTACATGTGCAAAACTTTCCACAATCCTTCTCAGTTCACTTTGTCATATGCTTTTTCCAGATCCATCAATGCCATAAACACCTTATGGTCATTCTCACAGGCCTTCTCTGCTATCTGTCTCACTGCAAATGTTTGATCCACACATCCTCTGCCACTCCTAAAGCCACCCTGTTCATCACTCACTGGGACTTCTGATATCTCTCTTACTTTCTCTATAATAATTCATCCATATACCTTCCCTACCACACTCAATAAAAGTATTTTGTCCTAAGTACTCTAGTGTATTAAATTTCAGATGAACGATAGTCATATACAGAGACGTGTGAGTGCTCATTTGTTTTATACAAAAAGACGCACTCAAAGAGGGCAAAACTTATGACGTGCAATCAGTCGAAAGGTAGTTCCATAGGATCACTGGGCACATAATGGTGCTCAAGTATCAGTCAATCTGTCTTTTGGCAGAACCTTGGTTCTGTAAGGGATGGCCACAGACAAATCGCCTCCACGTCACTCTGCTGTCTGCCATTTGGCTGCCTTCCCACCAGCCCACACACCCCTCCCTCATATATCTCTCCACTCCATACATCCAGCTCATCCTTGGTTTCCCCTCTCCTCCTCTTCCATCTACTTCTCTCAAATACATCTTCGAGTCAGTCTCTCGTTCTCCACATGGCTAGACCACCTCAAAGTATATCTCTTAACACTTTCAATAAATGTGAATTGGTGTGCTGGAATATGATGATGAATAATGTTGGAATCTTATATACAGACGTGCAGAACTGAAAGACCTTCCTTGCTTCTGATCTGTACTAATTATAGCGTGACTCGTCTCTATGCTTTAAACTGATGTGCAATGTGCTCGGACACTATAGGTGTCCACTGGTCATCTGGAATGCCTATATTTTGATAGCTGAACGTTTGAGCTTCTCTCGCGTTTTTAATCTGACTGATTATACTCAAAATCGAATTATTTCATCCTTTCCTTACGCTCAACCTATCCTTCTAGTTTAGTTGAAATCGGTTCAAAACTGAGTTGACCTTTCCTTGACCTGTGATTAATAACTTTTATCCCCACATTCATTACTTGTTCTTCCAATTCTCCCCAATCATCATGCCAAATTTGCAGCTATTTCATCCAATAGTCATCCTTTATCTTGTTGACATACAAACGGACAGACGGAACAGAATGACGGTAAAACCAGATAACACATAAATTTACCGCGTTTTCACAGGCGGGTGTAATTAAGGTTCTGTGAATACTAAATGGCCGAGGCGTTGTTTATGCACGTAGGACAACACTAGCATTGTTATTATCGAATTCACCTACGTCTATCAGTCTAGTTATGAAATATTTGCTTCAGGGCCCCGAGTTCTATAAGTAGCGACGTATACTGTTCTCAGAGTTGAAGGAATAAGGTAATTCTTCCCCTGAATCTACATCCATGACGGGGAGAAAGGTTAGAGTCTTCTAGTTGGCTCAGTTACTTGTAATATTTTTCTTGGATGAAGAAATGATAACGTAGTTCACTCGTATGCATAATCCGTAATACAATAAACTGTGAAATTCCTAGCTAATGACAAGTTAAAAAATGTCCTTTGAATTACTGTTATCTGTAAACAAATGATCATCAAGATAAAGCTATATGGCATTTTGAGCTTTGCTGTGCCACACCAGTCTCCCGCAGAGAGCTGTGTTGCACTATGGCAGGGTAAAATGCAGCCCTGGTACCCTTTACAACCTTCCATTGGCCTGCGTAGTGAGGTATGGCTTATCTTATGGAGGAGATCGATCCTGCGGTAAGCATATCTTCGGGTAATAGTTATAAACGCTGCATCCTGCGGGAGGTAACCTCAAAAAATCTCCAGCCATTTCTGCTTCAATTTAGCAACTACTCTCCTCAGTGAAACTTTATTTCGCGTTTCCTATTTTATTTCCTTGTTGCCAGACATAACAACGTGTGAGCAACACAAAGCGTTCTCCAGCCATGTCCGCCTCTCCTAAAAATGGACTTAGCATTCAGCGAAACACTAACCTCAATTGCCATGTCTCCTCACATCGTTCCGTATCGAACTACCCTTCCACCCGACATCCACTTTAATGCGTCTTCACTTATGAACCTCCTTCTGTATTCTGGTCAGTAGTTTATTCTAAACACTGTTCTCATCCATTTCTTCTTCATACATTCACTCATTTGCCACTTTTTCATTTTCCAATCTCATCATTTGCAAACACCCCCCATGCAAAATAATAACTACACTTTCATATAATTTTTCACTTAACCTCACCCCTCAACTGGCTTCATCCTTACTCTGCTTCATCACTCAATCTAATCCTTCTTGTGCCTCACCGTCATTCAGCTTTACCTCACACCCTAAGCCTCCAACTCCCCCAGTCTCGTTCCTCTTCCTACTTATTAGACTTGCTAGTCATCGCTCTGCCTCACTGTTTCTGCTTCACATCTCACTCTAATTTTCCTTTATACATAGTTTATTACGGCCTCACTAGTCACCCTCTCAGCTTGGCAGTCAATATTCCACGGAACAGTAGAGTGATATTCATGGAGCCGGAGACTAAGTGTTGAGGGCACCTTCAATATGCATTGCGTGGACACGAGCTCTACTGGCTCTCTCTCTCTCTCTCTCTCTCTCTCTCTCTCACACACACACACACACACACACACACACACACACACACACACACACACACACACACACACACACACACACACACACACACACACACACACACACACACACACACACACACACACACGTTCATGAAATTTTTACAAACATACGAGTATATTTGTTACTGGGACGCAAACTTACCGTCGGAGGTCGTTTACCTAGATTTCCAGAAAGTGTTCGGTAAGGTCTTCAGTCTATGATTACTAGAAAACCTAAAAGCCCAGGGCCTCTCTAACAAATTATGTTCATGGATTGGTATTTGGTTAACGAATCGCAAGCAGCGTGTAGTGATAAATGACGAATCATCAGGATGGCTTCAGTAACAAGTGGAGTTCAAGAGCCATTTCAAGGAATAGCTCATTTCACATTTTGTATCAATGATCTAGAAAATGGACTCACCACTAAGGTAACTAAATTTGCAGATGATATGAAAATTGGAGGCTGAGTAATTACGAAAGCAGACTGTGAATCTCTGCAAAACGACCTGGATAAGTTAATAAACTGGAGTGAAAAGTGACAGATCAATTTAATGTTGATATATATAAGATATATAATGGACTTTGGTGATAAAAACATTATATATGAGTAGCACATGTTGAAGACCCCACTGACAAAAGAAAAAGGGACGAGAAAGATCTAGAAGTTATCAGTAACGATCTTAAAAACTCAAAACAGTGTATGGCAGCCAGCAACAGGACAAACAAAATGCTCGGCTTCGTTGCAAAGAACTTTTATCATAAAACCCGTGATGTAAATTCTAAGCCTTATACAGCATTAATTAAACCACACCTAGAATAATGTATACTATGGATCACAAAAAGAATCGGTGCACAATATGCGTGAAACTTTTGGGACCACAGAACGGAGGTCACTGAAAAATTGGTGTCCGACCTACCACACTTTGGTAGCCCTGATGTCCGGAGGTGTCATATATCGTCAGCTAGCAATGTCCTCTTGAAAACATAGCAAATGTTATGTTTATACCAATAGACATTGTACATACACACTCAGACGTTGGTAAACATCCCCAATTGTTTGAATGTTTTCGGCAGGCATCGGACACCCTGTTCACCGATACTTTTGTGACCCATAGTACAAAGACAAAAGTCGTGTCATGAAATCTGGAGAAAAATCATGCTGAATGACTCAAGTTTGGGTGCATTCTGCTTTGCATCATACGGACGGGCAGTGGCACTGACACGATGTGCCATTTACCCCAGGTGACAAGCCTGTGTATGCAAGCATATTTTTAATAATTAAACAAAATAAATTATATACATTAGTTTTCTTCCGATTGCTAATTTTACTATATATATATATATATATATATATATATATATATATATATATATATATATATATATATAACTATATCTATATCTATCTATCTGTCTATATATATCTATATCTATATCTATATCTATCTATCTGTCTATATATATATATATATATATCTATATCTATCTATATCTATCTATCTATCTATCTATATATATATTTATCTATCTATCTATCTATCTATATATATATATATATCTATATCTATCTATCTATCTATCTATCTATCTATCTATATATATATATGTATATATATGGAGCCTCTGTGGTACATGGGTAGAGTGTGCGTTTCGTACACGGGTGAACCAGGGTTCGCGCCCCGCCAGGGTAATGAACTTTGGGAGTGTTCACCCACCCACGTACTGCATTGGCGGACACAAGGGGAGCTGTGGTTGAACTAGTGTCACTTACTATAAAGTATGCTTGCACCCAGTGCTCGGGCCGATTACACTTGGTTCACAAACTACATACACATCCAAAGCCACTCCAACACTACAAGTACACTTACAAGCACTTCTCCCCCAACATACAATCTCTACCAGACAGCCTAAGCCACTTGGTAGAGATACATTGGCTGTATCGTCCCCACTTCGGTTGGGATAGGTCGGTCCTGCAGTGGATACTTAAACGGCTTATGATATATAGATATATATATATATATATATATATATATATATATATATATTGTTACATAGCTTATGATTTCATCATCCTTTGTGTAATTCTAACGTACAGTATGCTGCATGTTTGATCACGAGCGTGTTCTACCTCACTCCCCCCTTCTACCCTTATAGTAGAGTAAGTCGTTCTTTCTGTTGTTCTGAGCAGGATTGTCAACTCTTTGTCCCCTATGGCTTCATTTGCGCGTCCTTCTTACAAGTTGTATCAAGCTCTGCCGGCCCCTATATAATGAGCTCAGTCTCTGCATTAATTGCCACTTAGATCTACTCCTCATTTTGTTCACATCTCTGTCCTTCCCTTTACAGTTGTTATTTTTGTGAGTGCTCAGGAAGTCTCCAACCATTTAGCTGCTGTGTAATTTGAGTATGAGTGTCATTACATTTTTTCTTGTACTGTATGCATAAGGTGTTTATTCGTAGGCCTAGTGAGGTTTTTGTGATTCATGTGTTTTAGGTGTCAACCATTATTAATAATATTTTGTATCTGTAATAATATATCTTGCATTCACGGAGCATTATCCGGTTTTCTCATTTTATCAGGGCTGACTTAGATAAATTTACTCTTGCTAATTTCGAGTTAATAGAGGCTATTGCAGTTAACCATATATTTAACCTGTTTTTGCCATTACATTAACCTTATAGTCCTGAATGTTTCGTTGTTAGTTTGAGCATTAAACTTTAACTTGTAATTTACCTAACTCTTTTGTTTTGAACCTGGAACTTTGCGGGACAGTTTTCTCTGTTCCGTAACATAAATTTGGCGACCTCTTACCAGGATATTCAGGATATTATCATAAGGATATTGCTTGATATTTTGTGACTGTGATTTATTCATGATCTCTGCTATTACTACACTTGATGAAGCCAAAGATTTTTTGTCAAATGTGCGAACAGTGTGTGATGTAGAAAACAGAACAAAGAATGAACTTAAGCTTGTTGCTCAACAATTCGGAATTGCTGTTCGCTCTCATCATTCTAAAGATCAAATTGTCGACATGATTAATGAAAGCTTGTTTAATGTAACTCCTCCAAATGAGCAAACGCAGATTGAAATAGCTAAGTTACAGCTAGCCCTGCAGGAGGCTCGTGCTAAGGAGGCTGAATTTCAGGCTCATATTCAGGAGGCACAGGTACAGGCTCAGGCACAAATTGAACTTGCTAGGATTCAGGCGGACCATGAGTATCGCATGAAACAAAGTGGAACTGGATCATCTAGCTCTGATGATTTTGATGTGGCTAAAAATGTTGAACTTGTCCCTCCTTTTAATGAATCTGATTTAACAAAGTATTTTCAGTTGTTTGAGAGGGTAGCTACAGGTTTTAATTGGCCCAAAAAGTATTGGCCAGTACTCTTTCAAACTGTTCTCACCGGTAAAGCTCAAGTAACTTATGCATCTTTGCCTCAGGATCAATCTGATAATCATGATGTAGTTAAGAGCTTGATTCTTAAGGCCTATGAGCTTGTTCCTGAAGCCTATAGAGTAAAATTTAGGACAACTTATAAGCAAGATAAGCTATCCCATGTTGAGTATGCAAAAATCAAAGAAGATCTGTTAGAGCAGTGGTTAAATTCTAATAATGTGGATTCTGATTTTGATAAATTTAAGCAGATGATTTTGCTGGAGGACTTCAAAAGGTGTATTAATAAAGATGTAAGCCTATATCTTGATGAGAGAAGAATAGATAATTTGTCTGATGCTGCAGTTTTAGCTGATGAATATGTTCTCACTCACAAAAGACATTCTAAAGAAAAAAGGAAAGCTGAGAGTAAGTACGTTGCCTCTACTCAGAGTGCAGGTAACAGGAAAGAGAATAAAGATGATGTTTCTCAGGAAGTAACTACCAGCTTCACCTCTAGGTTTCAGAAAAGTAAATGTACTTATTGTAGTAAGCTTGGTCATACTACGGAGAAATGTTTCAGGAGACAGCGTGATGTGAACAAAAAGGAGTCTTTAAATATTCAGTCAGTTGGTCTAGTGTCCACCCTTGAGAGTTCCCAGAATTCTTTAACTGAGTTAACTGAACCTGCTTTGAGAGGTAAATTAAATTCTCATGATGAAGCTCCTCTTTTGAGCAGTAACGTGGGTGACACTCTCAAGAGTTCATGTGCTAATTTCCTGTCTGATGGTTTTGTCAGTCCTCTGGACAGTAATGACAGGAAATCAGTTAAAATATATCGTGATACAGGTGTTTGCCAATCCCTGATGCTGACCAGTGTTCTAGGCTCTAATGTTAATTCCTCTGATGAAACTGTAATCTTACAAGGTGTAGGGAATAATTACTTCTCTGTCCCTCTGTGCAGAGTGAATTTAGAGTCTGGTTTTGCTAATGGTTCCGTTATGGTTGGGTTGGTTGAGACACTCCCAATGTCAGGTGTAACTTTCTTACTTGGAAATGATATTGGTGGAAGTCAGGTGTGTCCAGCTCCTCAGTTGTCTAGTGAGCCGGTGGCTGCGGCCCAGGATTGTGATGTCCCTGATGTGTTCTCTGCATGTGCTGTCACTAGGGCTAAGTCTAAAGTTACTGGTGACTTAGAGGATAATGATGATGATGATGATGATGTTATCCTAGCTGACACTTTTCTTGCTAATTTGGACCACTCACCAGATGAGGCAGTACCCCGTAGTGTTGATAATTTGTCTCGTCAAGACTTGGTTGAGTTGCAGGTTGCTGACCCTGAGTTGAAAGGTCTAGCTAACTCTGCTTGCAGTGAGGAGGAGTCAGCTAGTGCTTCTACTTGTTATTATATAAAGTCAGGAGTACTTATGAGAAAGTGGAGACCCTGAACAGCATCAGCCGACTGTGAATGGGAGGTTGTACATCAAGTTGTCATCCCTCGTGTTTGTAGGGAGGATATCATTAGAGTGGCTCATGATTCCAGTTTGGCAGGACACCTTGGAGTGAGGAAGACTGTGGCATGCATTTTGAAACACTTCTACTGGCCAGGTATCTTCAGGGATGTTTCCTGGTATTGTAGGTCTTGTCACACCTGTCAAGCTGTAGGTAAGTGTAATCAGACCGAAAAGTTGCACCTCTAGTTCCCATTCCTCCTTTTGAGGCGCCATTCACCCGTGTGTTGGTGGATATTGTGGGCCCTTTTCCTAAGACTTCTTCAGGATTTTCTTATGTGTTGACCCTGATTGATATGGCTACTCGTTATCCTGAAGCCATTCCACTTAGAAATATCTCGGCAAAGAACGTGGTTAAGGAAATGCTAGGGTTCTTCACAAAGTTTGGTCTGGCCAAGGAGGTACAGTCAGACCGGGGAAGTAATTTCATGTCAAATGTTTTCAAGCAGTCTCTGAAAGAGTTGGGCATCACCCAGATCACGTCTTCAACTTACCATCCCCAGACCCAAGGAGCGTTGGAGAGATATCATCAAACACTCAAATCGATGCTCAAGAAATACTGTTTGGAACATCAGAAAGACTGGGATAAAGGTCTTCCATTCGTTGTATTTGCCGCAAGAGAATCTCCAAATGAATCACTGGGCTTCTCACCTTTTGAATTACTGTTTGGCCATGAAGTAAGAGGACCCCTTAAGTTACTCAAGGAATGCTGGCTGTCGGAGGAAGATGACGTCAACCTGCTGGAGTATGTGATGAAGTTCAAAGAACGGCTGTCCACTGCTTTACAGCTGGCGAGAGAGAATTTAGGAGCTGCTCAGGAGAAGATGAAGACTTGGTATGATAAGAAGTCCAGGTTACGCCACTTTCAGCCAGGAGATCAGGTTTTGATTCTGCTACCGGTTCATGGGCAACCTCTTCAAGCCAAGTTTAGTGGTCCTTATTTCGTGGAGAAGAAACTCAGTGATGTCAACTATGTCATCGCCACACCAGATCGTAGAAAGAACAAGCAACTTTGTCACATCAACATGCTAAAGTTATATCACAGGCGGGACGAAAATAACCCAGTCTGCACTGTAGGTGTTCCACCCGAGTCTGCAAGTGAAGTTCTCCCATGCAGCATGAGCCTGAGTGATAGTTTGGGGAAGAATCCTGATATCATGAATGATCTCCAGACTAAGCTTTCTCATCTAGCTCCCGAGGAAAGGCAGGAGTTTTCGGCATTACTGCAGGAGTACCCGCAAGTGTTCCGTGCCACTCCAGGAAGAAACACTGTGTTGATGCCTGATGTCGATGTTGGAGATGCAAAGCCAATTAAACTGCCTCCTTACCGTGTGAACCCAGTGAAAGTTCATCTCATCCAGAAGGAGCTTGGCTACCTGTTGGACCACAAGATGATTGAGCCCTGTCAGAGCGAGTGGAGTTCTCCTGTCACTCTAGTCCCTAAGCCAGGTGGGTCACAGCGGCTTTGCATCGACTACAGACGTGTTAATCAGATAACCAAAACAGACACTTACCCTCTCCCTCGCGTGGAAGATTGCATAGACAAGATCGGAAAGGCTAGGTACATAAGTAAGTTTGATTTGTTAAAGGGATACTGGCAAGTACCTATGACTGAACGTGCTAGGGAGATCTCATGTTTTGTAACACTAGGAAAGACTTTTGCATGTTCTGTAATGCCATATGGTATGAAGAATGCACCAGCCACTTTTCAGAAGCTCATGAATGTTGTAACAGAGGGTTTGGCAGGGTGTGTTGTTTATATTGATGATGTATTAATCTTCAGTGACAACTGGAAAGATCACCTATGCCATGTCAGTAAATTTCTTGAGCGTTTGGTTCAGGCTAATCTTGTAGCTAATTTATCAAAGTGTGAGTTTGGTCAAGCTAAAGTTCAGTACCTTGGGTACGTAATTGGTGATGGACACGTTGTACCACCAGGAACTAAGGTTCAGGTTATAAGTGATCTTCCCAGACCTAAAAGTAGGAAAGAGCTACAAAGATTTTTGAGAATGGTAGGTTATTACAGGAGATTTGTTCTTAACTTTTCAATTCTTGTATCACCACTTACAGACCTACTGAAAAAGGGAGTTAAATTTGTCTGGACCGATAACTGTGAATCCTCTTTCACCAAACTTAAAGCTATCCTATTAAGTCAGCCAGTGCTCGCTACTCCAAATTTTGCTAATCCTTTTAAGATGGCTGTTGACGCAAGTGATACAGGAGCTGGGGCTGTTTTGCTGCAAGAGGATGATCAGGGTATTGAACACCCTGTATCTTATTACAGTAAGAAGTTCACTCCACCTCAAACGAACTACTCTACTATTGAGAAAGAGCTTTTGGCCTTGATTTTGGGTTTACAGCATTTTTCATTTTATTTGTGTTCTGGTTTTGACCCCATAGTCATTTATACCGATCATAACCCACTGAAATTCCTTAGTAAGTTTAAAGATAAAAATCAGAGATTGACAAGATGGAGTCTACTTTTTCAGGAGTATTCATTAGACATACAGCATGTCAAGGGGAAAGAAAATGTTATTGCAGATTGGTTATCTAGACTTTAGACAGATTGTTTTAGAGTAATAAGAAATTTCCTTTGTAAATTTCTTTTTCTTTGTGGGGAGGTGTTACATAGCCTATGATTTCATCATCCTTTGTGTAATTCTAACGTACAGTATGCTGCATGTTTGATCACGAGCGTGTTCTACCTCACTCCCCCCTTCTACCCTTATAGTAGAGTAAGTCGTTCTTTCTGTTGTTCTGAGCAGGATTGTCAACTCTTTGTCCCCTATGGCTTCATTTGCGCGTCCTTCTTACAAGTTGTATCAAGCTCTGCCGGCCCCTATATAATGAGCTCAGTCTCTGCATTAATTGCCACTTGGATCTACTCCTCGTTTTGTTCACATCTCTGTCCTCCCCTGTACAGTTGTTATTTTTGTGAGCGCTCAGGAAGTCTCCAACCATCTAGCTGCTCTGTAATTTGAGTATGAGTGTTATTACATTTTTTCTTGTACTGTATGCATAAGGTGTTTATTCGTAGGCCTAGTGAAGTGTTTGTGATTCATGTGTTTTAGGTGTCAGCCATTATTAATAATATTTTGTATCTGTAATAATATATATATATATATATATATATATATATATCCCATTGGAGCCCGGTGTCCGGAATATTGGACAGAACTGGGATTTCTCAAGTCCTTATAAAGTTGGGAACCCCCGGGTAGGGACCTATGAGCTTCGGTACTATGAGCCGATAGGCGGAGGGCGGTACACTTAGTACCCACCCAGCGCCATGCCTCGCCCAGCACCCCTGGGATCCAATGGGTTAAATATAAATAAATAAATATATACTGTATATATATATATATATATATATATATATATATATATATATATATATATATATATATCATCAGCCGTTTGTGTGTCCACTGCAGGACCGGCCTATCCCGACCGAAATGGGGACGATACAGCCAATGTATTTCTACCAAGTGGCTTAGGCTGTCTAGGTGTTTGTAGGGTGAGAAGTGCTTGTAAGTGTAATTGTAGTGTTGGAGTGGCTTTGGATGTGTGTGTAGTCTGTGAACCAAGTGTAATCTGCCCGTGCAAGTCTACTGGGTGCAAGCATACTTTATAGTATGCGACACTGGTTCAACCACAGCACCCCTTGTGTCCGCCAATGCAGTACGTGGCCTGAAGAACTCTCCCAAAGTTTATTACCCTGGCGGGGCGCGAACCCTCGTTGTTCAGTGTACGAAAACACACAGTTTACCACTGTACCACAGAGGCTGAATACTATATCTATCTATCTATCTATCTATATATAGATAGATAGATAGATAGATAGATATGGATTGATAAGTAGATAGATAGATAGATAGATCTATAGATCGATAGATTGATAGAAAGATGTAGATAGATAAATAGATATAGATACCATATGTTAATTTGTTCGAAATACAGAGTGATATTGTGACTTTAAATCTATCTATCTATTACCAGAAGTCTTAATCACGTAAGGGGTGGCCACAAACAAATCGCCTTCATATCGCCCGGTCCCCCGCCATTTCACTACCCTGCTTCCAGCTCACACACCTCTTTTCACATACCTCTCCACTCCATCCCTCCATCGTATCCTTGGCCTTCCTTTCCCTCTCCACCCACCCACCTCATGCACATACTCTCCTCGTTAGTCTCTACCCTGCTTCCAGCTCACACACCCCTGTCTCATATACCTCTCCACTCCATCCCTCCATCGCATCCTTGGCCTCCCTCTCCCTCTCCACCCCTCCACCTCACTCACATACACTCTCCTTGTTAGTCTCTCGCTCTCCATCCTCTCCACATGGCCAAACCACCCCAGTGTATTTCTCCTAACGCTTTCTGTCACTTTCACATCCTCACCACAACATTCCTTCACTTCCTCATTTGTCAGTCTGTCTCTCCATGCTCTTCTCAATTAATGCATTTCCACTGCGCTTACTCTTGACTTGCGTCCTTCCAACAAGGTCCAAGCTTCACTTCTGTATGTTAGAGTTGGTATCACAATATTGTCATGCAGCGACTTTGCTCTTATCACTGCTTTCAAAGAACCAGCAACCTTTCTCACTTGTTGTGCCCTTTTATGCACTTCACTCTCCAAGCTTCCATCCTTACTCATCACACTACCCAGATACTTAAACGCACTTACATTTTCCATCTTCTCCTCATCCAACCTCTCTGTACCTCCAATGACTTCATTTCTCTCGAAGACCATAACTTTACTCTTCCTTACATTCACCTTTAGATTCCGTTTCTTACACACTCTTCCAAACCCATTTGCCAAGCTTTACAGTTCCCTTTCGTCTTCACTTAACAATACAGTATCATCTGCAAACGAAAGTACAAGGAGTTTCCAAACGTTGCCCTGTCTCATTAAAGCCACTCCAACATCCACAGCCCTAGCTTATATCTCTTTTACAATCCCATCCATGTACAGATTGAACAGCCATGAAGGCATGACACATCCCTGTTTCAATCCAACATTCAAATAGAATAATTCACTTAATTCACTCTCCACACGCACTGCAGCCTTAGCCCCCTCATACATACTCTTCACGGCATTTAACAGCTTCCCTTTAACTCCCTATATTCTTAATGTTTTCTACATTCGTTGTCTATCCACCCTGTCATATGCTTTCTCCAAATCCGTGAAGGCCGCATACAACCTCTTTCCCTTCTCTAGAAACTTTTCCACTAAAGACACGAGAATGAATATTTAATCTGTACAGCCTTTTCCCTTCCTAAAACCTCCCTGTTCTTCACCAACTAATTCCTCTGTTGTTTCCCTAACTCTGTCGATAAGTTCCTACCTATATGCTTTTCCTATTACACTAAGAAGACAAATGCCCCTATGATAACCACAGACTTCTTTTTCCCATTTCCTATGTACAAGGGAATAATTATACCTGACATCCAATCCTCCGGACTCTTCCTTTCTCCCAGGACAATCTAACCATCTTCCACATCCATTCTACAACTGTCTCTCCCCCATGCTTCAGCATTTCACCACACACTTCATCAATTCCTTGAGTTTTCTCCACTTTGACTTTCTTTATTGCTTCCACTACTTCCATCCTGCTGATTTCTTCCTCTCTTCTCACCTCCCCCCTTCTCCCAGCCATTCCCCAGCCACTGATACTCGCAATACTGTCATTCTCTACGTTTAACAGTTCTTTAAAGTGTTCTCTCCATCTTCTCACTTTTTCTTCCTTCTCCTCTACCAGTCTACGATTTTTTTCTTTCAAACTCAGACTACTTTCTTTATCGCCCTGTCAAACTTGCTTTACCACTTTCAAGAACATTTTCTTACATTCGCTCCACTTTACACACAAATTCCTTCCAAATTCCTCATCCACTTTCTTCTTACTCTATCTTACTAATCTTTTCATCTCTGTCTTCCTCTCTATATATCACTCTTTCTTCCGTCTCTCAACTTCCTCCACGCCACTGCTTTCCTTCCACACACTATATGCTTTCTTCTTTTGTGCCACAGCTTGTCTCACCTCTTCATTCCAACATGGTGTTCCTTGCACCCCCTTTCGTCTTCTCTTCACCCCACACACCTCCTCACATGCTGCACATATTTCGTCTGTGAATGTCTTGCACACACCTTCCACCACTCCCATCTGCTGCAGATCATATTTATTCAGCGTCTCCTCCACTTCTTTCTTATATTCTGCCTCTTTCCCATTGTCTTGCAAGCTTTCTACCCTCCTTATTTGGACTACTTCCTCCTGTCCTTCCCTCCTTGTATTCCTCCTTTGCATTTGAACCTTGACTTTCAGTACCACCAAGTGATGGTCAGAAAATTTACTCCCCCAGCCTCTGTATGCTCTTTCATCCATCACACACACCTCATTCGCTCATCCACACACACGTAATAAATCATTGTGTTCCATTCATGCAGTTCACCACCCACCCTCCTCATCACTCGCCATGTATACCTGTGGATCATTTTGTGCCTAAAGAAGGTATTGCCCAAGGCCCAGCGAATATACAAGGGCTCTCTGCACGCAGATTATCTGACGTCACCAGCAGTCAGAGGAGGGGGGTTGAGGCTAATTGAGAAAGAGAGAGAGAAAAAGAAAACAGGAGGGAAAATGAAAACGCACAGTTGTGCAGGATTGTGTACGTTGTGAACTGTATTATTTAAAAGCGCACACTTTTTTTTTTAAACAGAAAAATAATGATTTGTCATAATATATGAAAAGCATTTCACTTGCACATAATACGATGTGCATATCGTGTAATGCATCTGACGTCAGACTCACTAGGTCGAGATAAAACGAAGAACACTCCAGGACAGGTATGGTCGGGCGGTCAGTAACAGACTGATGGCCAGACCTGGCACAAAGCCAGCCCTCTCACTTCTCGTGATATCATGCACAGATGGGGAAAATTTTAGTGGGGTCGTGGAGAGACCTTCTATTTGCTGGACCGTGGTATTGGCTATCACCAACCCCCTCCCCACACAGACGTCCACGAGAGCACTGCCATTCTCATTCACTTCTGCAGGCACACCCCACTCACCAACTACTCCATCCACCTTCACATTCCCTACATTTCCATTTATATCTCCAATCAAAAACACTCTAATTTCTTTCAAGATTTTTCATGCACGCTTCCACATTTGCCAAGAACTTTCACTCTACTTACATGATTTTACGTTAGCACATACACACATACAATCGCCCACATTTGTGGTCCTACTTTCAATATTACCCAGACAATCTTTGAGCCACCTGGTCCATATTCTCTTATAGTCTCCTTCCATCTCTTTCACACAACAATACATTCTCCTTCTTTTGTCCTTTCATTCTCACCTACTCCCGCACATGTACCCTATCCATACTTCCACTCTCTCACACTCTCACCTCTCCATTTAGTTTCAGTTATTCCATACATGTCCACATTTGCACCTTCAAACACCTGGACAATCTCTCTTTCTTTCACCTCATCATTCGCACCCCTCACATTCCATGTCGCAGTCCGTGCCATGTCATTGGTTCGGTCGAGACTATAAATAATGAGATGAAACTGAAAAGCAGGAGATGCATCGTTAAGGAAAAAAACTATTTTATATTTGCGTAGTTGAACAATGGTATAGATTAGCGGCAACAGTTGTTACTGTAAAAAACTACTGATACTTTTAAAACTCGGCTAGACAAATATCTTGAGTGTGCAGAACTTTGTGTGTGTGTGTGTGCGTTTTTTTTTCTAGATTGAAGTGACGCTGAAGACTGGGAGAAGTTTGTTTAATAACGAGAACATTCTGCCATTGTGTTTGCTGTTCCCTTTCAGATCTGTAGAACAGATATTGCACAGTGGATAGTCCTTCCCCTTCTACCTCTGCTATAAGTTTTCCATGCATGTTCTTTCTAAAAGCATTTTTTTTTAAATCTTTTCCTGACGTATTAACCGAATGGTGTGGTAGGTGAGAGAGAGCCTTCCTCATTTCTATCCGTTTCTCTACCCGTTGGTTAAGTCTTAGTAAAATTTGCCATTTTTTTCAGCAGATAACCTCATCATGGGCTAACAGGCATCCTGTTATCTATACTTCTTATGTACTCCTATGTACTCTCCTTTCTGTCTGTCTGTCTGTCTTTCTGTCTGTCTGTCTGTCTGTCTGTCTGTCTGTCTGTCTCTCCTCTCTCTCTCTCTCTCTCTCTCTCTCTCTCTCTCTCTCTGTCTCTGTCTCTGTCTCTGTCTGTCTGTGTCTGTCTGTCTGTCTGTCTGTCTCTCTCTCTCTCTCTCTCTCTGTTGTTCACTCGTAGTTTCAGGAATCACAGAAGTCAGCATATTAGACAATACACTCGGATCAGCAGTTTGGGTAATTCATCACACTCAGCGCCTTCCAGACCGAGAAAAGAATGTGTAACTGTTGTAGGAAAGAGACCTTCATGAATGAATGGTTGTTCGATCTCACTAAAATTTACCAGTGAAATATAGCAGTGAAGAAGTTGCGACAGTGAAGTATTGCAGTGAAGTATAAGCAGTGATGTATGGACATGCATGAAGTTATATTCGTCTGCACCTGAATGTGCGGAACGTGTTCGAGAGAGTAAGGTTGCTGATATTATTTTGCTTAAAAGAAGTGTGCCATCGTACTTGCTGGATATTAATGCACACCTCGAAGTGATCATATCATTTCAGACTGAACATAATGGTTTACTGACTTTGCATCCCTTGCAAAAGCAGGGCGGATTTCACACATTGCTTATTTTTTGTGTTCAGTGTGACGCTTTTTTGTTCTGTTCAGCAGTATGTTTGCGAATTGTGGGAGAGAAAAAAAAAATCCACTTAAATGATACCTATTACTTTTCCATCAGGTATTCAGCGATGTGCGTAGGTCCCTGAAGCTTATTTTATTATTATTATTATTTTTTAATGGAGATAGCCTAGTGTTGGCGGTCTATTTGGCGATTTTTTTTTTTTTTTTCATTTTGTAGCAGTACTGTATTTTGGCGAATTTGAGAGAAGAGACGTATGTAACACCTATTACTTTTCTACAAGCGTTCCAACGATGTGCTTAGGCCCACTGTAGCCCTAATAGTTTCTGAGGTAATTCAGCTTTGGTGCCCAAGTTATTATTATTTTTTTAACAGTATGGTGATGAAACTTGACAAATCACTTAAATAATATAATTTACATATTCATAGGCTTTCCAAGAATGTCCATAGCTCCAATGTAGCTTTAATAGATCCCGAAATAACACAGATCTGGTGATAGTCTTCCACACCATACTACTTGTTTAAAAGTGTTCTCGCTCTCTGTAACAATTATAGACACAGCAGTGATGGGCAGTTACAGCAGTAAAGTACAGGTATAACCGTGAAGATTGAACGATTCTTGAGAGAGGATTGAAACAAGGGTGGTAAAAACAAGGGTCATCACTATTAATGTGCATGTGGAGCGCCCGACCGACGTACTGCAGAACAGAACGGAGGATGAACTTACCAAGTGGCTGGAAGCATAAAGAGAAGCAATTTAACTCCTCCTTACCAGTGCCGAACTTTTGTTCTACTTGCACCACCGTTGGTGGTGGTGGTGACCATCATCCACTCACTTCATGTAGTGCTGTCTAGTTGTTCCTAAGGTGACTCCAAGTGACAAGGTCAAATTTCCTGCAATCCAGGAATTTATTTACAACGCTGAGTGATAACCATATATCCAAACAGCGTGGTGATCTGGAGACTACTGTGGTTTCCCCCTTGTTGACTGGGTGGAAGGACGTAAATACGGCGTCCACTCAGGAAACAAACCTCAAAATTCTTTGTTGCCTCACTGAGGCGAGTAGCAGACCACTATAAGGGAGCATCGGCTCACTGAATGGGACGTCCTTGTAAGGGCGATTACTGGACTGCTGTTGATGGATCTACTAGGCTAGGCAAACCGGGGATACTTTAGTACTTTTGCTTAAACTGCTGTATTTATTCATATTATGAAAAATTTCGGACCTAAGAGGTTGGGTATAGCTTTAAGCAACTATTTCGCTACTTGGGTGTTGTCCTAAGCTAAATAAAAACATATGGTTGTATCAAGAATACTCCATGAATGACGTGCCAGGTCTGAAACAAAAATGACTTACTCATGATGGATAAGTTATGATTGGCCATATGGAGCTAATGGAACGTTATATGTATTGGGTAGGATGGTTGATGAGAGATATGGGTGGGAGGTGAAGTGAGGTGAGGCAAATGAGGACGGCGGAGAACCAATGGAAGAACAAGGCAGTGAAGTATACGAGTAAAAGAGGCAGTTAAGCCATTGAATGAGATTACTTCCATTTTCGTTTTATGCTTGCTACGTTCAGTAGATTTTACTTAGCGCTTAAGACTTTTTGAAGAGAAAGGGTTAGACACAGTACTAATTAACCGGTTAATTGCCAAGCAACTCTCCCGAACTTATTATAATCGAGTGGAAAGGAGCACGTAGCCTTCAACCAATAATGCACTCTCACTCATTTTCAGTTTGATCTGTAATGCAAGAGGTCACGACGTCTTCCTAAGCCTATATCTTCCTGTGTCTGTGACCTCAAGTTTTGGTCATATTTGGTCAGTGGTAGTGCGCCTGAATCGAGACCCAAGAGTCCTGAGTTCGCGCCGCGGTTGGGTAAGCTTTCCTGCCGGCGAAGGTAGCGCTCTCCACTCACCTAGCTGGTTGTAGCAGCCATGGCTCACTGGGTCAGAGCGCTCTGACCGAAGGGTCGGAGATTCGAGCCCTCTCTCATTGGTATACATTAGGAAGGGCATGCGTTCAAAAAATGCCACATGCTCCAAAACCTAAGTCCTTTACCTAGGAGCAACGCCATAGCCCTTATCGAAAAAAGAGGACACGGCGTAAAAAAAAAAAAAAAAAAGTTTCTACAGGATTCCAGCACTCCCCCCCCCCCCCGCAGATGGAGAGTAGGATAAATAGTACGCCCTCTGAGTGCTGATATTGTGTGTCTTGGGAACAGGGATCATTATGTGCAAAAACAAATGCTCAGCAGGCACCTCGCTGGAACCGTTGTAGCTCTATGCAAGATTAAGCACCAATAAATAGTTACATAAGAGAAAAGCTATCGCTTTGTGTCATAATTAGCACCTACAGAAAGAGAACTTATTTTTTCATCTTGTTCAGCTCAAGATGTTGTTTTAGAGCTGGAGGGGTTATATACATTAATTCTTTTTCCACTGTGGTCTCTCCTGCTCTGAGCGAGAACGTCAGATAGTGCTAAGAATAAACTAAAAAAAATACTACGCGTCATTGTGTGGAGTTTAACGCCGTCGGTTTCAGGAGGTATTATTACCTTTATTCCTGCCGCTTCTAGACGATTTTATTCACATTACGAGAGACCCAGAATAGCGAAGGGAGTTGATGAAAACCTATATCTATTCCCTCCAGAGTCGAAATGTCTTCCCATAGCTGAGTAAACTGTGTAGACGTAGCAAGGACAACTAATTAGTACACTATAGTAGTGAAAAGGTTAAGAGTAAATACGATAACTCCTGTGCACCATCTCACCACCTCTAATGAAGTCTAAATGCTTAATGTCAACACTATTACTGCCCATCTGACTGTAATGTGAGTTATCCTAAAAGATTATTCAGTGCTTACAATGAGGGGAAATCTCATCATTTGTGTGTTTATGTATGTGTGTGTGTCAGAGTGCATTTGCATGCGTGTGTGTGTATGCGTGCGTGCGTGCGTGTATGTGTATGTGCGTGAGTGCGTAGGCGCGCTTGTGTCTTCTTTTGTGTGTGTGTGCACGTACGCCAGCGAGAGATGGGTGTGTCTAAGATGTGTAACTGTATTATGTGGGAGTGCAATAGTGGGAGTGCAATAGTAGTGTATGTACAGTATGTATGCATGTATGTCGGTACGTAGGTAGGTAGGTATGAAAAAATTACATCACGCGTGTAGCCACAAAAATCACAGCTATAAGAAGGTAAACAGCTGGGGTCATAAACTTCACAAGACTTGGGCATCAACCAACATTACATCGTCCGTAACCCCACGCTGTTTTCCAAGCTAGCCACAACAGTAGGCATCAGGATGAGGATGCTCGTCTGATTTAATGCGTGGCGAATGTGGACTGGGATTATTTTATTAATTTTCCAGTTCTAAGACGTCGTTTATATATTTAACTTGTTATATCCAGTCGTTTTCATTCTGCTTAGACGAATGTTGTAAGATGTGGTGGGGAAAATGAACATTTATTTCTAATGTCTCCAGTTCGATTACTGTCTCTTGTGCTGAAAAAATGCTAGAGAAAACACAGGGTTAAATAGTGTTTGTATAATTGAACTGAGAAGTGGCTGTAAGAAAAAAAGAGATGAACAGTTATACTTGTATGTGTAGAGAATAGGTAGACGTACACAAGACGTACAGACAACAGGCCTACTGGTCCATAGCTATATATCTTTTGGAAAATTACTAATTCTTCTTTTCTGTAGCAGAATTAGTTTTTTCCAGCAGATATCTCGCTCTGGACCAATATGCGTGTTGTATGTACGTCCTGTGTGCTTCCGCCTATGCGCTACACATATAAGGATAGCTGTTCATAAATTTTCAGTTTTTCTTTCTGCCACTTCTCTGTGCAGTTGTGCACACATTTTAAACCGATACCTCCTCTAATGTTACTCAGCATAGGAGACAGCTTTCCTCTGTTGCTTCTGAGTTTTATCCCATTATTTCAGTTTTCAATAGGCAATTATTCTGTACTTAGAACAAATTATCTTATCTATTGTAGTCAAATGTGAGTATTCTAACTACAGTAGATTAGATCTACCCTTGAATCAATGCTTTTTAAGAAAGAACATATTTAGTTTCCTCATTCCTCCTTTTTACGGTAAAATTCGCAGTGATGTAATTTTAGTGTATCTGTGCTGAACTATCCCTAGACTGTCTTCGTCCTTTATGAGGTTCGGGGATTAGTACTGCGTACAGCATTCTAGATGCGGAATAACTAATAACATATCTAATAACATAACTAATAACATTATTTTCAGACTTAATACGAAGGTCCTTACAATGAATCCGAACTTTTGTTTCCAATGCTCCTGGTTGTTCTGCACTACTTAGTGGTTTTGAGATCATCGCTTGTAATAAGTCATGGATCTCTTTCGTCCATTACTTCCATAAGTGGGATATCCAACATGTGGTACCCGTATTTTATGTACTTGTTGTCAAAGTGTGTGCATAACACCTGTCTTCATTAATCTGAAGTAACTGTTCACCATAATTTACTAAGTTATCCAAGTGGTTTCGCATAGATTCTTTGTCTGCTTTCAGTCTTTTTGTCATCTGCAGATTTTATTAGGTATATATCTTAGAAACGAGTCCATTTGGTGGATCATTAACATAAACAGTGAAAAGAACCGATATTAGATGTGACCCTTGGGAACTCCTCTTGTTACTTTTATCCAGGCTGATGCTTCACCATTATATCACTACACGTCGCCTGCTGTGAGCTTTTATTTTTTCTAACGCTCGTACAGTAGATGGGAACCTTATCCAACGCTTTCTGGAAGTCTAGGTAGATTACACCCGGCAGTAATTTTGCATCCTAATTATCATATATGTTTCTCTAAATTCTTTCAGATTTGTAAAGCGTGTTTCCTTTATTACGTAACTTGAGCTAATTACGTAAATAATGAGGTCAAGTTGTGCATGTGTGTCTGTCTGTGCGTGTGTTCGTTTCTTTCACGAAAACGGTAATAGATATCGACCTAATTCTTTTTGCATTACGCCGGAGTAAGTCAAGGGAGCGTCAGAAAAATAACAAACAAATTTTGTTGATTGCGCGCGACGCGACTGTGCGAAATTGTCGAAAATCACGACACGCAAAAATTTGCATTTTTTATTCTTTTTGACTTTCTGGTCAGAAGTGGGCAGTGTGGGCCCAATAACGGCATGGAAACAAAGAAAATGGTTTTTGCTAACATTTTGAAATGGAAAGGCTATAAGTTAGTCTCGTTAATTTCTGCAGGCAAGCACTAGATTTTCGTAGGATTATTCTTGTCAAGGCATGAGGTAATTTTTTCTTTAGCAATTTTTGCACAGGTTGGCTTAATACTGGCATTAGGCTAATTGAACAGTAATTTGTGGTGAGCTTTTTTTTCGCCGTTTTATAGACAGGTGATACTTTAGCAAGTTTCCATTGACTAGGTACTCAAAATTCAGTTAGTGTTATATTGGAAACTTTAGTTATAGGAAAGGCTAACTATCCATAGCGTTCGCGCAGTACAGGAGGAGATATCTGGTCCGGACTAGTTAATTTATTTTGATCGACTTTCTGGAGATAATTTACTACTTTATGGCCTGTCACTTCATTGATAATTTGCCATCTGATCCTGACAAAATCGATTGTGGGATGGGAATATGTATGCTGTTATTTTTTTTTTTATAACACTATGGTATTTGTTTAGTACTGTTGCTACTGATATTTATTTAGTACTGTTGCTATTATTGGTATCTAGGAACAAGCTTGCTTTTTGAGTTTAAATTAGGGCCTATGCTGTCTTTTGGATTTTTCTTTCTCCCTAAATGATGAAAAAAATCTCTTGGGGTTTGACTTGGTTTCACGAGAAATTTTTGTCTTATAATCTCGTTTAGTGTTACAGATAGTTTTCGTGCAGTGCCACTGAAATTCAAAATATTTGGTGCCGTCATCGTGATTTCATGCCCATTTACATTGTCTACATGCATTTCTTATGTGACCGGTGACTTCTTCATTATGGTTTGTTACCATACTGACTGATTATTGCAATTGCTTATTTGCGTAATTCTTAGTACATTGTTTATTCAATGGACATCAATTGAGTTGTGAATATTTCCCACATCTCTTTTAATGTTATCTGCCTTTCTAATTGGTTTTGGCTTTGTTTCTCATATTATCGAAACCAGTTTTTTTTAAACTTGGGAAAAAAGAGGTTTTTTATAATGGTCTTACGGTTTATAATAATTAAAAGTCTGATATTATGATTACTGTTACTAATACATTCCCCTACATCACACATAATCATTAGGTCACTGTCTGTTGTCGGGACAAAATCGTGTATAGGAGTATTATTATCATGCGTCACTGTATTCACGGACTGAGTTAAAAATGCACTGTACACCAGTTTTAACAACCTGTTCCCTTCTTTGTTTGCATGAATGATTCTAGTCAGTGTCTGGGTTATTGATGTACTCTAAAATAACGCCGTTCTTGTTTTCTATGACCGATTATAGTTCATGGTAGAGTAATTTATCGCTTTTCTTAACTAGTCTCTATATTAAATTGAGAAAAATAGGTTTAGTACTTTCCATGAAAATTTTGACATGAAAGGAATCATGTTTCAGCGTCCACTTTACTGATCCCTGTTCCATTCATGTGATTTTAACACTGCATCCCACTCATTTCATGCTGTCACAGTTTTCAATGATTTTATGGTTTTAAAGCAATACTCTCAAAGTGCTTGTCACGGGTGTCTAACAACAATTCTGTAATCATAGTTATGTCTGGATTTCGACAGTTGCCTAAGTAATTCATTTGTCTCGCTATGAAATAATACTTCTTGAATTAATATTCTAATATACATAGTAAATGCTGAATCTGTTAGGACTGTGAGACACACTAAAATCAGGCCTGTTAAAACGTTTCAATCCTCAACTGAAATAGGAATACTCCTACAATCCTATGATGTGATGTCACCTCCCTCCCCCCAAAATTGCTGATTATCTGATTGTATCAGAGGTGAGGCCATGTCTGACTCACCTACCTTGCCTCCATAGGCTCAAGGATTGGAATGTTCACAGCTATGCTATTAACCGTCCGTCTCTGCCATTATCTAAAGGAGGAAAAATAAAAGTAACAAAGCTTTCTCTAGCCTGTTTAAGTGAAGGTCGTCTATGTCAAACAAACTCCTGCCATGACTAAAATTGTCCCAAACAGCAACAAACATCCTACACTCCTCCCTGCACAGACCTTCTTGTCTACTATTGATTCATATAATTCCACAAAGGATCATAGAACTAACGTCAAATCCTGATAATAAACCATAGATACTGTAATTAAATTCCTACGGGATTCTTTAAGTTTGCTAGTAAGATCCCTATACTTCTTAAGGAAGGTATAGTATTCTTTCATCCTGTAGTGAAAGACTGAATCCTTTGCTGTTATGCTGATTGTCATCATATTTTACAGTCACGTCTCGTATCCTGTACCCCCAAAGACAAAATACTTCCTCCTAGAACTCTTAGTACTAGATTCCTTCTCCTGATGTCTAATCAACATATCCCGGACAAGTATGATGCTAGGCTCATCCTGCACTTCATCTTCTACCTGAAATCCGTCCCAAATACCTACACCTCTATTACTTGCCTTAGCCTTGCACCCTCCCTTAAATGACTGGAGGCTGTCACTGTCATCTAGCCTGGTCTCATCCCTAACCATCCAATTTTCTACGTTATCCACTCTTGCCTGATACCTCGACTACCATTTCTTCTGCATACATTGCATTGACACTTACCCTACTTCCCTCATTATCCCATTCTTTTAACTAGCCACTCAAGATGCGAATGATCTCACTGTTTTTCCTAATTTCTAATCTTGTCCTACTCTCTGTCTCGTAGAATACACAACACTTCTACTCATCTATTGCCATAAGCTACCTCAGAAACTCCCTCGTACACATGCCGTAGGAGAACTGCTGGTAAGAACGATCTCAGGTGTAATCTGGGAAGAGCGGCAGTAAACACGTCTAAATTCGGGCAGGTTAGAGGTTTCGATGAGCAGATCAGAGGTTGGGAAGAAGTGAAATTAAATTGTTAAAGATCAGTTTAAAAAGTGAAATAAGCCGGTGAGGAGAGATGAAGAGATAAAATCTAAGTACTGTACCTGTGAGAAAGAATTGTTTTGTTTAGGTGAAAATTCGTCTGCTTGTGTTATGTAAGCACTGCGAGATGAGTGAGGAAGTCTGGGCAATGTTCGATATTTTTACAACACCCTTTTCATTGCGAAAACCTAGTGTTTTTAACGTGTGAAGAGGGAAAATACGGCGTCATTTGCACCATTAGTATGCCTTGCTGAAATCCATTAACATGGAAAGGACGATCATCAAAATAATTCCTTGTGTCTTCCCTTGGTGTTACCCTTCATTTATAGTGTTAGATAAGGGAGTTTGTTTCAGAGCACTGTCGTGGAATGTGAGCGTGTTGTACTCTGATTTCATCACTGTATGCATCAGTCGTGTGAGGTCCACTGCATAGTTGGATCATCATTGAGAGAGAGTGATATCCACCATAATTCCCTTCCATGCTGGGCAGAGACGAATTGGGAAGGGATGCTATATAAGAACATACTGAAGTGATAGATACAGGAGTGCTATATTCTGTGGGATATTGAGTGCTTCGTTTCTGAAGATGGTTAGTGAGTGACTGACTAATACCCTGCATCTCAGAAATACTCTGTCATCTGTAAATGCATGTAAATGTGGCAGTGTTATATCAGTTTTGTTTGTGTTTTCCTATGTATAAAATCGGCAAGAGGCAATAGCATGGGAATGAGAAGATATAAAAGGACATACTACCAGCGAATTCCACGGCTTCGGGTTTCCAGCCCCAAACTCTTGGAGCACACAGACTGGAAGGCGGATGAGTTCAATGCTCAGTCGTCGCATCTGCTAACATTATTCAATACACACTGAACCTCTTACAACCAAAGGTGTGATTTTCATTATATTCTTGCTAACCTCAGACGATATTATTCAGCTTGCGATAGACTTTTCCTACTGGAGAAATGAGGTATAACTTGCTTTAACCACTTCAGTTCGACAAATTTTCTAGGCTGAAATAATTTGCTGACAGTGAGATAAAATGTAAACTCGCCATTGTATGGAAAGAAATATATTTTCCTTGAAATTCTTCAGGCTTTAAAGTAAAATCTGAAGTACGCTTAATTTGTAACATCTTTCTTTTTGCTCATGTTTCCCTCTCGTCCCACAGTGTATTACCGACCGTACCCTAATCATGTTATTTAGTTGCCTCTGGTGTAACACAAGATTATGTCGTAACCACACCAAACTTTTGATGATCCAGGAGATTTTCTGGGATCGCGAGGGAAATGGTCCCCTACACAATCACCTTACCTGTCCCAGCAATGTCAGGTAGTTGTGGGGACTTTTAGGAACCCCATTCACGTACAGTTGCAGACAAGAATATCGCTTCACTTTTAAGTCGAACAATTATGAAACTTATAAAAAATTACACAAACAATTGTGAAACTCTGGTAATATACTGCAATATGTTTAAGGTTTCAAAGGTCGCAGTACAGTTTCAAAATTTATTGCTCACTGTCTTGTTACTTATCTCAGTATTCCGAATCGATATATATATATATATATATATATATATATATATATATATATATCCGCAAGTGAACATAATCGTCAGCCTAAAAATGAGCAGTTATCATCATCATCATCATCATCATCATCATCAGCAGCAGCAGCAGCAGCAACAGCAGCAGCACACCACCACCACTACACCACATTTCTTTAGCTACCTATCGATGGGTTGAGATCAGTATTTTTCTTTGAATAACAGAATAGAGGAAGGAAAAACAAGTGAGTAAAAAAAAAATAATAATCCAGATAATCCATACACCATATTACAGGTGTCCTCCATTCATAAAAAATCTGTAACAGTTGGACTTGGACGGTCATGGGTTGAAGTTTTAGGGGAAACAACTCTGGGGAAACGAGTTCCAAAGTGATGTAGCTCGAGAAATAAAAGAATTCTGGTAGGTAGAAGTTCTGCAGTATGGCAGTGTGGCAGTCTAGAGTTGAGCGCTACCAGATGTCCGTGTAGCGCGTGAGAAGGCATGGAGACGTGGCACAATGGATGCAACTTCGTCTGAGCATTTGCCATAAACGAGTCTATATATTAATGCAAGGGAGGCAACATTCCTTCTTACATGAACGGGAGGTAGTTCATTTGTAATTATAGGGTTATTAAAAATTCTAAGCCTTGTTCTGAATTTTGTCTAGTTGTTTTAATGCTGCCTCTCCACATCCTTTCCTCAAGGGCGAGCAGTGTTGCAGGTGAGGGTGCACATAACTCTTATAAATTATAGCTAACTGCTCGTCAGTGAAGAAGTTTCGGACTCTGTTCAATTATCAAAGTTTCTTTTAAGCGGTTTAGCAAGTGATCTGACATGAGAGGTCCAGCTGAAAGTATTCTTAAGTGAAACACCGAGAATTTCAAAACGTTTAGAGATAGGAATATTAGTAGCACTGAAGGTAATATAGGAGTCAGGCAGTAACTGTCTATTAATAAACTGTATATATTTGATTTTACCTGCATTAAATGAAACAATGTTATTTTGTCCCGATTCAGTGATCTTAGATAAGTCTTGGTATATGGAGATTGCTGTACTGAGTTGTGAGTTAGAGATACTGAGGTTTGTGAATGGGTGTTTAAGTGTGAATGAACAGTGAAGTTGTGAGTCATCTGCATATGAATGGATGGGATTAAGGGTGACAGGTACGAGAACATTAATATGAATTAGGAATAAGATTGGAGCCAGAACTGTTCTTTGTGGCACGCCAGCATTAATCGATTAGAAATTGGAGCATACATCATCTACTTTAACTCTTATCTTTCTGTCGCTGGGATATTAGGAAATCAGAGGACAATAGACGTTAGTTCATAGCAAGGGAGTCTGTATAGCAGGGAACGGTGCCACACCCTGTCAAAAGCTTTAGAAATATCAAGGGCTGCTCCATGAGTTTCTACATGGTGATCAGTTGACTGATGTATGGTATGAGTCAGAAGCCTAAGTATATCAATAGCGGATCTTTCGTGACGAAATCCTCACAATCTGTCACTAATTAAGCTGTTGAGTATATCAATAGCGGATCTTTCGTGACGAAATCCTCACAGTCTGTCACTAATTAAGCTGTTGCATTTATGATATTTAACTACAGTATGTGCTTATTGATTACAGTCTCAAAAATTTTTACCAAGAGGAGACGTGATTCATATTGGTATGTATTCAGAGGGGTCAGAGGAACTTCTTTTCTTTGGAGTTGGGTGGATATTGGCTTCTCTCCACGAATCAAGGTCTGAAGAAGTACGCATGTATATTCTGAATAATTTAGCTAGAACAGGAGTAAGTTCAAGGGAACACTTTTCAAAACAATTGGAGGAATTCCATCTGGACCTGGAGCTGTGCTAGTTGGTAAATTGTCTAGGATGGACATTACATATCTAGTGTGTATCTTAAGTGAAGCAATTTCTGGAGAAATATGTAAGATGAAAAATGTTTGGAGCCGAAATCACACAAATGAAAAACTTCTGATCCACACAAATATACAAATGCGTATATACCAATCCTGGGTTAAAACTGGAAGCAGGAAACTGTTAAAAATTCTCAGTTTCCAATTTACTCACAGGATTTTATTTCTACAGCGACCTGATGGAAAACGGGAAGGGAGAGGAGGGAGATTAGAAGAAGGGTGGGGTAGGGAAGCGGAGTGGGTCAGTGACTTCCTTTCCTGATTCTCCCGTTTACCCTTTCCCTCCCCACCGAAATCCCTCCATTCTATTCTCCTCTCCTCCCTCCTTTTTATCATCTCCTTTATATATATATATATATATATATATATATATATATATATATATATATATATATATATATATATATATATATATATATCATTATTATCATCCGGACCTCCGGACCTCCTTTCCCACCCAAGGGCAGGGTGAGGAGTAGCAATGTCCAGACAGCACAAACTTTTCCAAAAAATAGGCCACACTTCCATTCACTCATCATTCAAGCCCCCAGATTCCTGGCTCTACCGGATACGCCAAAAACATTCAACACATTCTGCAGCTTAACACAAACGTACGCGATTGAGTCAATCCGGACTCTGCCATGCTCACAAGGGGTGCCAAAATCCCTGATCATGCACTTCTCCTCACAACATTCATCCAGCCAGCGCAATCTCTTGTCAGTTCCCTAGCCTCACCGACTTCCAAACCTCTCTTCCTCAAACACTCATCCACCATATCTCTCCACCTTCTCCTTGCCCTACCTCGCCTCCTCTCTCCTTCATATTCGCTCAGGTATACCTTTTTACCACTCTGTTGTTATCCATTCTTTCCACATGACCATAACATCTCTGGACACTTTCTTCGATTCTGGTGTCCACCGACTTCCTCACTCCACACCTTTCACGAATCACATTATTTCGTATCCTATCCACCCTCTACACTCCACATACAGTCCTCAGCAGTCCCATCTCCACTGCTCTTACTCTTGACTTTTCATTTTCATGCCACACAATAGTCTCACACCCATATGTTAAGGTTGGCACTAACACTCCCTCATGTAAGCCTTGTGCAGCTGCAACACTCAAGCCTCTGTTTCTTATCAAGGCCTTCATTGCACCAGCTACTTTTCTTGCTTGTGTCACTCTGCTTTCCACTTCTTTTGCACATTTTCCTCCTGTCTATCACTGTACCCAAGTACTTGAACTCTCATCAATTCCAGTCCCTCTCCATTCACTGTGACATCACACTGTTAGTCACCTTCTCTCTCAGTAACCATCACTTTACTCTTCTCTGCATTTACTATCAAGGCCCGACGCTCACAGACATCAGCAAAACTCTGCACTATCCTACCAAGTTCTTGTCCTGTACTTGCAAGCAGTACTGCATGATCAGCATACAATAAATTTGAGATATTCCATCTATCACCATTCATTATCAACGCCATCCATCTCTCCATTACTCGTGTTTTTATTTCTCTCATCACCCCATCCATATATACCTGTATATTGAACAACCATGGGGACATCACACAACCTTGTCGCATGCCCACACCGATCGTGAACCATTTACTTATATGGCCATTAACCCTTACACATGGTTCGCTACCATCATAAAAACTCTTGACAGCACCTAGCTGCTACCATCTACACCATACATGCGCAAAACTTTCCACAATCCCTCTATCTACTTTGTCGTATGCTTTTTCCGGATCCATGAATGCCATAAACACCTGATTGTCCTTCTCACACGCCTTCTCTGCTATGTCTCAGTGCAATATATATATATATATATATATATATATATATATATATATATATATAAAACAAATCGGTGTGTTTTGTAGATTAATGAATTTTATTTTAAAGATATTTCGATTATCAGATTGGTCTATTTCCATTTCTGCGTTCGAGGAAAAAAAAAACTAACCCCTTCAGTCTAATAGACTGTAATATAAACTTATTCCCGGTACCTTCAGAAGATTCCTTACAACTTTGCAATGATGTTTATCAATGAATCAGTGAATGAAGACTATATCTCTTATCTCCAGTTGGACACATCACTCCTTATCGGAGTACATGTATTAATATCTGGCTGTATAATAATATAATAATAATAATAATAATAATAATAATAACAGTGATACCAATAATGAAACTAAATAAATAAACAAGTAAATAAATAAATATGTCATGTGGGTGAAGGGTTCAACTTGCATTCTGAGTCTACAAGTAATTTCCTCACTGGTATTGATAACGCACACTCGGTGCCCCCTCAGTTTACTTTACTGATTAATGCGGCTCGGGAAGAAAAAAAAGAACACGGTACCACTACTGCCCAGAAAATATTGAGCGAGGACCCTGACTTTGTGTGGCTTCTTCATTAATACTTGTGTTATATATGGAGTGGAAGTCGAGTGCTTAGAATTTCTGCATTGGTGTCCCTATGCGAAATAGCTGTCGTATTATCTAGATCTTCATTACCCCATAAGGAGGTCAGTGGCTGGAAACTAGGCTACTTTGTCCTGACACTTAGGTCATATTCTAAATGCCATAGGAGATTTCATAGTAACTCTTCGTCAGCTATTTATTTAGCACATTACGCTTCAGTATTTCTTGTATGTTGCTGATTCTAACTATATCGAAATTAAAATAGCATAAATAACAATCCAGAGAATATTAATATGTGCTTCTCAATAAATCACTAAGAAAGACATGCTATGAAACATCTTATATCACATGGAATGCTGGGATAAAAGAAAGGGTGACCAGTCGCTTACCCCTCAGTACCATTACATAAGCAATATACCCCCATAATAACTCGGATGTAAACCTTTAAAGGTCACAGCCGACTGGAGAACTTTACCTACTCAGATCACCCGTCATCTACTGGGTTATGTCGTTCGCACCTAGAGTAGTAAATGGTTTCCTAGGTTAAGGGAATCTATTTGGTTTGTCAGTCAGCGTAGATTCAGCTGAAAATTCGATTGCTTTGTATCTAGTGAGTGGATGATGGACGCTCTCACAACCTAAAAAAAAGAAAAAAAAGAAAAAAGAAAGAGAGAGAAAATGTAATATTCTATCTCCAAATATTAAACATACATGGTGTCCAGGAAGGAAAATGCACAACATTTGAACATAATACATGATAGAATTGATAGGGAGGCTTTGTGGACGGTTTTAAGATTGTATGGACTTGATGGTAGGTTACTAAAAGGGGTGAAAAGTTTTTATGTAAATAGTAGAGCGTGTGTAAGAGTGGGAAATGCTGTGAGTGATTGGTTTCCCGTGAGAGTGGGGCTGCGACAGGGATGTGTGATGTCGCCTTGGTTGTTTAATATTTACATGGATGATGTAAGGGAGGTGAATGCAAGAGTTTTAGGTGGAGGTCTGAGTCTGGTGAATGTTGATGGTGGAGAGTGGAATCTGAAGCAGCTGCTGTTTGCAGATGATACTGCACTGGTGACTGATTCAGAGGAGAGATTGAGACAGTTGGTAGAGGAGTTTGGAAGGGTGTGTGAAAGGAGGAAATTGAAAGTAAATGAGAATAAGAGTAAAGTGATGAAGTGTACGAGGTTGATAGATGGTAGGGGGATGAATATAGTTTTGAATGGTGAGTTGCTTGAGGAGGTAGATTGTTTTAAATATCTAGGGTCACATGTTGCTGTGGATGGAAGAATAGATGCAGAAGTGAAGTTTAGAATAAATGAAGTAGGAAAGGTGCAGGGAGGAATGAAAAAAGTGTTTAAATGTCATTCACTTAGAATGGATGTAAAGAGAAGGCTGTATGAGGGTGCTGTGGTACCGACTGCATTATATGGGGCTGAAACATGGAATATGGGTGTAGCAGAGAGGAAAAGTTTGAATGTAATGGAGATGAGGTTTCTGAGGAGTATGCGTGGAGTGACGCGTATGGATCGGGTGAGAATTGATGAAGTGCGAAGGAGAACTGGAGTTGTTCGGGAGATGGCTGGTAGAGTTGAGCAGAGGGTGTTGCAATGGTTTGGGCATATGGAGAGAATGGATAATGAGCGATTGGTGAAAAAGATAACTAGATCTGATGTGAGAGGTGTAAAGCTGAGAGGAAGACCACGAATAGGATGGATGGACAGTGTGAAGAGAGCGCTGGATGCGAGAGGGATGTCTGTTGAGCGAGGAAGAGTGGCTGTGCGTGACAGAAATAAATGGAGAGAAATTGTGAATGAATAAGTGATGACGCAGCCCTGAGGGGATATTCTCCCGCATTGGTCTGATCACCTAGTCAGGTCAGGTGCGGGTAAGGGGATGGGTCTGTTATGATGTGGCAGGGGTAAACCAGTTCTGCTGTCGGGCCCTGCTGCGGATGTCACTGATTGCATTGCGCAGTTGACCCTTGTGCGGTGTGGTGCGGTGAGGATCTGTTCGTTCTCCCCTTTGGGGCTAAGATGCGAATGAATGTGTTTGAATGGATGAGTAAATGGGGAGTGTGTCGTCCTGTCTCGGCTACCTCCCTTTCCTTGGGGGAAGCAGCCTAGGTATATAGATAGATAGACATGAGGGAATTCTTGGTAAAAAAAAAAAAAAAAAGTGCTTTATCAAGACCGCTACAAGTCTCAACCGTTTCGAAGCTATGGTTGCGGACGAACTTGAGGGAGATTGCAGTCTCCCTCATAATTCACCTATAAAATGTGCAGGGTTTGTAGTTCTGTAATGGTTGACATTTGGACCTATGCTGACAATACTTTTTGCATATTACTTAGAATTTCCTCATCAATCAATTCTCACGATTATCTATATATATATGTATTTACGTATCTATCTATTCAATCTACTTATCTATCTATCTTATCTGTCTATCTATCTATCTATCTATATCTATCAATATATATCTATCAATCTATCTATCTATCTATCTTTCTATATATATATATATATATATATATATATATATATATATATATATATGGAGTCTCTGTGGAACAGTGGTAAAGTGTGCGTTTTCGTCCACTGAAGAACAAGGGTTCGCGACCTGCCGGGGTAATAAACTATGGGGCATTCTTCCGACCACTTACTGCTTTGGCGGACATAAGGGGCGCTGTGGTTGAACCAGTGTCACATACTATAATGTATGCTCGCACTCAGTCGGCTTGCGCAGGCCGATTACACTTGGTTCACAGACTACACACACATCCAAAGCCACTCCAACACTACAATTACACTTACAAACAATTCTTTCCCTACATACAATCTCTACAAAACAGCCTAAGCCGCTTGGTAGAGATACATTGGCTGTATCGTCCCCACTTCGGTCGGGATAGGCCGGTCCTGCAATGGACACTCAAAACGGCTGATGATGTATATACATATACACATACATATATCATCATTATCATCATGAGCCGTGTGAGTATCCACTGCAGGACCGGCCTAACCCGACCGAAGTAAGGACGATACAGTCAATATATCTCTACCAAGTGGCTTAGGCTGTCTAGAGATTGTATGTAGGGTGAGAAGTGCTTGTAAGTGTGTTTGTAGTGTTGTAGTGGCTTTGGATGTGTGTGTAGTCTGTGAACCAAGTGTAATCGGCCCGCGCAAGCCGACTGGGTGCAAACATACTTTACAGTATGCGACACTGGTTCAACCACAGCACCCCTGATGTCCGCCAATGCAGTACGTGGTCGGGAGAACGCTTCCAAAGTTTATTACCCTGGCGGGGCGCGAACCCTCGCTCTCCAGTGAACGAAATCGCAACTTTACCACTGTACCACAGAGGCTCCACATATATATATATATATATATATATATATATATATATATATATATATATATATATATATATATATCATTTCCTGTGGCACCCCACGGGATGCATAGGGCCACAATGAACTCTCTCCACCAATATTTGTCTCTTGCCATCTCCTTCAGGTCCGACCAACACTCCTCTCCTGCTTCTTTTTTCATTGTCCTCAACCAGGTTTCCCTCGGCCTACCTCTACCTCTTCTTCCTTTAGCAGTCCACTCTGGCACATCCTGTATTAAAATACCTTCTTTTCTGTATATGTGCCCCAGCCACTTCCAGCGAGACAGTCTCACATATTCATTAACTGGTTCCACTCTCGTAATATCCCTTACTCTTGCATTTGTAACTCTGTCTTGCCACTTTACCC
>NC_136996.1:9071443-9086443 GCF_032717465.1 Coenobita brevimanus | reverse complement strand
AGGGAACAATGTTTGCTTTCTTCTAAATATCAGGTAGTTTACCTTGACTCAAGGATTTCTTGAAAATTAAAAATAATGGTTTACTTTACTCCTTTGCACATTCACGTAGCACCCAACATGAAATTTCATCAGGACCATTTGCTTTTCCTTTGTCTAATTTACTTAGCTCCTCTTGTATTTCTCTTTCGATGTTTGTATATCTGGTAGTATGTGTGGCCATGCATGTTCCACATAATCCCTCTCAAAATTTTTTTCCTCTGTAAAAACTGATTGGAAATTCTTGTTTAGTGCTTCACAAATATCCTTCTCTTGTGTATAGGTGATTCCATCGTCCGTAATGGATTGTATTTTATCTTTCACTTTGGTTTTGCTTCTGATGTAGCTGTAAAATAGCTTTGATTGATCACTACTTTTACTTGTGATATCCTCCTCAAACTGTTTTTGGGCTTCCCTCCTTATTCTTGTATAATCGTTTCTTGCCTGTTTGTAATTATTATATGTCCTTTCACTATTGTGTCTTCTGTATCTATTTCACAACAAATCTCTTTTTTCTATTGATTTACATTCTGTATTGAACCATTTCTTTATTTTCTTTTCTGCTTCTTTGTGCTGTGGGATGTACTTCTGGACTCCTATTTCATAAAGTCCACAAAATTTTTCATATATAGCATTTAAATCTTGTCCTCTAAGCTCCTTTTCCCAAGCAGTTTCTATGAAGTACTTCTTTAGGTCATGATACTGTCCCTTTTTATAGTTTAGGCTCTTTTTGTAACTTTCATTGCTGTTATCTATGTCATATGCAATCCTAAAATTGCAATTAGTAGTGCATGGTCGCTTTTGCCGAATGGAGGGTGATATGTTAAATTGTCAATATCGTTTTCTTGCCTAGTAAATATGAAATCTAGCACTGAGGGCACATCGTGTCCTCTTTTTGTGGTGCTTTCCTTTACATGTTGCGTTAGGAAAAACTCTTGCACAAGATCCAGGAGTTTTTGGTCCCAACAGCTTTCGTGGCTTATTATATCTAGAGTATTCCAATTTATAATTGTATTAAAAACTCCAATTAGTATAATTCTTTTCGATTTCTCTTCCATTTTATGTAGTAATGCTCTTAAACTCTGAATTGTGCTCTCCGCCAGGTCCTCATATTCGTCTCTTTCCCATGTGTTTGATCTGGGTGGCATGTACAAATTGGCTACAATTACTTTCCCTTCAGATGTATTTATCTCAACTGCAACCAGTTCTACTTGTGAGGGTATATCTAATTCTATTTCTTTAACTTTTAGATTTTTCTTTGTTAATATTATAATTCCTCCTCCTTTTTTTAAGTTCCTATCTCTTCTCCATATATTATATTCCTCTAAGTTTAGGATGTCATTCGATATCCTTGGTGTTAATTTTATTTGTTAGGCATATTATGTGGTTCATTTTCTCTGACATAATCATTCATCTCTAATAATTTAGATACCATTCCATCCACATTTGAGTACATCAACGTAATCATCCTATTTATATACTTGTCATGATTTGGTTCTACTGCCTTCCTCCTTTTTATTCCCTCCTGTTTATGTACCACTTTCGTACCTGCAATCCTATTACTTTGAAAAAAAATGTATTCTTCTCCTCTGATCTTCCCTCATTTTTTGTTTTTGCTTCCTCCCTTTTCTCTTTCAGTAATTCCAGTTCCTCTTGTGTCAGGCATCTTTTTATCCATACATTTTGAACTCCTCTTTTTCCAGAAGATTCTTTGCATTTTTTAGTATCTCCTCCACGGTGTTTACACTCTGGAAGGTTACCTTTAGGGGTCTTGAATTGCTTTTCTCGTATTTCCCTAACCTTTTGTGTTCCTCTATGTCTTTACTACAGATTTTCTCTGATACCTCTTTCAATATGCCCATTACATTTGCCATCTCCTTTTTGTCTCTTGAGATCTTGTTTTTTACTTCTTCCTATTCTATATACCAGTGATTAATATAGATTTGTTAATATCTACTGAATCTCTGACTAACTTAGGATTGTTGTGGATTATCCTTTTCACTTCCTTTTTAATGCTTTTTTCTTCCACCTTTGTTTCCAAGTCTTTCTTTACTTTCACCATTTCAGCATAAGTGGTTTCCACATCATTTTTGTAGCTTTGCACAGCTTCATTCACCTGTGTTATCTTCTCCTCAGTATCACTGCTCTGATCTATCAGACTGCTTACTTGCCTAATTGTCTCTGTATCATTTTTGAACTCTTCCATAATACTCTCGTGGTTGACTACTGTACTTGCCATTTCACTAATTTTCCTCCTAAGTGTACCCACTTCAACTGTTAGCTCATTTATGGTTGTGTCTTTCTTGTTGACTTCCTTTCCTAATTTTTCTCTTTCTTCCTTTTGCAAGTGCATCTGTTTCTTAATATCATCAATCTCATTTTGAAAAGCCGTCTCTAACCAGTGTACACGTTCAACCAGTTTGTTGTGAGTCTCCATTTCAACCAGATCTTGGTAGAAATCATCATCCTGCTTTCTACCTTTATCCCTTTTCTTTTCCAAATTTGCTTTACTAAAGTATGTGGGCATTTTGCAGTACTAAAAGCGCATATAGTACTTACATTCCCTGGGACAGATTGTAGACTAAACAATTATCAGCTGATTGTGCGCATTCTTGCGCTGCTTGTTTACTTTTCTGTTTGACCAAGTCTTAATTAAAACTTCTTCTTTTTTATATTAGAA
Source organism: Coenobita brevimanus (assembly GCF_032717465.1). Classification (NCBI taxonomy): domain Eukaryota; kingdom Metazoa; phylum Arthropoda; class Malacostraca; order Decapoda; family Coenobitidae; genus Coenobita; species Coenobita brevimanus. Next base: position 9,083,727 of record NC_136996.1, on the reverse strand, counting down.
CACCATTTAGTCTAACCTTGTACAGAGCTTGACTCATATAAAGATACTTATTTAGGTAATGCCGCTGGCCAAGTTGGCCAGGTATAGAGTGGTGTCGACGTGCATCTGCTCTCTCTCTGTGCCTCGGTGTGTGTGTGTGTGTGTGTGTGTTTGAGTGCATGCTCGCGATTACATGCGCGTGCGTGCGCATGTGAGAGTGCACCTGTGTGTGTGTGTGTGTGTGTGTGTGTGTGTGTGTGTGTGTGTGTTTGAGTGCATGCTCGTGATTACGTGCGCGTGCGTGCGCATGTGTGAGTGCACCTGTATGTGTGTGTGTGTGTGTGTGTGTGTGTGTGTGTGTGTGTGTGTGCATGTGCGTGTATGTGTATTCGTGTGTATGTGTGTGTGTGTGCACGTGTGTGTGTGTGTGCACATTTATGTGTATTCGTGTGTCCGTGTCCGTGCGTGCGTGTGAGCGTATGCTTGTGTGCGCGCACGTTTGAGTGTGCTTGTGTGCGCTCGCGTGTCCATTTGTGTGCGTATGTATGTGTCCGTATGTATGCATGTGTACGTGCGCGTGTGCACGTGTGCGTGCGGACGTGTGTGCTTGCCTATGTTTGTGTGTGTTTGTGTGAGCTTGCTTGAAGTTGACCATACATTTTAACGTATTGTGGAATATATTTCCTGTAGCGGAGAGGAATGGATAGCTCAGTTACCGTTATTCAAAAATCTCTCTTTACTGACACGTAAATAGACAGATATACACAGCAGTCATCCACTACCCACCAACCCAAACCATTCTCACGCTTGCACTGACCACCCATTTACGCCACCTGGACACCTGCACCACATTCTACCATACACAGCCTACTAGGGCTATGGTTTCTTTTCAGAGGTCAGTGATCCCGGAGGAAAACAATGCTCGGATTTTTATTTCCTATGAAAGTGTTATCTTCCAGAGACTGCTTTCCATTCCGAAGCATCAGATATTTTATGAATGAACAAAGCTTATTTTTACATCATACTTTTCTTCATACTTCTTCATAATCTCTTGGTATTATTGCACTTGCCTTTTTGACAACTATTGTATTGTGACTCTCTATTCTTGTAATAAGTGAGTCTTGAGTTTTTATTGTTATTTTGATAATTGAAGAGCAGGAGGAGTTAAAGATGAAATATAGGGAGTTGATCTTGATTTATTATCTTTAGAGAAAGTCTTAAGTTGAGCAGCGTATGTATTACAGAGACTTAATATACTAAATAAGTCTAGTTGGACCCCTCTTCTTGTTCACTCTCTCCACTACCTGTCGGTTCTATAGCTAACCTCCTTCTGAGCTCTACTTCCTAAATTCTGGTGTAGCAGGGGTCGTGTCACGTGTGTTACACTGTTGTTGAAATGTTCTAGAAGCCTGTGTGTGAGTATGTGTGTATGTGTGTGTATGGTCACGAGCGTTGTTCGTGTGCCTGTATCGCTGACACACTACCTATCTCATCCCCTGACTTGCTGCTTCCGGTGTATTGTCAACATTCCTTCACTTAAAGTTGCAAGCTCATCTCCCGTTCCCAGGCTTGCCTGGTGCTCTGTCTATCTGTCTATCTATCTATCTATCATGTTTTCTATAATGAATTGTATTTATAATATGGAGTCCTTATGTTGCTCGGTCACGCCGCTGGAGGTCCTCCTACAGCAATCATTATTGACATATGCTAATCCATTAATACATAATAGTCTTCTTCTTAACTCTTAATATATAATATTGATTATAATATTGTAGAGGTATATTCATGGTAAATTGCAATGATCTAGTAATATTACATTTTTAACAAGTTTGTATTCATATTTGAATAAATGCACTACAGTTAAACTGTTTAACTGTAATACTGTTTGTAAATTGGTTATTGTAGTAAAATGCATACATGCAAGAAAAAAAATAGTTTAAAGTTAAGATTATGGTAAGAGCTATTAATATTTCATTTAAAGATAATGCTACTGGTATAGCATACTTCTATATCATGGGTCATTCTTCTTTGTGTATATATATATATATATATATATATATATATATATATATATATATATATATATATATATAATTAATACTATATACAAAATATGTACACTTCATTCAGGGGGTTACCTTGAATGTTAACTCTACCCCCACTAAATACTGACTCCAAATTTGCAATTCGTGCATGCATTCTGTGCATTGCGAACAGCACTACTGCAAATAAAATGCAGAAGATTATAAAGACAGTAGGTGCTGGGCTATACACATAATTTGGGTTGAACATACTCCAACTCAAATCTTCCCAGGGCTTCATTGTTTCATTGATCAGTTGCATAGTTTCAAACTTAGGTGAAGTCAACTTAATACTTGTGCTCATGTGTAAGTCCATATTAGGTAGTGTGTGGAAATGTTCGTGTGTATGATTGAGGATGGCTTAGTGATTGATGGTTGATAAAGTGGACATGGATGGTGTAAATACCGCACAGTAGTCTGGTGCTATGTATAATCCTGAGGCTGAAGTATGAGATGGTGGTATATCTGGACAGACTATGTAAACTGATGTGTTATGAGTGAAATAAAAAAAACTGAGTGTCCAATGCATTGATGGTGTACAAGCTTATCTGGAGAAAAAAGTGAAGTTACAATGATGATGCATATTGTTATTTCTGATGATAGCCATTTCACAAGGGACTGTATCAGTAGGCTGAAACGTGAAAATGTACGCAGGACAAAGATGAACAGCATGTAAGGATGTGCGGCACTTTCGTTCAATCGTTGATTCACTTGCGAAAGTGACAGTGTTCCGTCTCTTGGAGATCATGATGAGTTCGGTGTCTGTGTTGATGTTGATGATGACCAAAGTGTTATTATTCTTAGAAGGGAAGGGGTGTATTTCGTATACTGTGAACAGGTCGTCAGTTATAAATGGTACATGAACTACTACTGATGTTGGTGTTAGTGTTGCTTCTAAATATGGATAATATTGCATGAATTCCCTACTTCGGAACAAAGGCTTCGATCTATGTTTATGTATACCTTGACTAATAATCTGACGTAGCTCATGAACTGGAAGTAAGTCAGTTGTGATCTTGCCATCACTAGCATTCGAAATTCCTTGCATAAGTGCCCTGTAACGAACTCTAGTGTTGTCTAACTGGAGAAGAATTGTGTCAATGTGTTCTGTGATGATGGCGAAGTATTGGAAAAGTGTTATGTTACCTTCCATTTCATTTTTTTAATCTACACTTTCGAGAGCTATGTTTTCTGCCTTTTTCAGATTTTTCACAATTGTCTTCATTGCTGAGTTATATCCTGTGATGAATTTATCTTGGTATGTTAGTACCTGAGCTATTTTATTAAATTTGTTGTTTATTTCTTTAAGGTCTTCCTCTATAGCCAATCCAAAGATGTTCCCAAGAACTGCGCCACCCAGGTCGAACAAACCGCGCTTTTGGCGAGTACGTGTGATGTTGTTCTTGTTGCTCAATACCTCCATTCCATAAGATGGGAGATCTTGGATCATGATGAGCATAGTTGACTTAGTCTGTTCTGTTTTCCATTTCGCTAACTTCACTATTTCATCCACTTCCTTTGTGTTATGTGCTTGTGAAACATAGCCTCCTATCATGAAGTCCAGGGTTGGCATTGGTCTTGCGATATTTTCTAGATAAGGTAATTCATACAAGTAATCCAGACTTATTTCACTACTCATGGTGTCTTTTACGATTGAAGTCGTGGCCGTTGGAGCTATGAGGCATCCTTGCCGTACTATTTGTTGGGGGTCTAATTGCGCATATCCTCTTGCTATGTAGAGGAGAATCCATAGCATAAGTCCCTTCATCGCTACCTACCGACAAAAAAAAATCTATTAATTTCCTAATATGGTCATGCTGTGGTCGATGATAGTGATGATGTGTGTTACGGTTGATTGTTATTTCATTTATAGAAGGAGTTTAAATCGCTATTTAATTCTCGTAAATGATGTACTGTAGATTTTATTGGAACAGTTGCACCTATGTTTGATTGTTTGGTATATGACCTTAATTTATTTTTGTAATTATTGTTGTTTTCTTGATTGGTTTCTTGAGTTACGTTCGCTTGTTCGGTTGTATCCGATGCTGAATAATTATTGGATAGTTCCCTTGAAACTCGTTTTAAATGGCCAATATGAACTTGTTTCTCTTCGCCACTAGACAGTGACTTAAAACTTTGTTTGCTTTTATGTTAATTACTCTGTATGGGCCCTCAATTTTGGGGATAATTTATTGTCTCTCGTATGAATGATACCATAAACAATATCTCCTAAGCTGATAGGTGAATCTCTTGCCTTCTTGTTAAATGCCTCCGTCATTTCTTCCTTGGACACTGTTAATTGTTTTTTTGACTCTTTTGTGTATGTCCTGAAATTCACGTAAACGGAGTTTAGAGTAATCATCGTAATTGTATATGGGCAGACTTTCACCTTCTAGGAGCTCATATGGTAGTTTTTTATCTGTCCCATATATAATGAAATGTGGTGTGTCACCTATGGATTTATTTATAGATCCATTAATTGAGGCTTCTACTCTGGGAATCCAATCATCCCAGCTTGTATAATTTTCATTGAGAATGTGTCGTAGCACATCTAATACTTTTTTTTTTGTCTCTCTACTAACCCATTAGATGCTGGGTGATAGGCTAAAACATTAACCTCTTTGATGTTGTATTGTTTACATATTTCTTGTGAGATATCAGAATTAAATTCTCCTCCATTATCACTTATTAGTACCTTTGGGGTAGTAAAGCGACATATTACATTATCTGTTATTGCCTTTGCTACTGTCTCTGCTGTTTTATCTTTAACTGGAGCTAACATGACATAACGGGAAAAATGATCCGTTGCTACGAATAGGTATTGGTTATTATTGTATGATAATGGCATCTTGAGTCAATCAACAGCGACAACGTCCTATGGTTGCTGTGGTACAGGGTAATTACCCAGCGGTGCAGGTGTGATTGGGTATCCTTTGTGTTTTGCACATGATTCGCATCTGTCTATATGATTGTTTATATCTTTTCGTAATGAAGGCCAGTAATATAACAGCTGGGCTTGTTTGAATGTCTTATCCTTTCCAGGATGTCTTGCATGTGGGCTATCGTGTATCGTTCGTAATACTTGGGGTATCATGTCAATAGGTACTACCAACTGGTTAGTATTTCTTTGGCGTTTTGGTTGTTTCGGGTTGATCTTGTATAAAGTATTATTGACTATTGTGAATTGTTCGAGCGGTACATGCAATTTGGGTAATTGTATGTCATCTTCACTTTCTAACGTGTATATAACTTTAGACCATACTGGGTCAAGTCTTTGTGCTTTTGCGATATCATCGTAGTTTGGGATATTTCCTTTGAGATCTAATGCCGCGACCTGAATTGTGTTCGGGCTCCTAGATAATGCGTCAGCTACTATGTTCATTTTACCTTGTATATAATGAATTTGTACATTGTAGTTTTCAACCGTACATTTCCATCTTGCTTTTCTCCCAGAGAGGAGTACCCACTAGTGGTTTATGGTCGGTGAATAAGTGTATTTCGTAACCATATACCACATCTCGAAACTTTTGTAATGCAAAAACCACTGCAAGTGCCTCTAACTCTGTAGTGCAATAATTTTTTTCTGCACCTTTTGTTTGTCTGCTGGCAAATGCAATTGGTTGATTCTTTCCTCATTTATCTTCCTGCATCAGTACAGCCCCTAATCCTTTAACTGATGCGTCTGTACAGATAATAATTGATTTTGTGAAATCCGGATATGCCAAACAAGGTGCATTTGCTAATTTAATTTTTAGATTAAATGCTTTTTTTTGTTCTTCCCATTGGAATATAACATCTTTTTTGAGTAGTTGGAATAGAGGAAAGGCTATATGAGAGAATTGTGGTACGAATGACCTATAGTACCCAGATAGACCTAAAAATTGTCTAACTTCGTCAGTCGTAGTAGGTTCAGGAAAATCTCTCACTGCCTGTATTTTGTCATGAGTGGTATGAATACCATTATAACTTAATTTGTGGCCTAAGAAATTTATTTCCTTAAAGCAAAATTTGCATTTAGAAAGCTTAATTTTTAAACCAGCATCACTAAGCTTTTGTAAGAGTAAGTCTGATTTCTTGAGATGTTCTGTAATATTTTTCGTTGCGATTATAATATCGTCAAGATAAACAAATATTCCTTGTCCTAAAATTCCGGACAATATGTAATTCATAAGACGCTGGAATGTGCCTGGAGCTGTCCTAAGTCCCATCGGCATCCTTGTATATTGGTAGTGGCCTCTATTTGTGGAAAAGGCAGTGTATTTACGTGACTCCTGTTTAACCGGTGTTTGGTAATAGTCATTTAGTAGATCGATTGTGGAAAATATATTATTTTCCGGTCCAATATTCTGTAGGACGTCGCTTAGCAATGGCATGGGAAATCGGCCTGGGATTGTGTGATTGTTTAGTTTACGATAATCTACTACCGCACGCATTTCTCCATTTCGTTTGGTCACGAAGAATAATGGGGCATTCCACGGGGAGACCGATGGTTCAATAATTCCAAGTTTTAACATTTCATCGACATACTGATTTGCAAGTGTACGCTGAGATTGTGGGATGCGGTAGGCTGGTGCGAAAATTGGTGGTGTTTCTGGGTGCACATTAATCTTGTGATTAATCAGGTTAGTACACCCTAATTGTTCTCCGGGTAATGCTACGGTGTCCCTGTGTGTTTCCAGCAGGGTTAACAAATAATTTTCTTCATCAAATTCACCTGAGTGAATTAAATTCTCTTTTATGTTTTCTCTGTCCATAGATTTTATATCACTTGTCACTCCAGCTATAACTATTTCCTTCACAGGGGCGGGACATTTTTCAATATTAACTATGCAAGTCCCCTTTTTCAACTGTACTTCCCCATTCATGTGATTGATTATGAATATCTGAGTTTGCCCTTCGTCGTTCATCTGACATAATGCGTTTTCTACTGACAATCCCTTTACATAATTCTTCTAAGACAAGAACAGTACTATTCCATAATTTGCTCTTTATGGTAACTTTCATGTATGAATTAGGTGGTATAACTAAATCATTGGTGAGATGGGCGGGAAAAACTGATAAATCAGTACTGTTAGCTGGGTAGCTAATTATGGAGGCTGGGACTGGTGGTGTGAGTGGATCTATACACTCATTTGTTTGTGTATGATTGTTTAAGCTTTTAATATTACCAATTCTTTTTGGTTCTCTTTTACTAATCGGTGAGGGCTCTGATGGTATTTCCTCTATGAATTCATTGTCAAAGTCTATTCCATTCATTTGTGGGAGTAAAGTTATGTTCTCTGCTCTCATGCATCTTAAGCCCAGTAACATATGAGCTTTGCTAAGTTTTCAACGATATAGAAAAATGCAGAGAATGGTCTTGTAGTCTCTGTGAAACTTATATTTAACCTTATCATATCTTTTACTGTGATTTTTTTCCATCTACTGTATATAAATCTGAATCAGCTTCTTCCAGAAAAGTTACTTTCTTCTTATTTTTAAAAATTCTATTTATTTCATCTTGTGTTATTAAGTTCACTGGAGAGCCTGTATCTAAAAATAAGGAAACGTTTTGATCCTCACGTACAGCTGGTATCAAGATACACTCATTTCTCAACATGCCTCCTATGTGAATTTTATACTTGCTTTTCTTTACGTTTGTTTGTTTTTTGTCATGACTTGGTCGTCCCCCGATTTGAACATAGACACAATTTTTTCTTCTGTTTTGCAGTTACTGGTCCAGTGCCCTTGACATCTATGATGCCTACAGTAGGGACCAAATCCTTGTGTCTTTTGTCTATCCTCTTTTGTTTTGATAAAGCATTCATTCCTTGTGTGTCCTGGTTTTGCACAATAATAACATAGAATGGACCTATCTCTTGACTGTGATTTATGAGGTGACTTCCCATATGTAGTGTTTGTGGCGCGAGATCTGCTCGGGCTGCACGAAAACTTATGAAACTGCCTGTAGCCTGGTGTTTGTGATCGAACCCTCGACACGTTTAATTGTTTGCTCTGCCTGCTTTCGGGTCGCGATCGATTTTGTTCTCTGTTTGGGGTCGTTGTAGATGTTTTCACAGCTGATACTGTCTCAGGTACTCTCATTCTACTAGAATGTGCGTGTTTGTCGATCATCCCTGCTTTACTGCACTGCATCTCTACCTCTTTCATTAAGTCTAGTAAGCACATGCCTTGGGTGTACGCGATCGTCCTGGCGATCTTAAGGGTCCTATCAGGTAATTTACACAAGGCAGCTACATAACCAGTGATGTCCACGACGAGGTCTGGGGACATCTTTCCATCATCTGTTATCCAGTTTGAGTTTTCCAAAGTAACTAATAATGAACTTTTGATTGTGGAGACATCAGCAGTTATTTCACTGAGCACATGGTTTGAAGTGTGCTCCCTTACAAGATCTACAATTTTATGTAATTCTGGAATTATACCTGGCAAGAAGTTCATACCTCCAGAAAATTTCTTCAAAAATTCAGTTTTAAATTCATCATATGTCTTAGCCTTGAGGAGCTTACCTGACCTTAGTAAATTGCTTGCTGGACATCTTTCCTGGCTTATGCAAGATGAAAAAATGGCAATTTTCTCTTGTTCATCTAGTATGTGTCTTTTGATAAAGATTTGTTCGCACTGACTGACCAATGAAATGACGTCAATACGATCTTTTTTTGTGCCAGAGAATTTTGGGGCAGTTTTATCTTCATGATAAACATAAACTTGGGGTGGGGATGTTTGATCCGCGGTATTTGTTGCGTTATTCATTTTCACTGTTTGCTCTGATAATTTAACTTGGCCTTGTTTATAGTTGTGTGAGGGAATGGTGGAATAGGTTCGGCCTGAACAGTGAACCCTGTTAAGTATATTGTCATATGTGTGCAAGTCAGCGACAAAGTCCTCACTTGCTACGTCAGAGGGGGTTTCCCACTCATCACCTAGAACTGACGTATTTGTTTCTTGATCTTTAGTTTGTGTTGAGTTTTGTACAATGGGTGTGTTGCCTTGGTGCTCTCCTAATTGTGGATCCGCTGTGGGCGCTAATTGTTTATCATCTGGTATTAACGTGGGTGGTGGCGAAAGTATCCCTGTCATTAAGGTATGGTGTTATGAAATATGCCTTTTGTTTATGTCCTAACTAAATAGATGAGTAAATGAGTTGTAATAAATGATAGATAGTGAGTGTATAAGTGTATATATAGAAATAAGTAAAGGAGTTGAATATACCTAATTTTAGCACTGAGAAGAAGTGAGTAAGTATAATTTCACCCACTTGATACAGATCAGAGAGGCGTGTCGATGCAACTGTCGATCTCGGAAGAAAAATGCAGGGTTGAATGAAGATCTCTTGATAATTCTAGGGCTGTGTTGATGGACGATATTACTCAGGAAAATCCATGGCCTGGTGCATATGGTGGTTAACAGCTGTAGTCACAGGCAAACCTCAGCATAGAACGTCGAATTTCCAACTCAGTACTGTGGAAATAAATGAGTATGAGTAGGATCTATGTGAATAATGAGTAATGAGTAGTGGGTGTGAAATGCCTGGTGTCAGTCACACGTTGATTGGTGTGGCCTTGTGTCAGCAAACTCGCGTGCTGATGTCTTCTCAGCAGATACACATGGTGACGTCGGCTTCCCACACTGGTAGCTGTGGTGAGTAACTGAGTAGCGATGCGTAACCTGGGTGAAGAAAGGTGAGTAAGATTCGTTATAAATGTGGCTCTGGTGTTGTGCTGTGTGTCCTGACCTCTGCGTCAGCGATGGAGGTAGGCGGGAGAAAGTGTTGGGGTTTTGTGTGTTTGTTGCTTTGGTCTTTCTTTTCCTTTACTTGCTTTGTGTTTTATTCTTCTTGCTGCTGCTTGAAGTTACGTGAGGATTATAGAGTTGTTTTGTAGACTTGTAGGCTCATAGGCTGTATTTTGTAGGAATTCACTGTAGAACTGAAGCTAATCTTGTAGAGTCTCGCCTGCTTTTGTAGAAATTCACTGTAGATTCGTAGACGAGGTTCGTACGTTTGCTGCCTCCAATGTGACTCACTATTCTTGTAATAAGTGAGTCTTGAGTTTTTATTGTTATTTTGATAATTGAAGAGCAGGAGGATTTAAAGATGAAATACAGGGAGTTGATCTTGATTTATTATCTTCAGAGAAAGTCTTAAGTTGAGCAGCGTATGTATTACAGAGACTTAATATACTAAGTAAGTCTAGTTGGACCCCTCTTCTTGTTCACTCTCTCCACTACCTGTCGGTTCTATAGCTAACCTCCTTCTGAGCTCTGCTTCCTAAATTCTGGTGTAGCAGGGGTCGTGTCACGTGTGTTACACTGTTGTTGAAATGTTCTAGAAGCCTGTGTGTGAGTATGTGTGTATGTGTGAGTATTGTCACGAGCGTTGTTCGTGTGCCTGTATCGCTGACACACTACCTATCTCATCCCCTGACTTGCTGCTTCCGGTGTATTGTCAACATTCCTTCACTTAAAGTTGCAAGTTCATCTCCCTTTCCCAGGCTTGCCTGGTGCTCTGTCTATCTATCTATCTATCATGTTTTCTATAATGAATTGTATTTATAATATGGAGTCCTTACAGTATTGGTCGTCGAAGCTAAGACTGTTCTCTGCTATTAGATTCTTCATGACAAACCAGAAACAGGTGAACGACCGAAGTATTGACTCTGTACTTCCTTAATTTATATCATGGATGACATTATTTTCTTTGTGTGTGTGTGTGTGTGTGTGTGACTTTAAATAATAAAGTAAAATAAAATCAGGAAAATTTCATCCTGTATGGCCCGGAGCAAGGGAGGGAGAGAGAAAGAGAGACCTTGATTAATCCCCATTGTCCCGGCTGAACGACTTTCACAGCAGGGTTGGTCTGCTGAATAGTGAAATGAACGTGGGCATAACCTCCCTTACCCGCACCCGAGCGCACGAGTTGGCACAATGAACTATTCTCATGTAGTCTACCAAAGCTTTGAACTTAAAGCTTACCAGTGGACGATGGGTTTCAGTTTGGTGAGAACACGGCTAGTACTTCCCTGCAGGCAGTATTCGCAGTAGAGGGTGAACACAGACGGTGGCTCACAAATGTATAGATGGGCAGTCTGATATCTGGAGACTTAGTTCTTCATTTTCTGCCATTCCGGAAAGATGTGCTCGCATGCTGTCGTTACTCAGCAAGAAGTATTCTGTATATTAACAATTATCACGTCCCCTTCATTCTCTCTTTTCCCCAACTCCTTATGCCTGTGAAGTTGAATTACGTTTAATGATAATTTCTATGTGTATATTGTCAGTGTCTACTTGTTATGGCATTCATTCATACATGCCAAATTGGTCTCGTAATTTTTCTTAATTGCAGTTCGGTAGTGATGAATTTACTCATTTCTGTACAGGCAGAGAGTGAAAGGTGTAAAGTATCTCCGCATACTGAACGCGTTATATCACAGTACGAGGGGAAGTGTCAACTCGTACATCTGGGATTACACTGACACTTTCACAGTACTTGTAGTAGTAGCAGTTGTAGTAGTAGTAGTAGTAGTAGTTTCAACCCAAGGCTCATCAGAATGTGAACCTGAAGGACTGCTGGCTGAAGCTGCCCTTATTCCTCACTCCCATCCTCCTTTTGCAAGATAAGGAGGGGATCGAGGGACGTCTGCATAACGAGGCAGCTCTAACGCCCAGTCATATTCGTATCCTCACACGAAAACATCCCTCTCAAGCACCGCAATATTCGCACTGTATAATTTTCATGGTTTAGGACTATTCTGTGACTTTCGTATATTATCTGCTGAATATGAGCTTTCTTCTTGAACCGTTCAGTCCAATAACACGATTTTCATTTTAATCAGGCCATCTCCAAAAGATCTTTCTTATTTAGCCTAAGGAAGATCGCTTGAAGTGACGGGGTTATCTAACATACACAGCTCAAAGATTATCTCCCAAGCTAGATAAAATCGTCAGGTGCTAGCATGAAAGAAATTTAAAATACGTCTATGTATTGACTAGCTGGAGAGAGAGAGAGAGAGAGAGAGAGAGAGAGAGAGAGAGAGAGAGAGAGAGAGTGAGTTTGGGAGTGGGAGTGGAATTTGGGGTCTGGGTATGGCCGTGGTGTGGGTATGGTCGTGGGTGTGAGTGAGACCGAGACTACTATAACGCACAGTTCATCTTTAAAACATTAATACTAGACCATTAATTCCAACCTTTTTTACCATTAAATTTAGACGTAACAATTATACCTCC
>NC_136996.1:9062866-9071343 GCF_032717465.1 Coenobita brevimanus | reverse complement strand
CTAGTCCCCGAGATACGAGAGAGAACAGATAGTCAGTTTGTTCATGAATCTAGCCCTGAGATACAAGAGAGAATACATCGTAAGTTTGTTCATGAATTTTGCCGGTTTGTACGTGAATTTAGCCCCGGAGATATATACGAGAGGGAATGGATCGTAAGTCTATTTATGAATCGAGCCCTTGAGATACGAAAGGATATACCAGTAGGTCATACTTTTGCTTGTGTAGCCGGGACCAGCAAATATGTGACTGATTCTTATCATTCACAGCAGCGGTACGTAAATCAAATTTACTACTACAATGTGATAGTCTTTTTAGTCCCAACTGCAAGGATAAGATATAGCTTCATTTACCTCTTCACTACAGCAAGGCTCACCTAAGCCAAATAAAATAGATAAAAACCAATAAAACACGTTTGGAATAGACTCTTCGAACTGCAAGGATAAGATAGCTTCATTTACCTCTTCACTACAGCAAGGCTCACCTAAGCCAAATAAAATAGATAAAACCCAATAAAATACGTTGAAGGATCCAAAGGGCTAAGATTATTTGTGCTACCGTACCTTACAATGTTTCTGTTCAGATTATGGTCAGTATTCCTGGCGACATGGGGGTTTTGTAATGCCTCATAGTGATACATTTGGATACTGCATCATCGTGTTCTCTTGTACCTAGTTTGTGTCATTTAAAATCGACATAGTTTTTGCCAGTTGCATACAAGAGGATACTGAGCTGTAACTAATGTTTAAAATAAATCGCTGAGGAAGAGGTGTTACGAAATCTTCATGGCCACTTAGAATACTCCCTACGAGAGATCTTTCGAACAGGGGGAATTAGAAATCGCCATAATTAATTCCTGTACTAATCTGTCGCTCTCCTAATGTTGATACAGTTGTCTGGTAGCAAGAAGAAACAATTAAAAAAAAAATTCTTAACAAAAGGGTGAATATGAATATTATAATTTTGGCTATTTTCACTTTTCCTTAACCCATTAAGTACGATAACGCATTTTTTAAATTTTATTCATGTTTTCTGCGGATGAATATAATAATAAAGGAGAGAGATCTTGAATTTAAGAAGGTTGGATATGTCCCCTACATTTCGGAAAGTCTCTCATAAATATGAGTCTAATTGTCTAAAGTGACAAAATCAAATTGGAATATCATCAGCTCAAAGGGGTTAAGTCGTTAACCATATTGAGAAGATAATCATATCCATGCTATGATGAAACAGTTAGACTTAAGTCCCTTTCTTTATTGTTAACCCCTGGCGGGTGATAACGAGTCACGTATTTTAATCGTCCTTCCAACTGGGGATTTCATTCGACATAGAAGAGAGCCTTTTTAGTGAAGGGTCAGTGAAAAAAAAAAAATCCTCTTTCATCCCTTCGGTCCAGTGACATATTGTTATACCCATTTTACTCTAACTTGACCTAAAACTTCAATCTCTTCACCTTCATTGTAACTACACACTAACACTAGAATGTGATGATAGTCAAGAAGAAATGCCATGGAAAGGATTTAGAGCCTTAGTATTGTCTTATTCTGCCACTGACGTACGTGGAGTAAGCAGCAATAGAAAGCATATGTGGACCTAGTGTGAAATGTCTGTTGTATATTCTTGCCACTACCTAAAGGTTTTATTACGCTTAGGAGTAATCTGTCAAAGGGAGGTACTACTTTTTGTGTTCGTTGAGGTGGAGTCAAAATTTTCAATGGCTAGAAAGACAAGCTGCTCCATATGTGACCCATTTTTACTGGACACGTTCCAATTACCGTACATTTTTGTTCCCTTGTTCTTCGAGTTCTCTCACTCCATGTAAATTGGAAACAGGTTTAAGATGACGATGATGATGAGGATAGGATGATGCGATGTTTCAAGCACCATCAATTATTTAGTATTTATAAACGAATGAATAACCAAATATTCCTCCAAGAGGCCTAACTGCAATAATTTGCCACCTAATGACTGACCTTTACTATAAGTAGACTTGGCCGCAAGATGTTGAAATACATTTGAGATTCACTGGTAATTACTCTAGAATGGATCGTCGGGATGTGGGAGGGTGGTAATGTGTCAGGAGTAATTGACCATGATTTATGAGTTTATCTTAGGACTGTCAGTATATGGAAATAAGAATGGTGGGAGGAAGACTTCTCAGATCTAAGCTGGCTACTGATTTTCAAAAAGTTATTAAAGTTTCTAGTAATCGGGACAGTTCCATTATTCTGTTCCAGCTAGCGTTGCCGCCAAATCATTTTAAGCTGAGTTGAGTCCAAGGAACCTTATGAGTGCAAATGTAGGTACCTTTAACCATCTCACGGTTGGGAGAACATTAGTATTACATTCAACGTAATGTCACAATTTTATTCAGACGAGAGTGAGCATACGAGCCTAAGAGTGATAATACTCGGGAAGCTACTCGTTCATCTAACACCAGACTGAAGAAATCAGCTTTTTCCCAAACTAAAGCCGGGATAAACCCAGGAAATTTCCGCTCACGAACACCTACAGAACAGCGCCATGAAAACAGCAACAGCTTCTGCATACAGACAGACAGACAGACAGACAGACAGACAGACAGACAGACGCCCTGTAAACATTTACACTCCAGTATCTCCCAGCAGACAGAAACTGTGAGTGTTAAGCAAACAGAAGTTCGTCCAGATCAGAGACCATTAATCTCTTACACAACCAAGACAAAGATGTAAGTTACTGTGTGTGTGTGACATCGGATCCCAAGGGTGGGTTCTTGGCTACTCCCTCGCATGACATTCTGTAGGTCCGTTGTTGAAAAAAAGGTCTCACTTCCCTCTCAGGTGTCCCTCTCTCTCTTTTTAGAACATGCCTCCATTCATGAGGGTTCTGTCCCCGTCTATACTGACGGGTCTAAGACTGATACTGGAGTAGGATTTGGTGTTGTCTTCCCTTCCTTTAGTAGGGGCGGTAGCCTTCCTGGCATTACTTCAGTGTATACAGCAGAACTGACTGCAATTTTATATGCTCTTAAAATCATTTTTACTCTCCCTCAATCCGTTTTTGTGATTTTTAGTGACTCGCGTAGTGCTTTGTCTGCACTGGAGTCTTTTAATGCAACCCATCCATTGGTTTTATCAATTTTAGAATGGCTTTTTCTTCTTGGCCGTCGTGGTCACCGTGTAGACTTCTGTTGGGTTCCTGCACATGTTGGTGTGGTGGGCAATGAGAGGGCAGATACTTTAGCTAAAGCTGCGTCTTCTCAACAGCCCCCAACCGACTACCCACTTCCTGTTTCTGATGTAACACCTTACTTGCGGTATGCAATTCGTACGTGTTGGCAGAGACACTGGGATGGTGTTTCTCACAATAAACTAAAAGAAATCTTTCAGAGAGTGGTTGTGCCAAGGGTTCTTCCCTCTATGTCTCGGAGACTGGAGGTGGCTCTTGCTAGGCTTCGCATTGGGCATTCTCGGCTTACACATGGGTTCCTCATGTGTGGTGAGACTCAACCGTACTGTGATGACTGCCTTGTTCCCCTTACTGTCCGTCACTTGCTGGTCGAGTGTCCGAGTCTGGGGGACCTGCGTCAGAGGTTCCTTCATAGGCATGGCGGAGCAGATGGTGCCTACTGTTTGTCCTCGATGCTTGGTGAGGCCTCTAATGATTTTACTGATGTTTTTAGTTTTCTTCAGGAGGCGGGCCTCCTTCCACTTTTATAAGTAATTGTTATTGTATAAACTATTCTCTTATTATTTTGAGTGTTTTATTCCTACTAACAGATATTAACTTTATTTTGAATAGGCACTTTTTATTTAGCCGTGTCTTTTACTTTGTCATCCGGCGGCATATGACCCTGGCAGTTGCGCCGCCAGATTTTAATTATTTTCAATCAATCAATCAGTGTGTGTGTGTGTGTGTGTGTGTGTGTGTGTGTGTGTGTTTGTGTGTGTGTGGATGTGGATGTGGATGTGAATCTGTCCCGGAAAGTTGGTCAAAACAGAAAGGAAATTTGTTGGCATAATTACATAAAAAAAAATAAAGACAGTACTTCGGCAAGATTTACGATAATCTTCTGAGGGCGACCAGTCAGACGTACGATACTGTATATATAATAATCCCGGACACACTAGTAAAATTGTTAACCTCATAAATCCTGTGACATTCTCTATCAGTTTATTCTTGCAACCTCCATACGATGTTATTCAGTTTCGGTGAGTCCACTATTACCACAGTTTGAAGAACCGCTCGATTTTGACAAAAATCATGTCGAGAATACATGAGTAACACACGTTCTCCAGCTGAATAGATGTAATTCTTCTTTTATTCAGCATTCGTAATGAGCATTCATCAACTAGGAAAATAACCAACAGGAAAGATATGGATCAGTCTATGATATGTCCCAGAGGGATTGTAGGTAATGGATTTATCAAACTGTTGATGTCATATGAATGAATATAAATTACTTGACTGACACTCAAGGAGATTGGCCATTAACCTAACGGAATCATCGCTGACAAGAAGATGAATATTAATGTCGACATGTACACTACAATGAGGCAAGATAACTGACTTTGAGTCAGTTCAGACTCATCAGATTCATAAAATCATTGTCTGATACTAAAACATGTAAGTATTTAATAGTCTTAGTGTGAACGAAACTTGAGCAAAATTGTATAAGCATATGATATTAGAAAAATATTAAATCCTAGTGATATGCAAACAAAAACACTCTCTAATACCATGCTAAAGTTTTCAGCACCATTCACTCTCTTTTGCACAAAATACTTGAAGCAGTCTTGATGAGACTGCTTAATTTTTCCCTTTATTTGGTATTCGCCATAAAAGAAACGTGGATATTTTTTAGCTGCTAATGAATTAATGCCTTCAATTTGGTGATGTGTTTTTCAGTATTTTTGATTACTCCAGACGATATATATTTTTTTCTAGACTGCGTGAGCTTTCCCACTGAAAGTTAGAAATAGCCTTTATTAACACTATGACTAATTTAGATCCTCTCTAAATTGCATGGATTCATTTCGCCGTTGCCTGATTTAATGGAAGTGTTATTAGATTGCAAAATTAACTCACACATTATTAGGCGAGAGGGAAACGCAATTTCTCGGTGTAACAGGTATAATTAGACGCTCGCCTGTTTAGTGGGGATGAGAGAGTGCTACTCCGAGGCATAACAGTACAGTACAAGGTCCAGATTCACTAACAAGGATAGAGTCAATTCCCTGCCTTGTCAGTGATTTGTTTTAGCAGGAATGACATCGGTAGTGCAGAATCACGTCGTGTCTGTTTTTCGACCTACGAGAGGAAAAAATGTCATACCTGTAAGTATGAGACTTTCATGCGTCTTGTTTTGCATGCAAAAACAAATAATATTTCTAGAGGAATCTGAGAGTAAACAGTGAATCAGGAGCCAGGACTATAACTTTCATTGTTTTTCTGTTTTGGCCAGCGGTTAATGTCTTCTGATACCTGCATTACTACGCGCACATCACGCTTTATTTAAAGACCATAGCGTGCAGAAGTAGGCCAGTACATTGCTAAAATATAGGTGTGAAATTAGTCACTCCACTCTTTTGTCCACTGCCTATCGCTTATCCCACGGAAATGGTCTCTTCTACGAAAGAATCTGTGAACACTGATGCTCCGATTTAGTCATAACCAGTCACCCCCCACCACACACCATTGTATTTTGTATACCGAATCACTGAGTAATAGACGCATTAGAATGCATGTATGAATATATAAATGTGCCTGTCTGTCTGCATCTATCTGTCTATCTATCTATATAATTTTCATGAAAAGTCGCTTGCCAGTATGTATGAAACGAAAAGTATATAACGAATGTATAATTCCACGTATGACAAAATTGATGGAAAGTCAAGCAATCAGTTCTCAAAGAACGAAAGAAAGGTCTGTATTGGCAATATCTCTAAAAGACAGGAAAAGATCAACGTGGATGAGAGAGCAGACTGAAGTCTAAGCCATTATAGAAGTTATAAAAAGAAGGGAAATGGAGGTGGGCAGGTCATGTTGCAAGAGTAAGGGATAACCGATGGAACAAGAGGCTGACTGACTGGACTCCAAGGGATTGTTAGCATAGCAGAAACGGGACGAAAAAGGCAGAGATGGAATAGAGAAGTTTGCAGTCAAAACGTGGCACATAATGGCCCAGTTCAGGAATTCGTGGAGAAGGCTGGGGGAGGCCTTTGTTCAGCAGTGGACTTGCAATGGCTGATGGCTGATGATGAATATATATATATATATATATATATATATATATATATATATATATATATATATATATATATATATATATATATATATATATATATAAAATTATAGATAGATAGATGTAGATATAGATATATATCTTTGTTTCTCAGATTTACTATAAAGACTAATAATACAGTATAATCAGAATTTTGAGCCATTATAGGTATATTTAGTAATACTCAATCGATAGTAATACTCAAACGATTGACAACCCGTATGCACTTACCTCAATTTAAACTAGATATAGCAATCACCATGATGTCATGAGGTGTCCTAATTAGTACTTTTTCTAATTAAAATCGACTCCATAACTGGAAATTTCTGTGAGTATTCCCTACATCTTTCCTCTTGCATCTCCTCTTCTCCCCATTACACGCTTCTTCCTCTTTCTTGCATCCTTCCTCCTCTCTCCTAAACTCATGTTCCCCGCTCCAATGTTTCATCCCTTCCTCTCACAGCCCTACTCACCACACCTTATCTCCTCCCTCTTACACGACGTCCCCTCTCTCCCACACGCTGTTTCTTCCCTCACACATACAGTCTCCTCCTTCTCACAACCCATCTCCTCCCTCCTTCCTCCTCCCTCCCAAACCCTGTCTCTCCTCCCACAGCCCATCTCTTCTCTTCTTTCTCTCCATTATAAGCATCTGGTGCGACGTTTGTTATATGAGGCTAGCACTTAATCCTATTGCTTGTGATTTTAAATCAGATTACGTCAACTTTGCACTTTGGCTGCATAAGTGGTATAAGGTTAGAACTATTGTTTCTGTAACTGTGCTGTTTCGTTCATCAGTCTGTTCACTTTGATTTCTTTAGGGTGACAAGCATTTATATTTTTTCTTACTCAGAAATATATTAGTTAAACATTTATTATAACATGTTTTACAGAACAGGATTTATAAAAGTTACCTAGAAAACAAATTTTATTCTAAATTGATCATTAATATGTATGATGGAAAAAGTGCAGAAACAAGATATATAAAAAGCACAGAAATAAGAGAGCATTTGGAATGGTAGGAGATTCGGAGTTCTTTGCCCATAATTACATTCCACCAGCTACATACGTTTTGTGCGTACACTGTGGAATTTAGGAACAGGTAAAGAACTCTAAATTTCCTCCAATCCCAAAATGCTCTCTTGTTTCTGTGCTTCTTGTATCTCTTGTTTCTGCACTGTTTCCACCCCTACATCTTAATAATCATTTAGAACATTTTTGTTCTCTACTTTATGATCTTTTTATGGGGGATAGCAACTAAATACATCTTATATGCTGCTAGCACATAAACCTGTCTCCAGCTACACCAGTGCCAACCTCTGCCGACATGTTTCCCCCAAGCGATCTGTTCATGCCTTGGCAAATTTTCGTGTGTTTAGCTATTTCCTCCCATGGACCTATTTTCCCCCTGGACCTATTTTCCCCCCTGGACCTATTTCCCCCCATGGACCTATTTTCCCTCGTGAACCAGTTGCTCCACTTACCTATTTTCCACCTTAGCTGTTTCCGCCTTGAGCCTATTTTTCCCCTTCATCCCGCTCTCCCTTAAACTTTTCCTCATGGACCTATTTTCCTCTTGGACCTGATTTTCAACATGGGCCTATTTTACTCCATGGGCCTATTGTCACCATAGGTCCATTTTCCTCCATTGACCTGATTTTCTTCAAGAACCTATTTTCCCTCATAAATCTACCTTTCTCACGTGAATCTATTTTTCCTCATGGATGTTTTTTGACCCTGGATCTGTTACGTGGGTCAATTTTCCCTTTGGACATATTCCCTGTTGGACCTATTCCTCGTTGGCCCTGTTCCACGTTGGATCTATTCCCCGTTGGACCGATATTCCCCGTTGGATATTTTTTCCCCATTGGACCTATTATCCTCACTGGACCTATTTTTTCGTTTGAACCTATTTTCCCCTTTGAACTTATTTTCTCCTTTTAACTAATTTTTCCTTTTGGGCTTATTTTTCCCTTTGGATCTATTTTTCCTTTTGGACCTATTTTTCCCTGGACCTATTTTTCCCTGGACCTATTTTTCCCTTTGGACCTATTTTTCCCTTTGGACCTATTTTCCCTTTGGACCTGTTTTTCCATTTGAATTTATTTTTCCCTTTGGACCTATTTTTGCCTTTGAACTTATTTTTCCCATCACGGGTTCGATTTCAGTCATCACGCTATTAGAAAGGAAATGCCGGATGTATGAGGACCACTGAGC
>NC_136996.1:9050366-9055366 GCF_032717465.1 Coenobita brevimanus | reverse complement strand
ATCTAAGTCAGCCCTGATAAAATGAGATACCAGATAATACTCAGTGAATGCCAGATAAATAATTACAGATACAAACTATTATCAAAAATGACTGACATAAAGGCACACGAATTACAAAAACTTCACTAGGCCTACAAATTAAACTTATGCTATACAGTACAAGAAAAAATGCAACAACAGTTATACTCAAATTACACACAGCTGCTAGATGTTTGGAGATTTCTTGAACACTCACAATAATAATATCTGTACAGGGGAGGACAGAGATGTGAACAAAATGAGGAGCAGATCCTAAAGTGGCCATGATGCAGAGACTGAGCTCATTATATAGGGGGCCAGCAGAGCTTGATTTAACAGCAATGAGGACGCGCAAATGAAGCCATGGGGACAAAGAGATGACAATCCCGCAAAGTATGACAGAGAGATGTCGACTTGCTCTACTATAACGGTAGAAGGGGGGGACTGAGGCAGAGCACGCTCATTGATCAAACATGCAACAACCACAATACGTTAAAATTACACAAAGGATGATGAAATCTGGAAGCTATGTAACACCTCCCCACAAAGAAAAAGAAATTTACAAAGGAAATTTCTTATTACTCTAAAACAATCATCTGGATGCTAGATGAGCAATCTGCAATAACATTTTCTTTCCCCTTGGTATGACTTGTATGTCTAATGAATACTCCTGAAGAAGTAGACTCCATCTTGGCAATCTCTGATTTTTTTTATCTTTAAACTTACTAAGGAATTTCAGTGGGTTATGATCAGTATAAATGACTATGAGGTCAAAACCAAGAACACAAATAAAATGAAAAATGTTGTAAACCCAAAATCAAGGCCAAAAAGCTCTTTCTCAATAGTTGAGTAGTTCTTTTGAGGTGGAGTGAACTTCTTACTGTAATAGGAATGCAGGATGTTCAATACCCTGATCATCCCTCTTGCAGCAAAACAGCCCCAGCTCCTGTATCACTTGCATCAACAGCCATCTTAAAAGGCTTAGCAAAATTTGGAGTAGCGAGCACTGGCTGACTTAATAGAATAGCTTTAAGTTTGTTGAAAGAGGATTTCTAGTTATCGGTCCAGACAAATTCAACTCCCTTTTTCAGTAGGTCTGTAAGTGGTGATACAAAGAATAGAAAAGTTAAGAACAAAATCTCCTGTAATAACCTACCATTCCCAAAAATCTTTTTGTGAAGCTCTTTCCTACTTTTGAGTCTGGGAAGATCACTTATAACCTGAACCTTAGCTCCTGGTGGTGCAACATGTCCATCACCAATTACATACCCAAGGTACTGAACTTTAGCTTGACCAAACTCACACTTTGATAAATTAGCTACAAGATTAGCATGAACTACAACGGTCAAGAAATTTACTGACATGGCATAGGTGATCTTTCCAGTTGTCACTGAAGATTAATACATCATCAATATAAACAACACACCTTGCCAAACCCTCTGTTACAACATTCATGAGCTTCTACAAAATGTGGCTGGTGCATTCTTCATACCATACGGCATTACAGAACATGCAAAAAGCCTTTCCTAGTGTTACAAAACATGAGATCTCCCTAGCACGTTCAGTCATAGGTACTTGCCACAGTATCCCTTTAACAAATCAAACTTACTTATGTACCCTAGCCTTTCCGATCTTGTCTATGCAATCTTCCACACGAGGGAGAGAGGTAAGTGTCTGTTTTGGTTATCTGATTAACACGTCTGTAGTCGATGCAAAGCCTCTGTGACCCACCTGGCTTAGGGACTAGGAGTGACAGGAGAACTCCACTCGCTCTGACAGGGCTCAATCATCTTGTGGTCCAACAGGTAGCCAAGCTCCTTCTGGGATGAGAGGAACTTTCACTGGGTTCACACGGTAAGGAGGCAATTTAATTGGCTTTGCGTCTCCAACATCGACATCATGCATCAACACAGTGGTTCTTCCTGGAGTGGCACGGAACACTTGCGGGTACTCCTGCAGTAATGCCGAAAACTCCTGCACTTTCCTTGGGTGGTAGATGAGAAAGCTTAGTCTGGGAGATGCATTCATGATATCAAGGATTCTTCCCTGAAACTATCACTCAGGCTCATACTGGCATGGGAGAGGCTTCACTTGCAGACTCGGGTGGAACAGCTACAGTGCAGACTGGATTATTTTCGTCCCGCCTGTGATATAACTTTAGCATGTTGATGTGACATAGTTGCTTGCTCTTTCTTACGATCTGGTGTGGCGATGACATAGCTGACATCACTGAAGTTTCTTCTCCACGAAATAAGGGGCCACTAAACTTGGCTTGAAGAGGTTGCCCATGAACTGGGTAGCAGAATCAAAACCTGATGATCTCCTGGCTGAAAGTGGCGTAACCTGGACTTCTTATCATACCAAGTCTTCATCTTCTACACTGAGCAGCTCCTAAATTCCTCTCTTGCCAGCTGTAAAGCAGTGGACAGCCGTTCTTTGAACTTCATCACATACTCCAGGCAGAGTTGACGTCATCTTCCTCCGACAGCCAGCATTCCTTGAGTAACTTAAGGGGTCCTCTTTTACTTCATGGCCACAAACAGTAGTTCAAAAGGTGAGAAGCCCAGTGATTCATTTGGAGACTCTCTTGCAGCAAACACAACGAATGGAAAGACCTTTATCCCAGTCTTTCTTGATGTTCCAAACAGTATTTACTCTGAGCATCGATTTGAGTGTTTGATGATATCTCTCCAACGCTCCTTGGGTCTGTGGGATGCTGTAAGCTTGAAGACGTGATCACAGGGAGATGCCCAACTCTTTCAGAGACTGCTTGAAAACGTTTGACATGAAATTACTTCCCCGGTCTGACTGTACCCTCCTTGGGCAGACCAAACTTTGTGAAGAACCCTAGCATTTCCTTAACCACGTTCTTTGCTGAAATATTTCTAAGTGGAATGGCTTCAGTGATAACGAGTAAGCCATATCAATCATGGTCAACACATAAGAAAATCCTGAAAGAAGTCTTAGGAAGAGGGCCCACAATATCCACCAACACACGGGTGAAAGGCGCCTCAAAAGGAGGAATGGGAACTAGAGGTGCAACCTTTTCGGTCTGATTACACTTCCCCACAACTTGACAGGTGTGACAAGACTTACAATACCAGGAAACATCCCTGAAGATACCTGGCCAGTAGAAGTGTTTCAAAATGCGTGCCACAAGGTCTTCCTGCACTTACCCAAGGTGTCCTGCCAAACTGGAATCATGAGCCACTCTAATGATATCCTGCCTACAAACACGAGGGATGACAACTTGATGTACAACTCCTCCCATTCACAGTCGGCTGATGCTGTTGGGGGTCTCCACTTCCTCATAAGTACTCCTGACTTTACATAATAACAAGTAGAAGCACCAGCTGACTCTTCCTCACTGCAAGCAGAGTTAGGCTAGGACCCTTTTCAACTCAGGGTCAGCAACCTGCAACTCAACCAACTCTTGACGAGACAAATTATCAACACTTACGGGGTACTGCCTCCCATCTGGTGAGTGGTCCAAATTAGCAAGAAAAGAAAGTGTCAGCCCTAGAGATAACATCATCATCACTCATTATATCCTCTAAATCACCAGTAACTTTCAGACTTAGCCCTAGTGACAGCAACATGCAGGGAACACATCAGGGACATCACAATCCTGGGACACAGCTTTCACTGGCTCACTAGACAACTGGAGGAGCTGGACACACTTGACTTCCACCACATTATCATTTCCAAGTAAGAAAGTTACTACCTGACATTGGGAGTGTCTCAACCAACCCAACCATAACAGAACCATTAACAAAACCAGACTCTAAATTCACTCTGCACAGAGGGACAGAGAAGTAATTATTCCCTTACACCTTGTAAGATTACAGTTTCAGTCACTGGAGGAATTAACATTAGAGCCTAGAACACTGGTCAGCATAAGGGATTGGCAAGCACCTGTATCTGTACGATATATTTAGAACTGACTTCCTCTGTCATTACTGTCCAGGAGGACTGACAAAACCATCAGACAGGAAATTAGCACATGAAACTTCTTGAGAGTGTCACTCCTACGTTACTGCTCAAAAAGAGGAGCTCCATCATGAGAATTTTAAGTTACCCCTCAAAGCAGGTTCAGTTAACTCAGTTAAAGAATTCTGGGAACTCTCAAGAGTGGACACTAGACCAATTGACTGAATATTTAAAGACTCCTTTTTGTTCACATCACGCTGTCTCCTGAAACATCTCTCCGTAGTATGACCAAGCTTACTACAATAAGTACATTTACTTTTCTGAAATCTAGAGGTGAAGCTGGTATTTACTTCCTGAGAAACATCATCCTTATTCTCTTTCCTGTTACCTGTACTCTGAGTAGAGGCAACGTACTGACTCTCAGCTTTCCTTTTTCCTCTAAAATATCTCTTGTGAGTGAGAACATATTCATCAGCTAAAACTGCAGCATCAGACAAATTATCTATTCTTTTCTCATCAAGATATAGGCTTACATCTTTACTAATACACCTTTTGAAATCCTCCAGCAAAATCATCTGCTTAAATTTACCAAAATCAGAATCCACATTCTTAGAATTTAACCACTGCTCTAACAGATCTTCTTTGATTTTTGCATACTCAACATGGGATTGCTTATCTTGCTTATAAGTTGTCCTAAATTTTACTCTATAAGCTTCAGGAACAAGCTCATAGGCCTTAAGAATCAAGCTCTTAACTACATCATAATTATCAGACTGATCCTGAGGCAAAGATGCATAAGTTACTTGAGCTTTACCGGTGAGAACAGTTTGAAGGAGTACTGGCCAATACTCCTTAGGCCAATTAAAACCTGTAGCTACCCTCTCAAACAACTGAAAATACTTAGTTAAATCAGATTCATTAAAAGGAGGGACAAGTTTAACATTTTTAGCCACATCAAAATCATCAGAGCTAGATGATCCAGTTCCACCTTGTTTCATGCGATACTCATGGTCTGCCTGAATCCTAGCAAGTTCAACTTGTGCGTGAAACTC
>NC_136996.1:8807866-9045366 GCF_032717465.1 Coenobita brevimanus | reverse complement strand
CCTGAAGTTCGCAGAATGGGATGATCGCCACAACCATAACATCCATAGGCTTGAATATGAAAATTACATACTTGTTCTTTCGTTATTCATTACTTATGCACTGCCTTTCCATAATATTTAATACTGTTACGAATTAACACGAACCGTTTTCCTGACGAATTATACTTCCTTACCGCTCAATACATCGCTCAACCCCCTCCTTTATCAGTACCTGGAGTCAGTGTGTCTAGCACAGAGGAGAACAGTTCTCGAATAAATTGAGGTCAAGCCGTAGAACGTTCAGCCTGGATGCGGTCAGTATCTGCTGTCATGGTCTCGTCTGTCGTGTTGTGATACATGTTCGATAACAGCAAGGTCCGCCCCTGTACTGGGTGAATAAATATGGGGCTGAAATGTATCCTGTTCCTCTAACCATCGCTGAACGACACGAGCAGTGTTGATGAGGCTCCTTTCTTGAATGAAAATTGGGGATGCAGCAGGGAAAGGGAAATTTCTCTCGCGCGGTGATAGCTGGAAACGTTTCTGCAGTACCAGGATAATGATTCACTTGAGTAAAATGACCACTCTTGCTGATAACGTCACCCAACATAAGCAGTGTAACATAACTCCAGACGTTGCACATAACGTGAACTGTGTGTGTTCTTACCTAATTGTTCTTACCTAATTGTATCTTTACAGGAATGAGTCAAGCTCGTACTGTCCCGTGTCTTAAACCACATTTATCGTACATATCCTTAAATTTGTGAATTGTTTTGGCACACACTGTTTCATTCGGTAGTGTATTCCATTGATCAATTGCTCTGTTTGGGAAACTGAATTTCCTTACGTCTTTATCACCTCTCTTCTTATGCAGTTTTTTGCAGTGTCCTCTTGCTGATGCTTCTCCATATGTTAAGTAATCATTTATGTCTATTTTCTCCT
This sequence comes from Coenobita brevimanus, assembly GCF_032717465.1. Lineage (NCBI taxonomy): Eukaryota > Metazoa > Arthropoda > Malacostraca > Decapoda > Coenobitidae > Coenobita > Coenobita brevimanus. The sequence continues at coordinate 9,044,445 of NC_136996.1, read as the reverse complement.
TCCCTAATATGCACTTATATAACATTATCATGTCGCCTCTTTTCCTTCTCTCTTGTAGTGTTGGTAGATTCAGTTTATTTAGTCTTTCTTCGTAGCTTAGGTCCCTTAAGCTTGGTATCCATCTTGTAGCGGCCCTTTGAACTTTTTCAATCTTGTCTATGTGTTTTTTGAGATGAGGACTCCAGACTACTGATGCATATTCCAGGGTTGGTCTAATGAATGATGTTATTATCCTTCTTAGCACGTCTTCATTTATGTATGTGAATGCTATTCTCATATTTGCAAGCAGTGTATACATGTTCCGTACCTTCTCGCTGATGTGGTCAGCCGGAGATAGTCTGTTATTGATAATCACACCTAGGTCCTTCTCTCTTTCTGATGTGTATAGGGTTTTATTTCCTAACTTATAATCCCAATCAGGTCTTTTTCCACTTTTACCAAACTTGATTACATGGCACTTGTCCACATTGAATTCCATTTGCCATGTATTACTCCATTCATGAAGTTTATTTAATTCTTCTTGTAGCTCTTTACAAGAGTCTGTGTTAGTAATTCTCCTTTGTATTTTTGCATCATCTGCAAACATATACAGATAGCTCTCATTTCCAGTGTTACTGTTTATATCATTTATATACACTAAAAACATGATTGGTGCCAGCACTGAACCCTGTGGTACTCCACTAGTCACTTCTTTCCATGATGAGTAGTTTCCTCTTAGTACTGTTCTCATTTCTCTTTTTATGAGAAAATCATGCATCCAACAAAACAGTTTGCCTCGAATTCCTCCTTGATGGTACAGTTTCCATAAAAGTCTTTGGTGTGGTACTGTGTCAAAAGCTTTCTTGAAATCTAAATAGATACTGTCCACCCATCCTTCTCTTTCCTGTATTGTGTTTGTTACTCTGTCATAGTAGCTCAACAGTTTAGTGACACATGATTTTCCTTTTCTGAAACCAAACTGTCTTTCTGTTATCATACTGTGTTCTTCTAGATGATTTACCCAAGCTTTTCTTATAAGCTTTTCTAATACCTTGCCTACAACACTGGTCAGTGATACTGGTCGGTAGTTGAGTGGATTTTGTCTATTTCCTTTCTTGAATAAAGGGACAATATTTGTTTTTTTCCAAATATCAGGTAGTTTACCTTGACCCAAGGATTTCTTGAAAATAAAAAATAATGGTTTACTTAACTCCTTTGCACATTCTCGTAGTACCCAACATGAAATTTCATCAGGACCACTTGCTTTTCCTCTGTCTGATTTACTTAACTCCTCCTGTATTACTTTTTCTGCTATTTGCATATCTGGTAGTATGTGTGGACATGCATGTTCCACATAGTCCCTCTCAAAATTTTTTTCTTCTGTAAAAACTAATTGGAAATTCTTATTTAGTGCTTCACAAATATCTTTCTCTTGCGTATAAGTGATTCCCTCGTCCGTAATGGATTGTATTATATCTTTTACTTTGGTTTTGCTTCTGATGTAGCTGTAAAACAGCTTTCGTTGATCACTACTTTTATTTATTATATCCTCCTCAAACTGTTTTTGGGCTTCCCTCCTTATTCTTGTATAATCGTTTCTTGCCTGTTTGTAATTATTATACGCCCTTTCACTATTGTGTCTTCTGTATCTATTCCACAACAAATCTCTTTTTGATTTTTTACATTCTGTATTGAACCATTTCTGTATTTTCTTATCTGCTTCTTTGTGCTGTGGGATGTACTTCTGGACTCCTATTTCATAAAATTCACAGAATTTTTTATATACAGCATTTAAATCTTGTCCTCTAAGCTTATTTTCCCAATCAACTTCTAAGAAATACTTCTTTAGGTCTTGATAATTTCCCTTTTTATAGTTTAGGCTCTTTTTGTAACTTTCATTGCTGTTAACTTTGTCATATGCTATCCTGAAGTTGTAATTTAGTACTGCATGATCGCTTTTGCCGAGTGGAGGGTGATATATTAAACTGTCAATATCATTTTCTTGCCTAGTAAATATTATCTAGCACTGAAGGTACATCGAGTCCTCTTTTTCTGGTGGTTTCCCTCACATGTTGCGTTAGGAAAAACTCTTGCACGAGATCCAGGAGCTTTTGGTTCCAACAGCTTTCTTGGCTAATTATATCTAGAGTATTCCAATTTATATTTTTATTAAAATCTCCAGTTAGTATAATTCTTTCCGATTTCTCTTCCATTTTATGTAGTAATGATCTTAAACTCTGAATTGTACTCTCTGCCAGGTCCTCATATTCGTCTCTTTCCCATGTGTTGATCACTACTGCAATCAGTTCTACTTGTGATGGTACATCTAGTTTTATTTCATTGACTTTTAGATTTTTCTTAGTTAATATTATAATTCCTCCTCCCTTTTTTAAATTTCTGTCTCTTCTCCATATATTGTATTCCTCTAAGTTTAATATGTCATTGGCTATCCTTGGTGTTAATTTTGTTTCAGGTATGCATATTATTTGTGGTTCATTTTCTCTGACATAATCATTCATCTCTAGTAATTTAGATACCATTCCATCCACATTTGAGTACATCAACTTTATCATCTTGTTTATATACTTGTCATGACATGGTTTTACTACCTTCCTCCTTTTTATTCCATCCTGTTTGTGTACCACTTTCGTACCTGCAATCCTGTTACTTTGTAAAAAAAAAATGTGTTCTCCTCTTCTGATCTTCCCTCATTTTTTGTTTTTGCTTCCTCCCTCTTCTCTTTCTGTAATTTCTGTTCCTCTTGTGTTAGGCATCTTTTTATCCATACATTTTTGAACTCCTCTTTTTCCATAAGATTCTTTGCATTTTTTAGTATCTCCTCCACAGTGTTTACACTCTGGAAAGTCACCTTTAGAGGTCTTGTCTTGCTTTTCTCGTATTTCCCTAACCTTTTGTGTTCCTTTATGTCTTTACTACAGATTTCCTCTGATACTTCAGAGATGGCAAATGTAAGCTCATTACATTTGCCATCTCCTTTTTGTCTCTTGTGATCTTGTTTTTTACTTCTTCCTCTTCTATACCAGTGATTACTATAGATTTGTTTATATCTACTGAAACTCTGACTAACTTTGGATTGTTTTGTGTGTGTGTGTGTGTGTGTGTGTGTGTGTGTGTGTGTGTGTGTGTTAGATGGGGTTGTATGAGCGCGAGCATGTGTGTGAGTGTGTGCGTGCGTGTGTGTGGGTGTGGGTGGGTTTGTGGGTGGGTGGGTTGGTGGGTGTGTGCGTGTGTGGGCGTGTACGTTGGCCTGGGAATGGGTGTGCGTGTGGGTATAAGGGTGGGTGGGTGGGCTGGGTGATCTGCTGCGTTGAGCTACTGTCAAGCAGGGTGGGATCATCTGAATCCTGGTATCTAATGAATTTGTGAACGGGTTTGCACATAAGGAGTATTATAGTCTTCACAATAGATGTGTGGCGTGGAAAAATGGCACGGAACATTTGTCACGTCAACATAAACTGTAATCTTGGTGATTCCAGTACACTAATATTCGATAATGTCTTCCTTGACCTTTCTTGCAGTAATAAGTCATGGTCAAGAAAGAATCGATATATTGCTCTATATTTTATATATAGATTGGTAGATATAGAAGCCTGTTATCTTTACCACCATTCATCAGAAAACACGCTTTATTCTTACTGCTTTCAGGCAATTGTATTCAGCTTAGTCGTCTCTCGTATAGGGGTTTAAACCTCCATTAACGTTTTCAGCAGTAAATCTTAACTTCTATATTCTTGGTAACCTGAGACTATTTTTTTTTTTTTTAAATAAGGAGCGATCTCTCGCCTGGTAAGGGTTGAAAAGTCTAGTATAACCCTGTATGAATGTGAGAATTTTTTATTTTTATTCTTGCTATCGTCAAGCGATTCTCTTCAGGTTCTGACTACCCTTTGCCCAAGTATTAACATATGTAAGACTGAATAACTAATACTGTATAAATAATCACAGTAATGGTAATACAGAACTGCCAGAACAATTCATATTACTTCCTTTACACGTATACCTCCACTCTCATTAAAGCCAACATTAGCCACTGCTCAACCACGACCACCAACTTGTCCCTCAGGGCAGTACCTTGAGTAAGATACCCACAGGCATAAGTTGCACTAGCACCAAACCTTGAACTGCTTACTGCCCAACCTTCAGATAAGAAAGGAAATAATCAGGCCACTAAAAATGTACTGCTAAAATTGCAAGACTGTGGTACAGTGGGTGGAGCATTGTGTAGAATGTATCAGCAGTTATGATTTTTAGTTTGTCAAAGTCTGCTTTACCAAACGACCAGACAACCTCTAACCTGTCGTTGACTTAAGTTTTGCTTAAGCACTCCCCCTGTAGCTACAAAGGCTGATAGTGGAAACCTTTATGCACGGAACGTCTGAACTTAATTATACAACGCCATTCCCTCTCGCCCTTAACAAGCGAGTCACTGTCATCCTTGTGATACAAACCCTTCACATGGATGCTGTCTGCTTGCCTGCTACGGAGATGACTGGGAAACGAGATCGACGCATGCTTATTACGTTGTTGTTTTTGGAGACGTTTTTAAAATAAACCATTGCCACTCCCAAACGAAAAAAGCTACTATGCAATCCACAGATCGTCACCCCTCGCCCCGTCATACCAGCCGTCACAGTCTCCCCTTTCCCATGTGCGCTTGCCCATCCATTTCACCCCTTTTCTACCCCAAGAACCGAATTGCTTCAAAAGATACGTTTCCACTGACCGTGCCATACTTTATACAATGCCAGCCTTCACTGTGGGCTTAAGGGGGGAGAGGGATGGTGATCGGCTGGAGTATGTGAGGTTTGGTGGGGTGCGTGGGAATTGATGCGACGGAGAGGGGTTGAGGTACAATTCACCACTACCGGTACCCTTTAGTTAGGAATCACCACTATCCTCAAGATATGAGCCGCCAGCACTCTTGAAGTACGAGTCACCACGACCATTAAAATACGAGTCTCTGTCACCCTTAAGATACAGGTTACCACTACTCTCTAGATTCACCACCACGATACAAGTCATCACTACTCTTTGGATGCGAGTCATCGCTATTCTCAGAACAGCAGTCATCACCACTCTTATAATACGAGTCACCATCACCCTCGGGATACGAGTTACCATCACCCTTAAAGGTACGATTCGAGTCAGACCGACTTTAACTCCTTCAGCCCAAGGACTTCGTATATTTTAATTTATGCTGTCTGCAGACTATTTTATTTGGCTTACCACATTTTTCGAACTGCTAGGACTACACGTAGCCTTCATTTACCTCTTCTGGACGAGAGGACTTTCTTGAATAAATTAAAATGGGACATCATGATTCATACTGGCAATCGTGCCAAGTTACGACCCACCAACGCTCGTAACTCCTCAGTACGATGACGCCTTATCATAGTCTTGTTACCATGTTCTTGGTGGCATAGGAGACTTTGTAGCACCTCTCCCTCAGACAGTTATCTTGCAACACTCATCTTTTCATCGGCTTGTAAGTTACTGAGACAAACTCTGTCAGTAATAAAAACATGAAACTAACCGAGATTATTGAAGGTTTATTGGCAAAATAAGTCGCGAAGAAGAAAATGTCACGAAGCCTAAAATGTCACTCAGAAACCGGTCCTGTGAGAAACTTAGCATAGTGAAGGGAAGATGATCGCCATTAGCCTAATCTGTTCAGTACGAAGAAGTCTGTTTTTATTGTACCTTTGGTACCACCAGATGATTTTATTCAACTGTAGGGCCAGGCCTGGTAGTGAAGAAGATAATCCTGTAAATACCATGAAATATCTTAAATTTGGCATTTACTATATTACACGGTTACATTATATTTGAGAGATTTCCTTTAGATGAGGGGTTAGGAAGAGTTTTCATTAACTCATTGAATTTTCATGCTACCTGTACATAATTTTAGTCAGCTTAGAGAAGACCTCTTGTGAAATTTTAAGAACAAGAGTAGTCATCATCATAAAATTATATCACCAGATGACACCATCTCCGCTCATTACTCTTAGGTTCATGAATTTGCTGCATGTGGAATTTTGCAGGGACCCTTCAATTACCGACTCCTAGTTACGAAGCTTATAGGTTCATCTCCAGTTACCGACTCCCAGTTACGAAGCTCATAGATTCAAACATCTTTCTCTCTCTCTCTCTCTCTCTCTCTCTCTCTCTCTCTCTCTCTCTCTCTCTCTCTCTCTCTCCATTTGTTGAAAATAATGTTCCTCCAAACGACTCACAGTCCTAGCGACAAACAGTAAGGGTAAAATTACGAATCAAAATGGTTTTAAAATTTAAATAATCACCGCCGCCTTCAAGATGTGAGTTTACGCCCCGATTATTTTATATTAGTTACCGCCGTAATGTGAGAGGCACACAATTTCCCTAAAGTTTTTGGCCTTGAATTACAAAGTTTGTAATATATTCCGGATAAGATCAGGCGATTTGTTCAGCTCAGAGAGTCCCACCGCAGTAAAGAGATTAAAACAATATTTCAGTTAACGTTCGTCCGAGAATTGAAACTTTGTACAATATTTCAGCTAACTCCAGACAGTTTTAAAATTTACCACAGTAAGAGGGTTAGTGCGAGGCAAAAAAATCCTAAATGTATACTATTTATTACTGATTACGAGTTAGGGTCAGATGAGACAACAAAAGAAACGTATTGCAGGCCCATTACGAGGAAGAAAAGAAAAAGAAGAGAAAAAAGAAAAAGCTTAAGGTAATGCCTATAAATTACATGATGGATATTACGGCAGATTTTAGAATTTTGCCGAGACTCAATTTTCCCGTATAATAAGGCATGCAACACTCAATTTACATCAAGGTCCCCAAATAAACTACTGGGTACGTGATGCAAAGTGTGGCCGTGTACAAGATCTACTGATGCGCAGTTTTGATGAGGTCACAGGATGGGTAATTGTCTCGCTAACCACAGCCACTAGCTCATCCCCTTTCTCTTCATTCCTCTCCATTTCCCTTCCTCCCCTATCTATCTTTTCTTTCTCCTCATCATCCCACTCATTTTCTTTCTCCTCCGCACCTCTCTTCTCTCTCTACTTCTCCCCGTCTTCCTCTTTCTCCTCCTACTCACCCTCTCTTTCATTCTCCTCCTCCTCCTCCTCCTCTCCAACATCAGTCACGAGTAGTCATCAACATTAATTAAAACAGACTTAAGTTGTACTGACGTGCCATGTATTAGAGACAACTTGTTTCCCGTTATTAAATTAGAGAAGTGTGATTATGGTCAGGTTTATATTGCAATAATAATAGTCTTTCTTCTGGTTAGTCTCCATTCTGCTGTTGTGTAGTCTCTCTCTCTCTCTCTCTCTCTCTCTCTCTCTCTCGTGTGTGTGTGTGTGTGTGTGTGTGTGTGTGTGTGTGTGTGTGTGTGTGTGTGTGTGTGTGTGTGTCTGTCTGTCTGTCTCCGTCTGTCTGTCTGTCTCTCTCTCTCTCTCTCTCTCTCTCTCTCTCTCTCTCTCGTCGTTGTTGCCTCTGGTATGTGTCTGGTGTGTGTGTGTTCCCCCTTCCACTGCAGAAACTATAAATGGAAAAATGAGAGGAGATGTTGCACAGAGATTTTACTGAATGGGTAAAAATAAGGGATAAAGTGGGAGAGGTGATTCTTGTCTCCCTTTTGGCCTTTACAGATATGACGTTTCTGTCTCGCCCCAAGCCTTGAGTCGTGAACAAATCACTTCTTACACTTAATATCTTCATTCTCCACTTGTGCAGACTAAACTGGCTGTGTTACATTCCTTTTCGTCTAATAATAGTTCATATTATATTACATTGCGACTTAAGGGAAGCCAGACCATACTACCCCACACTAAACAAAATCACTCTCCTACTCCACACAGCACCACACCAAGGGCTAGAACCAAAGGGCTCTGAGATTCCTGCATCTGTTACAGTTATATTTATATGGATGGGAAGATATTCTGAAGAACAGAACTTGGAAAAATTCAGGTCTGTTCTTGTAATTAATCGAGTCTTGTTTATATTAGATTAGCATTAGATAACATATATATTAATAAAATTCTCAGGGGAACCTGTCAGGGAAAATCAACGTATTATATGTTAAAAATGCAAGGACAGTGAAAGTCATTGGTGGATAGCTAAAGACAGTCTCAAGGAGGTGTATCTGCGTCATCCCAATCTTGATTTGCATTGAGTGAGAAGTTCAAAGAAGAGTATTAAATCTCTTCAAAAGGATGTAAGGAGTGTATGCAAATATATGTTAACATAATAGCTATTGTTTTTACGAAGAGTGGTTATTTACCAACACACGCTCAATCCATATACCGAGTTACAGGAGTCTTGTAAGAAAAAGATAGTAATTTCTTCGTAGGTAATGCTAACAAAGCACAGAGAGACAGTGATAAAGTTAATGTGTCAGCCATCTTTCTCATCATTTTCCTTATGAAATGGAAGTTGGTCTGTTGTAAGTTACATTGCAAGAGAGCTCGTTAATTAAGAAAAAAAAAGACTTTCCCACGTTATCGACTTTAGATGATAAATTTATACCATCACGTAATGATTTAGCCCAATTACTATACCAGGTTCTTCATTTGAAGAACTGTTGGAAACAGAGGGCTCAAAACATGTAAGGTTTATATTGTTCATACTTCCCCAGTTCCAGTCGCCTGGGTTACATCAGCATTCAAGAAATTAAAAAGACATTACGCCGTTTAGAGATCTTATGACGCAGCTGAAGAAAATGGAATGTTTCTTTTAAATGTTATTGCGAGTGTAAAACTTCTTTGAGAAGTTGTCAAAAAAAGGTCTGAGCCTTGTCTCCTTACTAGCGAAAGTTGTTAATCTTGTTAGATTTTAGGATGAAAAATTTCAACACAGATGGAACTAACTCTTTTCAAAGAATTGGCCTGAACAGTAGAATGTCTAATGACTAAGCTACTAAGAAAATTTAATGAAGCTTTTTTTTTTCTTTCCTTCTATGATTTAGTTTATTCCCCTCACTCAGTGGGGAAGGAGAGGAAGAGTTAGAGGTAAGACAGAGAATTAGGATGATGATTATGATTTTGGTACTAATAAGGAGAGGAGGAGGAGGAGGCAGAACGGAAAATAAAAATTTGGAAGAGTAGGAGTAGGAGAGGGAGGAGGAGGAGAAGGAGGAAGCAGGGGAGGTGGAAGAAGAGCAAAGTAACGTGGAAAAGGAAGCGAAAACGACACAGGAAGAGAACGAGGAAGAGCTATGGGCTGCGAGTAGCGAGGCAGCCACCCTCCCATTGACCTTAGCAAAAGGACACGTGGCTGGGCTTTGTATAGGCTACTCCTGGGTCTTTTATTACCACCTCTACCTAAACACGAATCACGACTCAGAAAATGAAGTACTGCCCTTCCATTTAAAATAATATGCACAACTTTCCTAGGCTATGCTAGAAGGTATTTATGATATACGAATTTATCCAAATGATTAAAACCTGTTAGAGGCAAAAGGTTATGCTATAAGTCGCAAATTGCAAGTCACAGCCTTGAAGATACAAGTCACTGATTGCAGTAGAGTATGAGACAGAGAAACAGTCACAGATCCAGAAACACCACCACAACTATGACAGAAATCACACTACCACCATTGAGCCAGAAGCCCCCTTCCTCCCATCACCAGTATCACCAAACCAGAAGCCCCACCGTTACCACTAACTCAAAATTACCACCATCACGAACATCAGGTCAAGAACTTCACCACCAAGCCAGGAGCTCCATCACACCATCACCACCAAGCCAGGAGCTCCACCACACCACTACCTCCTAACCAAGACCTCTTCCACCATTATACCACCATTCTGGCCCACATACCAAACAACACCACTGTGCCAGCAGGTCCATATACCACCAACACCACTATGACAGAAGGTCCACATAACACCAACACCACTATGCCAGAAGGTCCACAAACCACCACCACCACTATGTCAGAGGGCTTACGTGCCACAGCACCACTACTAATTCAGGAGTCTCATAATCACTACTAATTCAAAAACCACACCGCCACCACTGCCATCCTAAACCAGGACCATCACCACAACCAGGAGGCAGAGACCCCACCTCCCCGCCACAACCACCACCACCACCACCACCATCAGTACTTACATCACCATCACCACTGCCACCAGTACCATCATAACCTTCACCACCACCATTAATACCATCATAACCTTCACCACCACCATTAATACCATCACAACCTTCACCACCACCATTAAATCAAAACCCCACCCACACATTATCGCTTCTCTTCCAAGATCCCTCCACCACAACCAGTACTATGCCAGAACACCTTCCCCCCTCTACACACCACTACCGCTAAACCAGAAGCACCATTACTACCACCACCACCAATAAGCCAACAGCCCCATTACCACCACTATCAAGCGAGGAGCTCAATTACCATCACCACTGAACCAGGAGCCCCAGTACCACTACCAAACCAGAAGACCTATTACCACCAACAAACCAGGAGCCTCACCACCACCACCACCACCACCACCATCATCATCATCATCATCATCATCACCACCACCACCACCACCACCACCACCACCACCAAGCCAGGAACCCCACCACCAGCGGCACCACTAATCCAAAACTCCCACCACTACAATCACCACTAAACCAGCCAGCCAGCCCCCCTCCTCCCGCGCCAACAGGTAGCCGCCTCCATCCCCTAAGCTAATATTTCCATCCCTCGTTACCCAGTGACGAGTTTAGCAGCGCCAGGGGGTACACTGCCTCATTAAAACTTCACCACGCCACGCACACCAGCCCTCATACACGGTTTTAGCCAGCCACTCAATGATGGGAGATGGAATGAGGGGCAAAATGTGCTGGTCAAATATGAGTGACTGATTAGGCAAGCAACGAATGAATGATTCACGGATGAACAGACACCTGAACCATTAATGAATGAGTGAATGATTACGGAGCCAGTCAGGGAGGGAAGAGGTAGTAAAGAAAAAATGAACTGCTTAAGGTATATGTCCAGTAATAAAACGGAAACTGTGTCGGTGGGGACGTCTCCAATCCACTCAGTGTTTCCTTCAGGTGTCTTCACAGTGAGTGAAAAACCAAATGATTTCCTTAAGGCCAGGAGATCTACTACTCTGGATGGTAACTATATAACCAACAACTGGTCGCCTGGTGGTCTAGTAGGTTGCGGTGCTCCTACCCGGTGTGGCCTAAAAAACTTAAATCCATGAGGTTGTTGGAGTTTAATGCACTTTTTATGCTGCTCTGAAGAAGGGACTAGTTCAATCGCCATAATGTTTGGGAAAAGTTGCTTACTCCGTTTTTTTTTCGTTCCTGACGAGGTCACACAGTATTAAATAATGAATGAATTAATCAAGAAATGAATTGGATAAGGAATAACGGAAGTAATAAAGCCAATAACTGATTTAATAACTATGTACGAGATAATTACCGAACCAACGAATGAATGAGTCACTGAACAATAGACTAAATTAGTGAATAAGTTAAGAACTAAGGTCTGAACCAAGTAATAAATGGCTAATTACCTGAATGATCATATGGATTATAGAATTACTAATGTCCTAACCATGCAACGCATATATGAATGAATGAAAAGCGAGTAAACTGTAAAATGTAGGCCCGTATATATACTATACCATCAGGAATTCGGGCTATTCTTAAAGGTTCCGTACAACGACTGGGTACATTATTGGAAGAAAGCTGTGCTACACTCTCGGAGTCTGGTTGATCTCTGTCTCCCTTAATTTCATTCGGACAGACGTAAGTGAGCTTCCGCTGAACCGCCATCACGTTACGTAGAGCTAAAGATTTCTCGGCTGTGTACATATAAAACAGTTTTCTCAGCTTTCCCTTCCTGAGTGCTCAGCTTTCCCTTCCTGAGTGTGCAGATTTGTCGAGAGGGAACTGTCAGCGCATATTCAGTCCATCCAGACAGCGTCTGAATCGTGAAGACTAAGCAATAAACATTCACTATCATACAAAACGATCGAATAAAGGAAAGATAAACAAATAGATGAAACTTGAAGTGGATTATACAGAATTTACCGAAACAGTGATTGACTAAACTAAATAATGCACAGCTTTAATGAGTGGGGTCTGAAGAGATGAAAACGGAAAAATCCTTGACAGTGAAGTTGGAGATAGGAGACGGGAAGGCAAAAGACGAGAGGAAGCGAATTTTACGAGGAGGCAATTAAGTCATTTTGGGAAAGAGAAAGAGACCTAAATCATTAAATGGAAGCAGAAATGATGAAAGATGACTTAGAAAAAATGACAGGGAGTAGGAAAGAAATGATTTAGGAAAGATAAAGGGTGATTCAGAAAATATGTAAATACTTATAATTAGAAATATGATTAATTTTGGGATTTTATAATAATATTCCTTCTGTGAAAAACTTCATTCAGCATATAGGAAACATCCCTTAGGAAAGATGTTAGAGTTACTCATTAATATTTTAGTGCTATGACGACTCTTCAATTGTCAAATGCCAGATACATGAAACAGGTGCGTGTTTGCTTTCTTGTTTTTGTTATTCTGACTTTCCTGTTGTTATTCTGCTTTGTTGTTGCTGTTTTAATTCCATACCATGCCAAAACCATCCAAACTACAACATTCATCTTCCTTCTGAATGCTACCCAGTCCTTGCCTCATGACCCACTACCATCTTGGCCTATCCCATCAACCTTCTCCTCCAACACCATCCATTTTTACTCCCCTATAGAATGTTCATTGTTTCAGTAAGAACAGACCTTATCAAACAGCAACTTGGCACGTTACATCACGAGCCTGGTTACCCAGCGATGACTCCTATGTTCTTTATTTTGGTGGATTACCTTAGTAATTAAATTGAATTACACTAAGAAATGCATTATTTATTTTTAAAATTATTCCTTGAAAATCGTTGCACTGATAGTGCTGCCTTTTAACATAATGCATTCATAAGCATAACCTGAATTAATCTGCAATGATCTAATTGGGACTGATGGCTCTCAAAGGAATCTTTAAGGATTTGGAGAGATGGAAACTGATTGAAATGATTCTGGATTGATCTACCTGAGTCTGAACATGGCAGAGATTATCTAAAAAGGATAAGAACGAGAACTGAAAAGATGTGAATGGACTTAAGCTTCCCACAATGGACCCAAAGTTCCCCGAATAGATCCAAAGTTCTTTGAATGGATTCGGAGTTGCCTCAAGGGCCCCTAATATGCTTGAACATATCTGGAGTGGCTTGAAAAGATCTGAAATCACATGAACAAATCTGGATTAGCATGAACAGATCTGAAGGAGCCTGAACGAATCTGGAACTACCTGAATGGATCTAAAACTGCCTGAGTGGACCTTGGCTGACCTGGGCTGAAATAACTGTACAGGAACTGACGGATGGTCTTGAATTGATCTGATTTGACAAGACTGGATATCAAGGGACTGAATGAACTTAATCAGAGCTAAAGTTTGTGGAAGTCTCTTTGTTTGAGGAGCCCATTTGAATAAAAACGCACCCCCCAAAAAAAAGAAATATATATATATATATATATATATATATATATATATATATATATATATATATATATATATATATATATATAACGGGATCATCCATTTATTTCCATTAATGGTGCTTGTAATTTATTTCATGCCAGTGAATGTAAAAATAAGTTTGCTATATACTAAACCTATGTGGAATGCCATGATACCTAAAATAGGAATGAGCACTAAGAACGTGCATCGCTCCCGCCCACCTGCTGGGCTAGGCCGAATATATTACTTTGCCCTGACGCTGACCTTTGACAGAATACCGTAAAATCAAGTTACTCCAATCTTACCTAACCCTTAACCATTCTACCTGTGCAATGAGATCAAAACTATTTGAGTTGATTATGATCAATGACTTGACCTTCAACACTTCTCTCTGACCTTGTCGTTTAGCTAATTATACTCAGAATCAAATATCTCTATCCTTGTTTTATCCTCAACCTTTCCACAAATTTTAGCTTGTATAAGACAAACTGTATACGTTGACCTTGCTGTGCGTCATGGAAGTTTGGGCAGTTGTTCTCAAAACCAAGAGGCCAACTTCTCAGGTGAACCCAAGCTTACCCGTCAAATTTGATCCAAAGGTCAAAGCTGTTTTAGTTATTTTGTTCACACAGACTCTGATTTCGAACTTTGACCTTTTGACCTTGACCACTGATTTTTTTTTCTGTAGAATTTTCCTGATCATTAGTCCCCTTAACAGATCGATACTGTTTGCGTTAACCTTTTCTGTGACGGTGGACTTTGATCTTTCCCTGTGTTCTTGACCACTGACAGCTTATTTTCTAAATAGAATCATATTATTCTTGTCTTATCTTTAAAATTTAACCTTGTACTGTGACCTTTACCAGTAAATTATTGTTATAGAAAACAACAAGTTTACTCTTCAGCTGACTCTCAATCGTTCCACCAAGTTTAGTTAAAATCGTATATGAACCTAGTAATTTTGTTCAAGTGCGCACACACAGAGATAAAAAGACAGGCACACACTTTCGCTGAGCTGTACATAACACTCACTGTCGCATCACGAGCGAGGGTATAACAATATGTTACTTATAAAATACGCTAATTTTTAGTCACATACTTTGATTTAAAAGGAAATGCGGAACGTAGAAGAAAAATATTTTGGAGAACAAACTATGGAGGCCCCTTTTTGCTGAGGCCCAGAGGCAGTTGCCTCATTTCCCTCACAGTTAATCTAGTTAATCTGGCACTGGCTGAGGGGACCCAGCCGGAACTATATGGCCCTGAACTGTCCTGAATCGAAGTGACTGAGCCTAACTGGATGTGAAAGACCTGAATAATCCTAAATGGACTGAAGGAGGCTGACTCAGCCTGAGTGTACCTAATTACACATGGTCGGCCAAAATTGCCTTAAACTGACCTGAATAGTCATAAGCTGATACGATTTTGAACCTGAAGTGGCCTGCCCGGATTATTGGGCCAGTATGTTGCTAACCTGATAACACTAGAAAACAGTAGAATAATCTGACTTGTTCTGACCGTTCCGTCGGCTGCGTTTTGTGCTGGCTCACGGTTATGCACGTCAACAGGTATGCTGGCTGACAGATGTACCGGATGATGGCTATGCTGACTGACGGTTATGCCAGCTGACAGTCTGCAGGCACAAGCATTTGCCAACGGAAAGTTTTGCCAACGTATGGTTTTGCCAGATGATAGCTATGCCAGTTGAAGACTTTACTGGCTTATAGTTTTATCGATTGATGGTTTTGCTGGCTGAAGGATATTCCAACATGATGGAAGTGGATTAACGAGCTCGCAAATTTTCCTTTTGCTGGCCGCGGACATCTTCATTCAGTCTAAAGGAGACATCACTTAGCGATTCAGTTTAAAATCTTCAGTACGATGATGTATTATCTAGTTTATTCTTGTTACACTCTGACGACTCTAGAGAGACTTTTCGACCTCGAGGGATTATAAATAGCCTTCATCCTCCTCTGTTTTACTGCACTAGGGGGCTCTTCCAAAGCGAAATAAAATCGTCAGGAAATAACAATACTAAAAAGTACGAGTACGTCAGGGTATTGACTTGGTTTAGAGAAAGGAAAGCGTCTGAGAGGAAAGTGGCCCTTTATACTTTACAATACTTTCTAGGAAAAAATCTTCAGCCAAGTTAAATATTGTCTATGTTGCAGTTATATATATTATTTGGCCTCGGAGTGCCCCATAGGAGAAAAGTATACATAGGCAATATCTCACCTTTCTAGGTCGCAGATTCAGTCCTGTGGGGAATAAAATCGGTAGGAACTAATAATAGTAATAAAACAGAAGATACATTACCGGAAATAGGAGCTCACCACTTCAGACAAAGGACGTCATTACACCCGCGCTAGCGAAGCGAGAACAGATGTTATGTTTGATCTGTGTGTGTGTGTGTGTGTGTGTGTGTGTGTGTGTGTGTGTGTGTGTGTGTGTGTGTGTGTGTGTGTGTGCGCGCGCGCGCGCGCGCCACTATCAAATTTCAAGGTCAACTCAAACGGTGGAAGGATTAAGGATCAGGCAAGAAAGAAGAGATTTAATTTTGAGCAGAGTCAGTCAAAGGCCAATGTCATAGTGCATGGTTAAAGTTCAACCCATGTGCCTGTGTGTGAACAAAATAGCAGATTTTTTTTTTTTTTTCATGTGTCTGACTCCTACATGCTATACACTTCCACATGTCGCCACTTCGGAGCTAACATCCATTTTCTTTATCGAATACATGCCTGGGTTGTCTCGAACAGAACTGGTGTATTGGTATTAGCTGGGGTAGTTTTTTCGAAATGTCGGTTGGTCGTTTGGTAGAGTAGTAAAGTCTGTTTTAACGAAATTCAACACCTTGAATTGGTCCCGGCTCTAGCCAGGATTAGGAATTGGGTCCATCTGGACTGCATCCACCTCTCAGCCACCTCGGCCAATCGTGATTTGGATCAGATTTGGTGGACGAATTGAGGATCGCCAAAGGGGCTGACCTAAACGTTTTGTGAACAGACGTGGCAAGGTCAACAGATAGTTTTTTCCCGATCTTGACAAAACTTTATGGGAGGGCTCGGGATAACGCAATGACAAAAATATATGATTTTGAGAGCAAGCAATCATAAATCAAGGTCACAGGGAAAGGTCAGTGGTTAAGGTGACGGCATAGTTAATTCAGAGTTGATCAGATCTGAACGAAATTTAGTGGAAGACTTATGGTTAAGCAAGAATGTAGCTATTCCATTTCGAGAGTAATCTGTCCAAGGATATAGCCACAGACAAAGTCTAAAATTCGGCCCTTAGCCCAATTGTCAGGCGCGAGTGCTGTGCTCTGTAAGTGCTCCTTCTCTTTTTCATTATGTTCTTGCCACTATCAGACGGTTTTCATCCAAGTTAGACCAGCAGTGGAAGGCTAATGGACGTTTCATCTAAATTGTTCAACTCGAAAAGTCATGAAATAAATAAAATCGTCCAGAGATGGTAAGACTAAGTATTAAAGGACTTCACTGCAGAGAAGGGGTCAATCCTTCAATTATCATATTGTCATTTATTATATATTCTTGCTACCTGTAGTCGATATTAGACAGAATAGGGGAAATTTTTTGAACCACAGAGATTAGATATAGATTTCATTAGCTCTTTCGTACAAAAGAGCCTTCCTATTGAGTAAAGTTGTCTGGTGAAAATCTTATTGAAATGATAAATACGTCATCTCAATGAAAAGTTAAAGACATGAGGTTTTCTTGGTAACATTTTGCATTTAAATGACAAGACGCATTAATTGTTTCTCAATACTTCGGTAATATGGTTAAAATGATATTCATTCATGGTTGGATGTACACTTAGCTCCGCATGAATGTTTTACAATCTGGTATGTGAGGCTTATTATTTTAAATACCTTATTTAACGTGCCCTTCTACCTCATAGCCGCACACACCACTACAAGGCGTGGTATGATTGCACAGAGCCAAGTATACTGGCTGTAAAGTAGCAGTTCTACTTCCCAATCCTACACACTGTCACCAGGTTGTGGTACCTTCATGTGGAGCCAAGTGTGCATGCAGTAGGTTGCGGAATAATGTAGTTAATGAATGGATAATGTTTCATTTTGTGAGGGGGAAGATAACCTCAGTTGTGGAGAGTCGTGCTGCCAGACTAGCTGGGGATTGAGAGCAGCATAGACGTCTGTCTCGGCGGGCACGAGTTTCACTGAGAAAGGACAAGGAGAGTTATGTCAGGGAATGGCTGAGGAGGTGGAAGGCCGTTATCATGCAAATGACTTTCAACCCACCTACTGAACCCTGAAGAAGCTCCACTCCAGACCCACCTCTCAGGTTAACTCTATTCGGACAGCAGATGGGGGGCTCGTGTCGGGGGAGAGTGAGTATAGACCTTGTTGGGATGAATAATTTGAGCAGCTGTATATGGCTGAACCTCCCAGTGGAGAGCTTCTGTCGGCTGGTGTACAACCATTGATTGCTGTCGCACCAATTAAAGAAGCTATACTTTCTTTAAATTAAATCAAGAAAGCAGGAACTCGGTTGAAAAATGATAGAGCAACTGGTGTTTGTGACATCCCAGCAGAATTGATCAACGCTGGGGACGAAGTCATGATCAGGGGGTTACATGCAGTCATACAAGCCGTTTGGCAGACTGGTATCATTCCTCCTGACTGGACAAAGGGTTTGGTCACCCCTGTCTGGAAAGGAAAAGAACATTGTCACTGTAGTAAGTGCCGTGATATTACAGTGTTCAGTGTACCAGGCAAAGTTTTTGCTCACATTCTCCTGATGTGTATCCAGGACCATTTGCTAAAGTTTCAGAGGCCTGAGCAGTCTAGATTCATGCCCAGGGAGTCTACTGTTGACCACACCCTAGCTCTTCAAGTTCTTGTGGAACGCTGTCTTGAGTTACAAAAAGGTCTGCTAGCAGCCTACGTGGATCTCAAGAAGGCGTTTGACGCAATAAATCAGATGGTACTATGGGTATTCCTGCGACTCTGTGGGGTCCCTGCAGGAATAATCCAATTGATTGCTGGCTTGAACTCAAACACTGCGAGTGCTGTCAAGGGTGGGGGGGGGGGGACATCCGACTTTTTCCCAGTAAATTCTGCTGTAAGACAGGGATGTGTCTTTGCCCCACACACTTTTCAACACATGTATGGATTGGGTACTGGACCGGGCTTAGAGTCAAAGACAATGTAAGGTATAAATTTGCAATTTCAGGATTACTGACCATGATTTTGCTGATGATGCAGTTATCTTAGTGGAGTCGCTGGAGATACTACTTAATGCCCTTCAGGAATTTTATGAGACTGCAAAGCCATTGGGATTAAAGGTCTCTTGGGCCGAGACCAAGGTCCAGGCATTTGGCGGCATGCTAGATGAAGTTCATTCTGTCCAAGTATGTGGTGAGGATATCGATGTCTTGGACAGATTCACTTATCTTGGTGGTGTGGTCCATAACAAGGGTAGATCAGACAGCGAGATCTCTTGTTGCATTGGTCTGGCTAATGGGGTTATGGATTCACTCAGTTTGGGTGTTTGGCACTGTCGTTATTTGTGTAAAGGGACGATAGTTAGCATCTTCAAGGCGCTGATTTTCTCTGTCTTACTTTATGGCTGTGAGACACGATACTGGCATTGATGTTTTCGTGCACCATTAGCTTGTCGTCAAACAAAACCCATGGCACCTCCAACGCTCCCTTGGGGATGGCGAGATGGCGGAGTTTAATCTCTTTGGGACTCCTAAGGATCCTGAGGCTCGGGATGTTGCTGGGCCGGGGGGCGTAGCCATGCAGGGTTCTGCTCATGCACGGTGACGTCTCGCTGCCCATGGACGCCAGGCCAAGGGTCCTAGGAGTCCTAGGGGGACAAGCACCTTTGTGGAAATGTGCATCGCGATGGTGAAGGCTTTTTGTGGGGGTGATAAAGGGGCTTTGCATGTTCTCCTCAAGACATTGAGGAGGATGGGCTGCCTCACCTTGTCATCCCCTAGTGCGTAGCCCACGATGTACATTCTGCCCCTCGCCTCCATGAGCGTTTTGCCTGGCAGCTGCGACCTGCCACCCCCCTCCCTGCAGAACACCACACTAGAGGCTAAGGCTGGATATTCCCCCCAACTGGAAGACTCCCACACCGATCACTGACCCGGCCCCAGACATGGCCATGATCCAGACCTCTGCAGCAGTTCACCAACTGTTGTCAGTGACCGAGGAGGAGTGGGACTCTTCTGCCTTCATTTCCATGGCTGGGGTTGCATCAACTGGCTCCTCGGCCGCGGAAGAGGGCAGCCCATCTCGCCCTCTTATCCTGGATGCTAAGGATTGGCTAGATCTGATCTCCTATCGTCACCTCCTGACTCTTGAGATGCCCACATCCGGTTGTACCAGCACGGAGCTATAACATTTCCTAACTTATACGATCAGCCCTGAGCTGCTAACCTTGGTGAGATTCCACCCGGTCTGATTGTCAGGAAGGAGGAGGTACGTCTAGCCGATCTATGAGCATTTTATTTTATGCTGCCTCCACGATTGGCCCCCAAGACTGGCTGTCTCGTGTAAGGCGAGTGGGCTGCTGTAATGTTTTTGGTTCCTAATCCTGCTTGGCCTAATGCCCCTCATAGTGGACGATGGCCATAAAGCCATAATAAAAAAAAAAAAAGATTCGTTTTCGACGCATCAATGAACTCTACGGTTGCAATAATTTTATTCTATTGCTGACATTGTACATCCAGACGGTAATTTGTCGCTGTAGACGATCTATAGAATCATTAAAGTATTTACGTTGTATATCAGGCAGGGTCAGTTTCCTCTTCTCATGTGTTTTAAAATCAGTAAGAATCAACAACGGCAACTCGGGGGATCATGACGTCACGGAGTCATTGTGCATGCACAGCCACAGAAAATTTTATCTAGGGAGATAGGAGTAATAGTTCTTCAGTACATAAAGGCAAATTTTGGCAAAGTTCGAAAGTCAACTTTTCACTTAACTACAGAAAATGTATCTCTGTATCTTACTATGGCTGTCTATGCAGTGAAGTTCCTGAACAATATACTCACTATAAATCCACAGAAAATAACAGCTGCTTTCGAGCTGCTACGGCTAGGTGGTGAGGGAGTGCAGTGGCACTGGATACAGCCACCATCAGCAGTGCCACTCAGATGCAGCCCCCCTTCCCAAGCCCCGAGCAGCAGTGTTATTCAGATGCAGTCCTCTCAGCCCTCATCAGCAATGCTATTCACATGGAACCCCCCCCCCCCACTTTTCAGTCCCCATCAGCAGTGTCGTTCAGACGCTGCAGCCCCGTCAGCCCCAATCAGCAGGGTCACTTAGATGCAAAGATGCAACCCTCCCTCAGTCCCATCAGCAGTGCTACTTAAAAGCAACCCCCCACAGTCTTTATCAACAGTGCCATTAAAATGCAGCTTCCCTCAGCCGATATCAGCACTGCCAATAAAATACAGCCCTTTCAGCCACCTTCAACAATGCTACTCAAATGCAGCCTCCCCTCAACCCACATCAGAAGTGTCACTAAAATTACCCCCCCCCCGTTACTCCCCCTTCACCCCCATCAGCAGTCTCATTCTAATGCATCCCCCCACCCCTCATTTTGACGGGTCATGGAGCTAAATTTATCGGAGGCGATGAAATTGCGCCCATATTTCAAGGGGGGAAGCGGAAAAATGTGTGGCTTCACGGTTCACGGTAGGTGATGACGAGGCGGGGACCAAGGAAAGGGGTAGGTGAGTGAGTAAGAGTAGAATGAATAAGTAGATTGGGTAAAAAGGTGAATAAGAATAGTAAATATATAATGAATGAATAGGGGTAAGTTGAATGAGTACAAGGTGAGGCAAAAGTCTCCATACAAATATTGGCTGTTTATTGAGGAATAGCTCAACGTATTATTTTTTTCTATATACCAAACGGATATGATATGATCCACAGCGGATCGGAACTTCCACAGCGGATATGAACATTTTATTAATATTATCAGTTAAATGGAGTTGCAAATAAAATGCTTATATATTTGTATGAAGACTTCTGCCGCACCCTGTAGCGTGGATAGAATGGTGAACAAGAACAATGAATATGAGCAGGACGCGTAGAATAATAGCTAAGGATTATGTGGCCATAAGTACGGCGAATAGAAGGGCGATTAAGGATGGGTGAATATGAACGGAGCGGCTAGAAGGGTGAGTAAGGACAAGATGAATATTAGAGGGGTGAGTAAGGACAAGGTGAATATTAGAAGGGTGGTGTACTGGGTGAGAGGGTGGCTGAAGTGAGGTGAGTAAATGTGTGAATAAGGAACGTGCGTACATATAGAAAGGTGGACTGTGGATGAGATGGCAGGTAGGATGGATACATAAGATTAGGGTACGTTTATGTAGGATGGAAAAGAAAGGAGTGGATGCTGGATTGAGGTGAGAAGATGGGTGGAAGGGTGTGTAAAGATAGTAGAAATATCAGTGAGGTCGATAAGAAGAGGATGAAGGCTAGAAGAACGCAAGAAGACAGGTGATAAACAGGTAGATTACACACTGTCGGATTGATAGGAACAGGATGGAAGCTGGAGGGTGGATTAAATGGTGAATGGGAGACGGTGGATTAGATGAGATTAGACTTAGGAGGTGGAAGCGTGGATAGAACAGAAGTGATGTAACAGTAGCAAGGATCGGATGGAAGAGAGCTTGGCTATCGATAGGTGGACAGAAGAGTATACAAAGACAGGGTGAGTAAGAATTAGGTGGAGGTTGGAGGTGGGTAGAAGGGTGGGCAGGACAGAGTGGATGGATAAAGGATAGGGGATTGGACATGATAAGCTGGGATAATATGGTGATAAATGAGTAAAAAAGAAACGAAGGTGTACAGAAAAGCAGGGACAAAAACAGTGTCGGAAAAAAAGGTGGATGAGAACAGAAAATATAAGAAACGAGTGTATGAGAAAACGAAGCATAAGAATAGCAAGGCTAAGAATATAATGCAGGAGAAACGAGTTGGTAAGAATGAAGCAGGGTGTAGCAGAAAGGAATGGATGACAATACGTTTGACAGAGCAAATAATATTAGCACATTGAAATAATGTGTTAACTAATTTAATTCGAGGAAATGAATTATTTTTTTCATACTGCTTGAAGAGGACCCAGGTAGTGAGCAGATCGATAAGGGTTTTATCAAATCCTTCTAGGTCAAGAAGCTCCTGTATCCCCCTGGAGACATTAAGAATAAAATGAGAAATGTCACCGAAATGCAGTGTTTAAAACTGATAAATAAAATGGGTAATAGGATGGATAATAACACGTATTAGAAATTACAACAAGCAAGAGAATAAAAATTTGATAGATCATAATGTGGAAGTTAACAAAATGGATGTCAGAAAATTAATATTTGGTGGACAATAATGTATTAAATAATGAGAGTATTCTATTTCTGTTGTTATCATTCTAAACTTAGTTCCCACCTAGGAGATGGGGTGAGGTAAGCTTCAGAAACATAGTAAACAAAAGCAAAAAAGGGGAGAGAACTATCTACAGCATACCCAGTACAATGACTTGCAGTCATCGACACACATTCACTTCCCGACACCTGGACATCCATCACAGGCTTCATTATCTGAGTGGACTCCGACAGCTTGAGTCATGAAATGAGTAAGAGGACTGGTTTTCGCAGCCACCTATAGATAAAACTCATGGTGAATAACTTGAGCTATCGATTCCTCAGTACGTAGTAGGTAATGCAAAAACTGTAGAATATACTCCCAAACATCCTCTAAATCGAGTTACACAGTGCTTTAATTCATCACAGTTAACTAGAAAAATGAGCGTAGCCTTTAATGCTTATTTAATTTACAAGAGATTAATCCGCTGTAATTAGTTGACGAAAGAGATCACACAAGTTTAATCAGTCAGTTCATTAAAAAAAATTACAATAAAATTGATTACATATACGTGTGTGTATATATACATTATTCATTTATTTATTTATAAAGTTACGCCTAACAAGAGTGCTGTCGAAATTACACCCTGTCATTGCAATGATTTTCGAAGTATGACAGTTCATAACTTTCAGGTTTGGGTAGAGTTGGCGGATACGAGTGGGCACGATGAGCTGGGATGGTGGTGGGAGGCAGGCTTCAGTGAGGTAAGTATAGCTTTTGAGTCATTATGGCCATTGTAAGCTGGCCGGTAGCTGATGCATTAATCTATACAATAATTGAAATTATCTTTGTCTGTTATGTAAAGGTCATTATTTTCAAGGCAGTGCTGAATATATGCATAGGTATACTTAGATATAGCCCGGAGAAGGTCAGGACAACGTGTGGACAAATAAATTGAAATTAAAAATGAGACATATACAAAAGAAGTAGCCATTCTTGGGGGTTGGAGAAGAGGACATTGCCCGCGAATCTCAATCCCGATCTGTCAAGAGAATATCCACCGTTTGCTAGATAAAGGAAAAGAATTTTGTATGCGTGCACTTAAGGGGTTATATAGATTGTAGGCACCACAGGAAAGGTTCGTGGACAAAGTGCAGCCAAAAGTTATATCCATAATAATATTCTTTATTTGTATGTGCATTAAGTGAAGGAACCCAACGTTTTCAGCCTGCAAAGCTCGTTCCTTCAAAAGGAAGTTTAACAAGAGAGAAAGCCAAGTTCCACATTCATTAATTTTCATTCTAAAAATTAGATTGAAGCAATGGAAAAAACAGACTGAGGAAGACATTTCCGCGGTTGACTTGATTCATGCATGAAGACTGAGAACTTTTGTTGACTCTCATATTAGAGAGATGAACAGAAAAAAGGGAGATGATTAGCAGTGTCAGTACTGGATGCTCGCCGTAATGGAGGATGAATGCTTGAACAGCTCAGACACGTGGTGACAAGAACTGTAGCTATAGCAAAGAGAGAGATGCTTCAGTACAGAGAAGAAAGAGGAAGGGAGACTGAAGAGAATCAGTGCGAGGAGGAGAGTTGATGAGACGAGAAGCCTCTGATTCTAAACTGTTTAGAAGTGCTATGCGGTATACAGTGAGCTCCACCACAATAGAGGACTGTACTGTATTCCATGCATTGGATGTTAAGGCATCTATACAAAGTCAGCATATCTGTGGGGTTTGAGCATGTTTGGAATAAATTCAGTGTACTTAACCTTTGCAAAACTGTTTATTTTAAGCAAATGTGACCCCTTTAATATAGGTCGCGAGAAAACGAGATACCAAGGATATTTAGAGATGAAGGACAGAGTTGCATGTTGAAAGGTAAGCGGTTGTAATTTGAAGGATTGTGCCGAGCTGAGAGATGGAGATTTCATATATTTTCTTTTACCTATTATTGAATTTGTGTTCATTTGTTTAGCGGCCATAAATGGTAACAAGGTTCCTTTGGTTCCAAGCAGAAATAAGAGACAGATTAGAAGAGAGATGCCTCAAAGCCCCCTCACGTGACAATTGTAGTGACTATTGTGGACGCCTTTAGAAGCGGGTTAAAAAGTGAAGGATGAGGTCATCCGTGTATGACTGGATAGGGTTAGAACGTCACTGATAAGTAGGAGGAGGACAGTAAGAGAAATTACATAAACCTGAGGAACAGTAGTACTGGCAGCTTTAGAGGAAAGGTGGTCATTTACAACTGAAGCTATACTGTAGGGAGAATGACTGGAGAGGAAACAAACTGGAAGAGCAGAAAGGTTGATGGATGACGTAGAAGGACAGCTTGGAATGTAAGCATTTATTCTGGACTCTGTAAAAAGCCTTGGAGATGTCTAGTCAAACAGCAAAGTCTTCACTGAAATTGTGAAGTGATAATGACGAGAATAAGAGAGGAATGTGAATTCACCCGTGGAGTTACGGAATCCATGCCTGCCTTTAGAAACGCTATGAGAGGAAAAATGCCTCAAAATTTTCTTGATGAGGATTCAAAGTCTTCAGAAATTTTTTCTAAAGACTTTAGGATATTAAAACAGTTGGGTGGCAGAAAGAGGGTTGAGACCGAGCACTTTTCTCTGGAACGAAATCTGTAAATGAAAGCAATCTTCCAGCAAGAGGGAAAAGTACAAGTTGACGAAGGTAAAAAGTCTGCAGAGTCAGGATATCAGCACAGTTCTTTGAGAACAATATAAGGGAACCCATCATGACCATGTGCCTCTTTAGTAATAAGGTAAGAAAGAGCAGAAATTTCATGTTTTGAAAAAGTTAAATAACAGGCATGAGAAAGGCAGAGGATGGAGGTGAAGGAAGGGTGGCATCGAAATCGTTCAAAGAAGAATTGGAGTGGAAAGCTCAGCAAAGATTTGTGCTCTGTCAGTGGATGAAACAGTTATAGAGCCGCCAGAGCGGAAACGTGGAGTCATGAGGGAAGGGGTAAAGCAGTCAGAAAAGATTCTGTCAAAGAAGGGGAAGAATATGAGTTAGTGTAGTACAGGCCTAAATTAAGTCATAGGCACCATCCGTGTACATATAAAAGAGAATGTCTGTCTGGCTGTCTGTCAGTCTGGGAATCGAGGGGATGCATATAGAACTCTAAACAGGTCTAACAGGTGTAACTTTTTACGGCAAATTTAGTTGTGTACATAACATCTGCCAAAATTTTGCAAACCGTTGCTAAAATTGCAAAAAGTACATTTCTTTATCTGTGTGGGTCCATATTGAACTGCAAGTTCATCCATGTCTATCGACGCTTTTTGGAACATCAGAGCGGAGCAGGTCAGGCTAGCAGCGCAGACGGGGTGAGCACAAACTCACATGTAAAAGTGAGGGTTGGATTTAGAGAACATAATTCAGAATAATGATGAATCATATAATTCGTATACATATATATAAACGAGAATGTATGTCTCTCTTTCTTTCTGTTCTCTGTGGAAATCGAGGGGGGTGAATTTACAACTCTCTAAATATTTCCAACAGGTGTAACATTTTATGACGAATTGAATATCATACATTACAGTTATTAAAGTGGTGCCCCTGATGGCCAAGGGTAGAGCTAATCAGCAGTAATCAAGTCATCAAGGTGGAAAAATGGAAGCCAGTTTCCGTAGAAATTTCTACTTCTGCGTCCATGTCATCATTAACTCCAGTGGGCCAGATGGGTTGACGGATTGGTGCCGTGGACAGGTTGAGTTGGATGAGTGGGCAGCATTGAGTGGATGGGTGTGTGGAGAGGCAGCATGAGTGGTTAGGGTGGGTGTGGTGGGGCGGAGTGGATGAGGTAGGTGTCAGGGTTGAGTGGGTGTGGTGGGGCATCGTGGGTGGGCGAATGGGTAGGCAGAATGGGTGGGGGAGTGTGAGTGAGTGGGTGGGATGGGTGGGTAGGAAGGTGGGTGGGTGGATGGGTAGGAAGGTGGGTGGGTGGATGGGTAGGAAGGTGGGTGGGTGGATGGGTAGGGTAGGTGGGTGGATGTCTGGGTTAGCACAGTGGGTGAGAAGGGTTGGTGGGTGGGTGGGTAGTGGGAAAATAGGTCCATGGTCAGACAGATCCATGGGAAACTAGAGGGGCACTCAGTTGAGCGCATCTCTCTGACAAGGGCAACGCAATTTCCAAACCACTCTTCATAACGGGTTAGGTTTTCTCATCATTGATTATGGTTTTGCAAAAAGAGTTTTCGGGATCCAGAATCTGTGATACGATCCGGATCGGTCCCAAAAGTTAATCAGCTCTTTCCTGGGTCATGGGTTATCTACCCACCAAATTTGGTCTAAATCCTTCTTCTAGTTTTCGAGCAATCCTGCTAACAGACAAACGGAGTAATAAACAACCAGGGGTGAAAACATACTCTCCTTGTCGGAGAGAATACATCTCTGGAGTAATGGGAACAATGAGGAACATAGTTTCAGTGGGTAAAATGGGACTCCAGAGGTCTTTTACCACAGGGAGTGGCCATCCATGGTACGTACCAGGTAATGCTGGTAAGTATGATCATGCACTTTACTCTGGCAACGCATGCTGAGTACTCCTCCTTGAAGGAACTAAGTGTGGATGTTGCTGTTGTTGATGTTGTTGCTTAACTCAATCTGTCTGGCTGAACAGACCTGTCGACCACAGATAAGCAACTATTTCTATGAAGTCGTCATACGGTATACTACAGTACAGTATATACGCAGTGAGGGAACCTGGGCCGTCCTTGTGGTAGGCCAGGTTTGGACTAGCGTCCTTCCTGTCAGTGGGGTGCAGAGAAATATGGAGTTTGTCTACCAGGTGGATGACGCAGCTTAGCTCCACCCATGGTGCTCACCATCACCGTGTGTTGGTTCCTTCGTGAAAGCACTCACAGTTTTCCAAGATATACAAGGGAAAGTCAGAATGTAGGGTTCCCTGTCGTTTATTTTTCGTGACAACGACGCTTACAGCACGCTGTGACTCTGGTGACAGTTCGCATGGTATCCCAGTATTAGGTGGCAGGAGTGTCGATTTGAATAGTCAGTGTTTGCTTGTGCAATGTCAGTTTGGCAATGACGACCATACTGAACGAATGAACGAAGGAAGAATAGCAGTCTGTTATTCGTTTTCTTTGGGCAAAACGTATCCAACCCACAGAAATTCAAAGTGACCCCTCAGCACTTTATGAGGTCGGTGTAATGACAGTAAAGCATTTGCGAAAGTAGTGTCCCATATTAGGAAACCAACGGGTTAACATGGTGAATGAACAAAAAAGTGGGCAACCATCCACCTTCGGCTATCATGATGAAGACGCTGATGCTGCACTGATGGCTGACAGACGTGTCTTCTGCAGCTGGACCTGAAACTGAACTTTTTTACGTCAAATTATGTGATATCGTTACTAACATCCACTCCAATGAACACATCTAGGAAGAAGTCAAACTCTGGTTACATCTACTAGACACACCTTCCGTCCATCAAGGCTTCAATTCCTTGATTTAATGCTAAAAACCTCAACAGACCGTGATAAGTCTGTTCTCCGGTCTGCCAAGAAAAAATTCATTCGTTCTAAATGCTCTGAACTCACCGACTTTGATTCTTTCCCCTCCTTTTGGGACATTGTCAAAAACTTTTCTAACATTGTTGCTTCATCCTCCTTCCCTCCTCTATTCCACTCTAATGGTTCTGCAGTTGTTTTTTCTACTGAAAAAGCAGAACTCTATGCTCAGAATTTGTCCTCCAATTTCATCTGCTGATCCTCCATCTCCTCCCGTCTCTGACACCCCCATGTGTGTCATTAAAATTTCTTCAGTTCATATACTTCATTCCCTCATTGGTCTCAATATTGACAAGGCATTCGGTCCTGATGGGGTCCCTCCTGTTGTCCTCAAGAGCTGTGTTTCTGATCTGACACCTTGCCTATGTAAACTCTTTCGCCTCTGCCTGTCGACTTGTACCTTTTCTTCTTGCTGGAAGTTTACTCTCACTCAGCCTGTCCCAAAGAAGGGTGACCATTCTTAGTTCTCTAGCTGTCGTCCAAGTGCTTTAACATGTCTTTCTAAAGTTCTGGAAATTATTCTTAACAAAAACAAAAATAAAGCACGTATCCTATCACAACCTTCTTTCCAGTCGCCAGTATGGGTTCCATCAGGGATGCTCCACTGGCGATCTTCTCACCTTTCATTGAGACTCCTGGTCATTCTCCTTTCGGGACTTTGGTGATAACTTTGTCACTGCACTTACGCCTGTAGTCTTGAAACTGAGGGCAGGGGTTACCCTTCCCGCACCCCGCTCGAAGTGGAAGCTCAAACCTTCAACGTAAATGGTAATCTTGAAAGGGTGAGAGGGCACCCCTTCGTGTGGGTAGACACAGCAAACAGTTGGTAACAATGATTAGTTTTAAATTTAAAATATTGAAAAGAAAATGACAGTTTCTCTTAATGTTAGCAATTCTTACTCATTTTATTATTAAAGACTGGCATATGTTCTTGAATTCTCTGTATGAGTACTTATACCATACCCGTATCATAGGGAAAATTCAGTGATAGACATAGCTTCAAAGTGGTTCATGTGGTCAGTTAAAACCCTACGAATACGCCTTGGCTAGTCACACCGATTTTCATTATATTTCTGCTCCAAATGCTTGTTTTTGCCATTTTTCCCACCCAGAACCCCGAAAACCCACCAGTTCCCCAAGACACTTGAGAGGGCGGGTTAACTTGAAATCGATCACAAGCACCGGAAATAAAGGTCAAATTCGTTCAAATCACACCAAAATACACCAGAACAATATACTGCCAGGCCAAAACAAAATAGTATGGACTTGTATAAGTTTACCGAATGTAAACATGGGACTTCGTATTTCAAACTGATTGGCTGTTCACGATTCGTCTGTTTAACTAGTAATCGGCCATTCATTACTGTAGGAATCATTTCATTAACTAATTAAACTATTTATAAAAGTTTCATGCACCATATCTAATAAACAGCTTGGTAGAAATACTGAAAAAATATAGTGGAAGTGGATACAGTATCTCATCTTTGTTTTCGTCACGTCATATATTAACCATTTCTGGAGAAATTTTAAAACTATAAAAATATTAAACGCGTATTTTTTTCTTTACATGATGTGTTTATCATTAAATTAAAGTTCCCATCACACACACCATATGGTCCTTCAAATGCTGCACAGTTCTGTTTGCACAAGGCTATTATAATATGATGAAGGGGCATGTGAAGGGGTGCTATAAGACTCCTTGCAGATTCCAGTACTACTCTGGGGTAATAATCTCCCGTTCCTCGGGGAACGCTCTCCCTTTCGTGCGTTAAGTTTACCAAAACATACAGATAGGGCAAGGTGAACGCCTGCCCACAGTTTAAGACTACGGCCGTTAGCACCCCAAAGGATTTCGTCGAGACTGGCATAAATCTATAATTTCCTTACTGCCCTCTAACGGTTTGGATGTTTCTGTCTGTGCCTTCATCTCAAGCTTCCTTTCTGTTGTGTAGAGCCACCGTTCTTCTCCAAGGGTTGTCAATAGTGCAGTTCTTCAAGGTGCTGTCCTATCGCCAACTCTCTTCCTTCTATTTATCAATGACCTTCTGAGCTGGACATTTAACACTGTCCACTCCACGCTGATGACTCTACCCTTTATCTTTCCATTGACTTCTAGCAGCGTCCATCTCAGCATTTCCTTCAACGAACACAGGATGAGGATATTCATTTTTTTTTTTCATTCATTGCCAGACACCATGTATCCCAGGCGGGGTGGCCAAGGGCTTAGAGTTAATTGTTTTAAAGGGGGGGGCACTAATCCTCCACCTACCCCACTTGACACGTAGGGATGCCAACAGCATCTGGTGTTCCCAGACGGTCACCCATCCAAGTACTAACCAGACCCAACGTTGATGAGGATATGGTACATCTAATGTCATACTTCTCATATCTCTGGGAGAAATGTAATTTTGTTGCTTTTTAATGCTTTAAAGCTCGGTTCAAAATCGTTCGGCCTATCAAAATCTTCCACAGGAGTATTTAATGTTTAACAATATCCAACTCAATCCTGTATCATTTCTGAACTTACTTTGGCTTTCATTCGGCCGAGATTTATCTTGGAAAAATCATACTACCTCTCATGAAAAATCTGCTTCCAAGAGATTAGGTGTGTTAAGCCGACTCCGTATCTTCTTTATTCCCGTACAGTCGTTGGGTTTTACATGGGTTTTATTCGCCCATGTGTCGGGTAAAGCTCTTATGTATGAGGAGGCTCTCCATATACTCGTATAGCTCTCCTGAACATGGAGGAGTCAAAAGCTTTCGTCTCATTAATTCTCCTCCTCTTACTGGCTCTCTTCATATGCCTGCATGTATCCCTCCACCACTGTGGCGGGAGCGAAGCAACCGTCTGGCAGTAAATTCTCATCCCATATCTATCCAGCTCTCTAATGCATGAGTTACCCGTTACTTCCATTCCTTCATGTATGCAAAAGGTCAGCTGTGGAACTGTTTTCCTTATTGGTAGTTTTTATTGCCTATAACCTTCAGTCTTGTAAAAGCAATGTGACCAGGCATCTCGAAATGAACGGATGTTGAATTTGCTCTGTTATTAATATGTTCTTGGAGGGAACAATCTTGCTGACCTCTAGCCTTTGGTTCCTTCTTCCTTGAAAAAAAAAAAAAAAAAAAAAAATAGGAGAGGTTGTTCAAAAACTGAACTGAATGTCTGCATACATCTGTCCTTTGTGTTCCTCACCGTAACATGGTAACATTGTATCCATCCATCATCCAGTCCTTTTTTGCTCCTTCTGTATTGTAGGGTCTTGGTGCTACGCTAACTTGTTTACATAAACAAAAGACTTACTTTTTTACTTTACCTTACAAATGCATTACAGGATGTTGTGGATTAGTGGGTCTATGCACCGAGTGTTTACGTGATGTTTTCGTGATAAAGACAGTAAACAGTATTTAACAGATTATGGCTGATACATGGACCATCCATTATTGTACCTAGTCTGAAGTTTAAAATGTTCAGTATGTGAAAATACATTTTTAAAGATAACGTTTATATCCTGCTTTTCAAAGTGTGCCCATGGTGTGGTGAGCAGTGTTGAATTTCTTAGTTTTGGCGGTGGTGTAATCGGAAACATATTTGGCCATGAACAAAGAGGCTCCTGGTTCGGATCTCAGACAGACTATGAAATCTTTTGGCAACGTCTCTTGATCCTGACCTGTTTGCACCTAGAGCTGAAATAGGGACCTGCTTTTGTAAATCGTTCGTCGCGTGTAATAGTCTGGGGCAGAGGGTCGTTTTTTGTCAGTCAGTTAATGTTGTGATTACACCAGCTGTCTGTTACGAGATAGCACTGCTGGTATAACCGGTGCATGATATTCACCACATCGAAGCAATAATGGAAAGAATGGATGGAGATGAGAGAGCGGGATGAACCGGAAAAGTATGGCAGTGGGTGGTGGGGCAGGGTAAGGAAAGAATACCTCGTGAAGACGAGCTTGTTGGTAGATCTGTTAAGTGGGAAAAATTAAAAAAGAAAAAAAAAAGACCGTAAAGGAATGGGTGGTATGACCAATGGAGGGGGAGGGGGACAGGGGGAGGATCTGATAATACTTAATGCAATAAGTCAATAAGATGGTGAAGGAATACATTAATAAACCCACAACAGCTCCTTATCGGTACTGTCTCTGTTACCGAGCATTATGCCAAGAATATATTGTCTGGTGTAGATTCCCTTTTTAACGACAGAAAGGAGTCCTGAACTACCTATAGAAATTGTTTGAAATTTAGTTCCCGTCAAACCAAAATATTTGTCTGCAGGATACCAACGTAGTATATTATTCTTAACATGAGGTGATTTTAACAAGGTCAAAGAAACCCATCGCATTGAAGAGGTGTATTTACTGTATACTGATGAACCATGCTGTTGAGAATGATACGATTTTTATTTTATTTCAGCCAACGCCAGACGATATTATTCAGATTAAGAAAGCCCACTGCAGGTAAAGGATCAGCTCATTGGGCAAGATGATGTCCATTTATTACATTCGTGCTATAGACAGAATGTATTATTTGGCCTAACGTGAAAACCAACGAAGTGAAGGGAAAGAAAAAAGTCACTATTGATCAGTTGCTTGTGATGATATATCTATTGATAATTACTCCCATTACTGCCAGATTATCCTGTTTTTAAGAATAGGCCCCCTCAGACTGGATTGGTAAAATTCTCCCACATTGCATCCTGTGTTAATGATGCTTTGTTTACTTCTTAATAACCAGTTATCATTATAATGTGAATGATTCTGGGTTTCATTTATTTCAGCAGAGACAGATTTTGCATTTCTTACCAATTTATTGTTTTAGTCCATCATTTATCCTCTTCAGCCCACCTAAATCTTATAAGTTTTTTCTTACTATCTCCAAATGATTTCCTATAGCCTAGGATAGAATATTTGTAATGGAGGGTAGATGTGACCGTAATTCACTACGTAACTATTGTATTCATAAAGTGAATATGAATATTACCCGCTTGATGTCAATAGGATTAAAATAAAATAGACGTAATGATTTGAATCGGGTAACGACTCCTTCATGAAGAGAGCTCCATGTTACATTAACGTTTAAGCTCAACTCGGTGAGCACAGTCAATTTATATCTTGTTTTCAATGGAAAATTATTAAAATCTGATCGTGTCTGCTCTCTTAATAGTGGCAGAGCAGGATGGGATGTTAATGAAGAGGGAAGTGACTGAGGGTCCTAGATGAGAGTAGAGAGGGGCTGAGGAGCAGGATAAGGAGCGAGTTGAGGGGCAGGGAGGGAGGCTGTGGGACGGGAAGGTTGAGTGCAGGTGGAAGGCAGGGGGAGGACGAATTAAGGGTGCAGTAGTATGATGAATTATGTGGAGAGAAATAGGTGAAAGTTTGGGATGTGAAAATTATTCCTGACAGGGCTATTGAACCGGTAGTTGAAGTGTCCTTGGGGTACACCGGGACTCACCTGGGATGCATGAATGATCTCCGTGAGTCTTTTTTTTTTTTTTTTTTTTTTTTTTTTTAGCATGCATATTTAACACAGCGTTATTTAATAAAATATTCACATTCTCTAGATATGAGAATAATGTGTCAATTATAAGTGCATTTTAGTAGGTTTTTTATTTTAAGAACAAACCCGTCATATTAACTCAGTGTGGATATCAGCTGTACATTTAAAAAAAAAAAGAAAAAAAAACACTTTACAGATACTCGTATCCAGATACATGAAGGATCTAAAGTCTAGTTACTAATTTTTTTTTTTCTCTCTGTCTCTCTATGCTGTATATATATAATAAGAGAGAGAGAGAGAGAGAGAGAGAGAGAGAGAGAGAGAGAGAGAGAATGACACAGCCAGAGATAGGAACAGAAATAAAGAGAGGCAGAGCTGAGGAAGTAACCAACTTCCTTGCGGTGGTTCATAAAGAGGGCACATAACGACTTCTCTTATGATCCAGGCGTTAGTGATCGCTCCTGTGTATTCCTTCCCGCTCCACCATTCCATTATTTACTGGGTCATTTCTTAACCTAAAACTATCGCTGGAAATTTTGTAAGTTGGCCATTCTCTCTCTCTCTCTCTCTCTCTCTCTCTCTCTCTCTCTCTCTCTCGACCTAGTTCACAGGAATTGGCAAGTAAGGGCTCTCGCTCCCAGTGACAGATATCAAATGGAGGCCCATAAATTGGCCGCTATATATCTCCGCCAGAACCAGGCTAGAGGATGCAGGTGTTGTGTTTCATAATCTACCCTAAGTATACCTGACCTAGTTCACACTCAGTAGCGGAAGTCAATTTAACCTAATTCATTCTGGATGGATTTCGCGCAGCCTAATGCAAGCTTGGCAAACTTTGGCAAATAACCTAAAGGCTAACCATCCTTTTTCTAACATAATGTATCTATCTATCTATCTATCTATCTATCTATAGCCCGACGCCCAAATCCCGCAAAGGGTGGCCGCAGACAAAACGCCTCCAAGTCGCTCTGTCACCCACCATTTGACTACCCTCCCCCCAACTAACCCCCCCCTCCCTCATATACCTCTCAACTCCATCCCTCCACCTCATCCTCGGTCTACCTCTCCCTCTCCCTCCCTCCACCTCAGCTACATACATCCTCTTAGTCAGTCTTTCATTCTCCATTCTCTTCACATGTCCAAACCACCTCAGTGTATTTCCCCTAATCTTCTCAACCACATCCACATCCACCCCATAGCGTTCCTTCACTTCTTCATTCGTCAACCTGTCCCTCCACGTCACTCCACATGCTCCTTTCAAGTAACTCATTTCCACTGCCCTCACTCTTGACTTGTTCCCCTCTTGCAAGGTCCATGCCTCGCTTCCATACGTCAGGGTAGGGATCACAATACTATCATGAAGTGACTTCTTAAATTCCATACTCATCTCCCTATTTCTCATCACTGCTTTCAGTGTACCAACAACCTTCCTTCTCTGCTGTACCCTTTCACACACTTCATCCCCCAAAGTTCCATCCTTACTCATCACACTACCCAAGTACTTGAATGCACTCACATTCTCCATATCCTCACCATCCAACCTCACTGCACACTCTGTGACTTCATTCCTCTCAAACACCATAACTTTACTTTTGTTTACATTAACTTTCAGATTCCTCCTCCTACACACTGTCCCAGATTCATTCACCAAACCTTGCAACTCCCATTCATCTTCACGCAACAGTACTGTATCATAAGCAAACAGCAACACCGGAAGCTTCCAAATCTCACCCTCATTCATTAGAGCCACCCCCACATCCACTGCCCTACCCTGCACCTCCTTTACAACCCCATCCATGTATATATTAAACAGCCATGGAGACATCACACAACCCTGTTTCAGTCCCACATAGAGATCAAAGAACTCACTCAGCTCACCATCCACTCGCACCGTAGCCCTAGCTCCCTCGTACATACTCTTCACAGCACTCAACAATTTCCCCTCCACTCCATATATTCTTAATACCTTCCACATACCTTGCCTATCTATTCTGTCATAAGCTTTCTCCAAGTCCATGAAGGCAGCATACACTTTCCTTCCCTTCTCTAGATACTTCTCCACTAAACATCTTAGAACAAATATCTGATCTGCACACCCTTTTCCCTTCCTAAATCCTCCTTGTTCTTCTCCAACTAGCTCCTCTGTCATATGCCTAACCGTATCAATGAGTATTCTACCATATATTTTACCAGTCACACGAAGAAGGCAAATACCCCTATGGTTACCACATACTTCTCTCTCCCCTTTTCCTTTGTATAAAGGAACAATTATACCTGATTTCCAGTCCTCTGGAACCATTCCCTCTTCCCAAGCCAATCTACACAACTTCCGTATCCACTCCACAACAATCTCACCCCATACCTAAGCATTTCACCACACACTTCATCAATTCCTGGGGCCTTTCCGAACTTAATCTTCTTCATCGCTTCCACTACTTCTGCCCTACTGATCTCTTCCTCCCTTCTCTCATCTCTTCTTCTCCCAGCCATTCCCCAACCACTTATACTCGCACTGCTCTCACTCTCTACATTCAACAAATCCTCAAAGTGCTCCTTCCATCTCCTCAATTTCTCTCTCTTCTCCACCAACAATCTATTATTCCTATCTTTCACTCCCCTACTATTTCCCCTTTCACAGTGCCTTACTTTCTTTACCTCCTTCCAAAACAATTTCTTACTCTCCCTCTATTTCACACTCAGATTCCTCCCAAACTCTTCATCCACTTTCTTCTTACTCTTCTTCACCAGTCTCTTAACCTCCCTTCTCCTGCTCACATATACCTCTCTCTTCTCTCTCTCATCTTCTCCCCTACCTCTACTCGCTAACTATTCACTATATGCCTTCTTCTCTTGTTCCACAGCTCGTTTCACCTCATCATTCCACCATGCTGTCCCTTGCACACCCTTGCATCTCCTCCTCACTCCACAAACCGCCTCACATGCTGATCCTATCTCTTCCGTGAATATCTTACATACGTCTTCCACCCCTTCCATCTGCTCTAGCTCATACCTTCCCAATGTTTCTTTCACTATGCTCTTATACTTTATCATTTTCTCACTATCTTGCAATTTCTCCACTCCTCTCTGCTTCCTCCTGTCTTCCCCTTCGTCTCCTCAACCACTTTCTTTGCAGCTCTACCTTGGCCATCACTAAGTGATGGTCCGAGACTCCATTCCCCCACCCTCTCCACACTCTTGCATCCAACACTTGTCTTCTCATTCGCTCATCCACACATACGTAGTCTATCATTGCCTTTCGTTCAACAAGTTCTCCATCCATCCTCCTCATTACTCTCCATGTATACCTGTGGATCTTCTTATGACGAAAGTAGGTGTTGGCTATTGCCAACCCTTTACAAGCACAGATGTCCACCAAAGCACTTCCATTCCCATCTACGTCAGCTGGCACACCCCACTGACCAACCACTCCATCCACTCGTACATTCCCAACTTTGCCATTCATGTCTCCAATCAACAGGACTCTCTCGCTCCTCTCAAACTTGTCCATACACTCTTCTACTCTCGCCCAAAACTCATCTTTCACTCTTGCCACTCGATCCTCTGTCGGGGCATACACACATACAATCGCCCACGCTTGTATACCCGGTACCTACTTTCATCCTCACCCATACAATCCTTGCACCCACTGTTCCATACTCTCTTATATTCTCCTTCCATTTCTTGCTTATGATCAGACGTACTCCCTCTCTTGCCCTCTCATTCTCATTGACTCCCGCTCATATACCTAAACCATATTCCCATTCTCTCAGCCTTTCACCTTTCCCTTTAGTTTCAGTCAATCCACATATATCCACTTTTGCATCTTCAAGCACCTGAACAATCTCTCTCTCTTTCACTTCATCATTCACTCCTCTCACATTCCACGTTCCCACTCTAAGAATGTCATTTGTCCGTTCCTTAGTCGTCAACGTATGGTCCGTCCGGGTCCGAGGCGCTTTATTCGCTTTTTTAGTTAGTTCTTTTTACGGGGTGGGGCACTAACTCACCACCAACCCTTTTAGTCGCCTCGTACGACAAGCAGGGATACTGGGGGAGTAATTGTAACAAAACATATCTACCCAATTCATAATTATCCTAAGGAGGACTACAACCATACCTATTCTAACCAAGCATAACCTACGCTAACCTAACTAGCTACTCTAACCCCAACTTAAACCTACCTCATAAAGCTATACGTAATCTTTCCTAATTCTAACCCAATAACCTGTATGAAAGTCATAAAACATGGTGTAATTACCATGTCCAGTGAAGTTAGCTATTTCCCCGCAAGTAGTACTCCATCATTCGTATCTTTGTATAGATTAGTCCTTTCATTACACATAAATCTTCTAGTTTATTCTTGCTACCCGCAAATGATCCCATTCAGCTAAGACCTCTCGTTTTGAAAGAGTTAATGAAAGCTATAACACCTCCAATTCAAATATTCTATACTAGGCTGACTAAACTAGTCTGCAGGGAGCAGCAGTATCGTAGTAAAGGAATTGGAAGCTTGGATGGTTGTTACAGTGCAGACTTTCGTATGATTTCTTTCTCCTTCCCCATCCACCTCTGCTCACCTCTGAACAAAAAAGATCTATCTATCTATCTATCTATCTATCTATCTATCTATCTATATCTATCTATCTATCTATATCTATATCTATCTATCAATCTATCTATATCTATCTATCAATCTATCTATATCTATCTATCAATCTATCTATATCTATCTATCTATCTATCTATATACTGTATATATATCACTGTCGGCGTTCAAGAACCTTTTATTTATCCCCTCGAGTCTGGTAAAGTCATTACAATTTGTTGTTGCAACCTCCAGACGCCATAATTTTACGATGGGAACATCTTTCATATTAAGGGATGTTGGGAAACGTTCTCTTGTTAATCTCCTCGACAGAGAAAAGCTTCATCGAAGTTAAGTTTATTTGTGGGGCGGTAGAAAGAATGAGATGGAAAGGACGTCAGCGGATTCAAGGAGTTAAAACTGTTACAAATTTAGATTGGTGTAATAATACTTTTCTCAAAAAAAAATTGTTGAAGTGTTTAAAAAGATCTACCAACACTGAGCATGACCCTTGACCTTGACCGGTGACCTATACTAGCTACAACTTCCCCACCAGCTTTGCATAATGCCCGCAAAATCTTCTCTATTTTCACTTTTCCTCGAGGGAAGAGTCGATGAGGCAAGGTAACAGAAACACAAACGGAAAGAAAGTTATATTTCTCTTAAATATTTCTATTGGTCAATCAGACATGTATGAAAGAAATCGTTCCTATCCAGGCTGAGAACATATAAACTGCACAGGAAGATTCGTAACAACGTACTTAGCAACGATACACCATTATTAATACATTCACTACGTTAACAAGAGAAATAAGCAAAATTCAGACTAACCAGCTTTTAACTGTCACTACGATGGGGTAACCATCTGCATGAAATTAATTAAAATCACAAGATATGGCACATGTCATTTTGGAAAGAAATAGGGAACGTAATTACAAACATAATATATAATATGAGGGAATTTTCATAATTACAGTGCGCGGTGTGTTCCCAAGGTAAAATTAAGTTGTGCAGCAGTTTTACGGTTAAGCTAAAAAGGAATCCTCGTGTGAATGGGGTTAAGGGAGAAATTTCCAACGCTGACTTTTTCCCTAAGCAAAGTCGCCTGGAGGAGGCAACAGTTTAACAGATATTAGCGTCACCTAGTCGATGGGCTTAAACTGGAAACCATGTGGAGGAGGGACAGCATGAGTGGTTATGGTAGTGGTACAAAGGAGTACAAAGGAGTACAAAGGAAACCAAACAGCAACAGACCTTATGGTCCTTTCGAGGCAGTTTGCTACAGAGTAGACTATGATTACGAGATCTAACTCTACATGCTGAAGGATAAGGATAGTAAAGCAAGAAGACTCCCCCCGCCTCCAGACCCTCCAGTTAAAACTGGCAAGAAAAAGAGAGAAAAACCACCTTGCAGCATGGAAAAACTGACGTGGAAATTTCATAGGAAAGACTGAAAAGGAAAAGCTACATTCTATAATACTTTATCTATAAGCTACCAGTATGAATAACCTGAAAGAGAAAGTAGTAAAGTAAAATGAATAATCGAATAAATAAATAACTGATGCATGACACTATGTACGGGTACGTTAAGTTGACGGGACGTCTGTGGACACAGTGTGGAAATTGCACAGTGCACAGTGTGTATATTCAGGGGTGGTGCGGCAGCCTTGCCTGGCGCTATTAAGGTAGGTAGCAGTCATTCAGGCCACAGCTCCGTTCATTCAACTTAGACTAGGAACTTTCCTATGCGGGACAAGCACACAAGTCACCTCCTGAAGCAGTGACCCCTGGTAGGCCTACATTAAAAAAAATCCCGATGGGGGCCACATAACTAACAGGGACCCTCAGTGATTCACAGCCCATCAAAGGTCGAAAGTATGAGTAGTGACCATTAACTCAGGGCTATCTGTGCATATCCTAGTCTGTGCATATACTATATTTGCATTTAATAAATTGATCCAGGCTCTAAAAAAACTAAAATAAAATAGAATAGAAAATTATGCATACAAAAGTGTTTTATTCAGGAGTAAATATATTAAGCTGGGGGTTAGATGCCAAGTACTTATCCAGGCGACCTTTAAAGGTATGTAC
Source organism: Coenobita brevimanus (assembly GCF_032717465.1). NCBI lineage: Eukaryota > Metazoa > Arthropoda > Malacostraca > Decapoda > Coenobitidae > Coenobita > Coenobita brevimanus. The sequence goes on along the minus strand of NC_136996.1, from coordinate 9,003,831 downwards.
TGTATTACAATTTATTACGTTGGAGGGCAATTTATTCCATACATTTACAGCTCTATTGAAAAAGAAATGCTTAGCTTCATGCGACTGGAATCGTTTACCAATTATTTTATGCCCATTGCCTCTAGTGTATTTCGAGTGATCAACTGTGAGGTATTTATCGACAGCCATGTTATCGTGTCCTTTGAATACAGTATCTTGAATACTTGAATGAAATCTCCTCGTATCCTCCGTTTTGTTAGGGTAAAGAGTTTCAGGGCTTCTAAACGTTCCTCGTACGGTTTATTTCTCAATCTAGGTATCATCTTTGTCATCCTTCGCTGCAATCTTTCAAGATTTTCCGTATCATTTTTATAATACGGTGACCAAAACTGAACACAATACTCCAAGTGCGGGCATACTAAGGTATTATACAAAGCGAGGACAATGTTATCGGATTTATATTCAAATGCTCTGCCTATGAATCCAATCAGTTTATTGGCTTTTTTCACAGCTTCAGTACATTGTTTGCTTGGTTTCAAATCGTTTGTTATTATAACTCCTAAGTCTTTTTCATGGTTTACCCTATCAAGTTGAACATTATTCATGCTATAACTAGCTCTTACATTTTTACTGCCAATGTTTAGCACTTTGCATTTGTTAATACTGAAATCCATTTTGCCAAACTTGGGCCCAGTTAAACATTTGATCAAGATCTCTCAGAATTGCCTGCCTTTGCAGTGCTGTGTCTGCTCTGTTACCTATTTTCGTATCATCAGCAAATTTTGAAATATTTCAACACAATCCTTCGTCAATATCATTTACATTTATTAAGAAAAGAATAGGACCTAACACAGAACTCTGCGGCACTCCACTTGTAACATTTATCCAGTCTGACTCTTTTCCACTTATTACAACTCTTTGGTTTCGTCCGGTAAGCCAATCTTCTGCCCACCCGAGAACACTGCCGCTGAAACCACGTGCCTTTAGCTTCTGAAGGAGTCTTTTGTGTGGAACTTTGTCAAAAGCCTTTTGAAAATCAAGGTAGACCACATCAACATCAACATTTGAGGAGTAGACTGTAGCACCAGTTAAGCAGGGCAGTACTCCCGAGGTGGATGGCAAGCTGATGACAGGGAGTGCTGGAGCTCCCGTTTCATCAGCCCTCAGGACTAGTTCCTGACCATCCCCCTTTGCTGAACTTTTTCAGTGTCTCAGTTACACAGAGAGTAGGCCACCATGCTCTGCAGTACAAATTTCTCTAACTATCTTCACCAAACTACATGCACAGTACACACTACACTTCCTATTCAAAATTCAACAAAAATGGCGTCTCTTCATCAAGCTTCGGAGTCCCCAGTGGGGGGGACCATAAATGCCCCCACCATCCGCCCCTCTCCCGGTGACGACTCGAGGTGCCTGGAACCACTGTCTGACTCTCTTCTTCTTCATTTCTGCAATATTCGCGGCGTTTCCTCTAACTTTCGCTCTGTTGAGCACCACCTCTCCTCCTCTAAACCTCACCTTCTTTTTCTAACGGAGACTCAGCTGTCTGAGGCAACTGACAGCAAACCCTTTTCTGTATCCTCCTACTTTCTCTATACTCATTTCAAAGCCAAAGGTGGCTGTTGTGTATATATACACAACGGCTTATCTTGCTCTCATGTTTCTGAACTCGATTCTTCTTAATTCTCTACACTCTGGCTTCGGCTTTCCTGTCATTCTCTGACTAATTATATCTCTGCTGTTTACTTATCCCCTAATTCTACTGACTATAAAAAATTCTTCGACTATCTTACTTCTACGATGGAACACATTCTATCCATTTCTCCTTTCTCTGAAATCTCCATTCTAGGAGATTTCAATGTTCACCACCACCTTTGGCTCTCCTCTCCTTTCACGGATCCACCTGGTGAACAAGCCTACATCTTTTCCATCCTTAATGACTTAGAGCAGCTTGTACAGCACCCTACCCGTATCCCTGACTGCCTTGGAGAGAGCTCCAACATACTTGACCTCTTCCTCACAACTAATCCTTCTGCTTACACTGTTAATCTTTTCTCTCCGTTGGGCTCCTCCGATCACAACCTTATTACCTTAACCTGTCCTATCACTCTGGTACGGCCTGTGGACCCTCCAGGGAAACGTCGTCTGTGGCATTTTGGAGCCGCGGACTGGGAGGCCCTCAGGCAGTACTTCTTTGATTTTCCCTGGAATGATTATTGCTTCCATGGCAGGGAGCCATCTGAGTGTGCCTTGCGCATTACGGAGGTTATTCTCTCGGGCATGGAAGCATACATTCCTTTCTCATATCCTTTGACTAACGCAAGAAAGCCTTGGTTTAATCACGCTTGTTCTAATGCTGTCCGCAACAAGGAGAGGTCCTACAAAAGGTACCGAAGCCAACCCACCCCTGAATCACATCATCTTTACGTTTCTGCCTGAAATCGTCCTAAGTCTGTTCTTCGCTCTGCTAAAAATAATTTCATCCATACTAAATGCTCTCAACTCTCCAACTCGAATTCTTCCCGCTCCTTCTGGCACCTTGCCAAAAATCTTTCTAACAACTTTACCTCATCATCCTTCCCTCCTCTTTTCTATCCTGATGGTTCTGTAGCTATTTCTTCTACTGATAAAGCAGATCTCTTCGCACAGACTTTCTCCTTCAATTCCACCTTAGACGATTCCGGTGCTGTTCCTCCATCACTTCCCCCCTCTGACTTCCTCATGGCTGACATTAAAATTTCTTCAGTTGATGTATTTTCTGCCATAACTGGCCTCAGTTCTAACAAGGCATATGGGCCTGATGGGGTCCCTCCTGTTGTTCTCAAGAACTGTGCTTCTGTGCTTACACCCTGCCTAGGCAAACTCTTTCGCCTTTGTCTGTCAACTTGTACCTTTCCTTCTTGCTGGAAGTTTGCTCTCATTCAGCCAGTCCCAACGAAGGGTGACCACTCCCAACCCTCCAACTATCGTCCAATTGCTTTAACGTCCTGTATTTCAAAAGTTTTCAAGTCAATTCTCAATAGAAAAATTTTAAGGCATCTTTCCTATCACAACCTTCTTTCCGATCGTCAGTATGGGTTCCGTCAGGGACGCTTCACTGGCGATCTTCTCACCTACCTTTCAGACTCCTGGTCATCCTCCTTTCTGGACTTTGGCGAAAGCTTTGCCATTGCACTTGACATCTCAAAGGCTTTCGATTGAGTCTGGCATAAATCTTTAATTTCCAAACTGCCCTCCTACAGTTTCTATCCTTCTATCTGTGCGTTCATCATTAGCTTCCTGTCTGGTCGTTCTATAGCCGCTGTTGTAGACGGCCATCGTTCTTCTCCTAGATCTATCAACAGTGGTGTTCCTCAGGGCTCTGTCCTATCACCAACTCTCTTCCTTTTATTCATCAATGATCTTCTAAGCTGTACATCTAACCCTATCCACTCATACGCTGGTGACTCCACCCTTCACCTTTCCATTCGGTTCCCGCAACGCCCATCTCAACAGTTACTTCAACAAACAAGGGATGAGGCTATGGCACACCTAATGTCTGACTTGGCTAGTATCTCTGACTGGGGTAAAAATAATATGGTTGTTTTTAATGCATCTAAGACTCAGTTCTTACACCTATCAACCCGACAAAATCTTCCACAGGTATACCCACTAATGTTTAATAATATTCAGTTTAATCCTGCATCATCCTTGAACATGCTTGGGGTTTCATTTACTCGGGATTTATCTTGGAAAGATCATATTACATCTCTTGTAAAATCTTTTTCCAAGAGATTGGGTGTGCTAAACTGACTCCGCTCTTTCTTTACCCCTGCACAATTGTTGACTCTATACAGGGGTTTTATCCGCCCCTGTGTGGAGTACAACTCTCATGTGTGGGGAGGCTCCCCACATACAGCTCTTCTCAATAGGGTGGAGTCAAAGGCTTTTCGTCTCATTAACTCTCCTCCTCTTACCAGCTCCCTTCAACCTCTGTCTCTTCGCCGCACTGTTGCATCTTTATCTTTTTTTTATCGCTACTTTAATGGTCACTGCTCCTCTGAACTGTCTGCTTGCATTCCTCCACCTCTACGACGGGCGCGTAGCACCCGTCTGGCAGCAAACTCTCATCCCTTTTCTGTCCAACTCTCTAATGCAAGAGTTAACCTTTACTTCCAGTCTTTCATTTATGCAACAGGTCAGCTCTGGAACTGTCTCCCTCTGTCTTTATTTCCTGCTGCCTATGATCTCCAGTCTTTCAAACGCAGTGTGTCCAGGCATCTCAAAATGATCGGATCTTGAATTTGGCTCTTTATTGCATTTTGTTTTTCTCTTGGAGGGAACTGTTACTGCGGGCTCATGGCCTTTGGTTCCTTCTTCCTCGCATAAAAAAGAAAAAAAAGAAAAACAGATTTCGTCTCCTCATACATGTTTAGTATATCACTGAAAAAGTCCAGCAGATTCGTGAGGCAAGAGCGATTATTACGAAAACCATGTTGAGAATCTTGAGATTGTTTCTAAGTGTTTCACAAACTTGTCCCTGATACTAGATTCAAGCAATTTGCAAACCACCGATGTTAAACTAATTGGGCGGTAGTTTTCTTGTTGGGCTCTGTTGCCCTTTTTTAATATTGAGGTTATGTTAGCAAGCTTCCATTCATGTGGCACCATACTGCTCTTAAGTGATAAGCTAAAAAATTCAGATAAGGGCTTTGATATTTCATTCTGTAGTTCCTTCACTACACGTGGCGATATTTTGTCCGGTCCTGATGCTTTATTCTCTTTTAATCTGTTTATTGCAAGCAGTACGTCGTGAACGCTGACTTGAATGTCAGTGATTATGTTGCCCTCTTCTATAGGAATGGGGGAAACAGTAGGAATCGTATGTATATTTTCTGTTGTAAATACTGACACAAAGAAAGTATTAAGAATTTTCGCCATCACAGTTTCATCATCAGTGTGCTCTCCGTTATCTGTGATTAAGGGACCGATTGATGGAGTTATTACCTTTTTGCTTTTTATGTAACTGAAAAATTCTTTGGGATTTGATTTACTGATACTTGCAATATGTGTCTCAAGGTTTTTCTTACTGCGTTTAATTAATTTTTTGGCTTTTCGTCGAAGGGCATCGTATTCATTTTTATCACTTGACTCTTTGTGGTATTATAATTTTTATATGCAAGATTTTTTGCTTCTAGACAATGTTTAATGTCGGAGTTCCACCATTTTGGCTTAGAATTTTGGGCAGGCCTTCTTTTGCACATTGCAATACACAACCTGATAGCACTGTTGAGAGTTTCTGTAAACTAATTCCACGCGTCATTGATATCGAAAGTTTCGACAATGGGATCCCAATCACCTGCACCTGCAATTGCCTTAATTTCTTAAAATTTGCTCTCTTAAAGTCGGGCACTTTCTCACAACTGGCCTTGACACTGTCTTCACTGAATATAATGTTAAATGTAGCTATGCGATGATCACTTGTACTAAATTCTTCTCCTATAATAACATTACTCACTATATTTTCTGATGTAGCTAAGACAAGATCTAGGATGTTAGCTCCACGTGTCGGATAATTTACAAATTGATACAAAGAACTTTCGTGCAAGTTTGTATATAGGTCTAACCCTGTGTGTGAGGATAACGCTTCTCCCCATTTTGGAACTGGTTAATTAAAGTCACCAAATATTACAGTGCTTTGCATACAAGGTAGTTCGGCAATTTGATTGTAGTTTTCATTATCGATGTTGAGTGGCTGACCGGGTGGACGATAGATTAACCCAAGAGTGATTTTATGACAAGACTCATTTCTAAGCTTAATAGAAATTGTGTCAATGTTTTCAATACTTGGTAATTTCGACTGGATGAAATCCTGATTTAATATATAACAACACACTGCCCCCTGCTCGATTCTTCCTTTCGCTACTGAAAATGTGATAGCCTGGTAAATTAAACTCTGCTAGAAAATCTCTCTGCTCAGTATTAGCCACGATTCTGTTACACCAATTGCATCATAATCTTCGGTAAAGACAAGGGCCTCTAAATCAGAAAATTTAGTACGTAGACTACGTGCATTTGCAAGGATTGCTTTAATGTGTTTTCCTTTCCGATGTGGGGAGCTTCCATAATTTATTGATTTATCAGATCGTATGATATCTACGTTTGCCTCCCGTGATGCTTGTTTTTTCTCCAGAAAAAACTTACGGCATCATTAGGCAAACGACCAAGATGGGCAGAACCAATGGCATTCAAGTGTAGTCCATCGTTCGCAAATAGTGTACGCTGCTCGTAAAACTGGTTCCATGTGTCGATGTACTCAACTCCTTCCTGAAAGGAAAGTGACTTGACTCTGTTATTAATACTAAATGCTCTGTTGAAGAAGGCATTCCCTGCATTAATCCTTGGTAATGTGCCTGAAATTAAAATATGGTTAGTTTTCTCCTTGTAGCATCGAATCATCTTCCTGTACTTCTCCATCAGCTCCTGTGATCAGGTTCGCATGACATCATTGGTACCTGTATGAATGATAACAAGGCTGTCATTTTCTGCATTCTCAAAAACGTCATCCACGGCCGCTGTCATGTCATCTACTCCTGCACCTGGAATACAAAAACGCTTTCGTTTAGAGGGTGCCCAGCCGCAAATTCCACCAACTGATCACGGATGATGGAGTCCCCCACAACCCGTGCCTCGTGGGGCTCTTCCTCTACTTCTGCGAGAATCTGAAATTTGTCATACGTGGTTACTGGAATGATGCTCCTTCTTCACACAAACCTGGCACCATTCCGCACTGGCTGGAACTCATTCTGTATGGTGGGGGGAGAAGTAACTACAGCGGGAGGAGGATGGTCAGCCTGAGCAGTGGGGCTATCCTCCACAGTATGTCCAACGTTGCTGGCAATGAACTCATCCAGCACAACAACTTTATGAGTCATGCTGTTAATTTTATTTGTGGCTTTAGTCAGCTTGTCTTCCAAGATCTGACGCAGTTTGCACATCCTGCAAACAAAGGAACGGTCCGTATAAAAGATCCGGTGAAACTACCGGAGCAGGCTATGCAAATAATGTTCCGCGGCATTCTGAAAATCAAAGTTACTGCTAAGACTTACAAGAGAAACTCTATCTATCTATCTATATACCTAGGCTGCTTCCACCAAGGAAAGGGAGGTAGCCGAGACAGGACGACACACTCCCCATTTACTCATCCATTCAAACACATACATTCGCATCTTAGCCCCAAAGGGGAGAACGGACAGATCCTCACCGCACCACACCGCACAAGGGTCAACTGCGCAATGCAATCAGTGACATCCGCAGCAGGGCCCGACAGCAGAACTGGTTTACCCCTGCCACATCATAACAGACCCATCCCCTTACCCGCACCTGACCTGACTAGCTGATCAGAGAAACAGAATCAGATATTGCTGATTAGCACCTGGAAGAGATACTGGAACAATAATCAGTACTTTACAAAATCTGCTGGTAAAACAATAACAATTTATGTAATTGTTACAGGTGAAGGTTTCGCTGGTGGAGGGTCTTGCTGTTTAAAACTGTTTAGGAATGACTACCTTACTGGTTAGCAGTGTACCTGCAGAGATTTATCAGTAATCTGTTCCAGAGAAAGGAAAGCTAACCGTTACCTGGAATGGACAAATAAAATTATACTACAGTGCAATCTGAAATATAACAGTAAAGTCACAACACGGTTACCTGTAAAGAAATGGGTGAGATATTTCACTGTAAAAATTAGTGCAAGTAGAAAGAAAAAAAAAATGTTGGGCTAGAACATCAAGACTTGCCTTTTGTCGAGAATATAAACAAACGCAGTCATGATCCCTTGTTTTATTAATTTATCGATTACAGTGATAAAATAATGGTTCACTGATATAATAAAGAATCCTATCTTAATCCATTAATACTAAATTAGTTCTGAGACCAAAAAGAAAATATACAAAGCGCAAATTCTTATTGTTTTCCGACGGTAACTCGTCTGGCCCTCTGGTAGGAGACGGCTGAAGTAATTTAGTATCAGAGGCAAAGAGACGGCGCCACGATAAAACAAAACTATTTATATAAATTGTTTTTTCTTACCTTAGAGCGGTGCAGATCACCGTCCAAAGCACGCTACACTCAGTCACAGAGATTCACAGAAATAAACTGGGTTTCTTAATCAATACCGTCTACAAACAAAGCTAATCACACACTCATCCACCAACAACACACACAGACGTTGAACAAACTTTATTTACACTTCACAAACTACACTTAGCGACCAGACAATCAGCCAGATCACTCACCCGAACTCTGGACTATCACAGTATTGTAATCACACACGCAAAACACTGAAACAGGGCACTTAGCTGTGGGTATTCTCAGAGCGGAATAGAAGGTCGTCTTGCTGGTACGGTGGTAGCAGTGACGAGGCTTCCCGGGGAGTACAAGTGTGTGTATATTGGAGGGGACATGGAGGGAAGCTGCCTTTCGAGTGGGGAGGAGAGGGACAGGGCTGGGAGGAGTGCTGTGGTGTCGCTGGCTGATTGTGGTGGCGCCCTTAATCACTTGCACAAGGAAATTAAGTAATTTTATTTTTTCTTGCAGCGAAAACTCAGATCTTTCATAGTAATCATGTTCTAACAGTGCATGAAATTATAATGAACTGTGGAAAAAATCACACCCATAGTCTAATATCGTATTTAATTTGAAGATATAGCAGTTTTGATACAACTTAAGCACACACGATGCCATACCTTTTCTAGATGAAATTAGGAATGCATTGGCCAGTTAGAAAAGTGGTAGGATGGCTGGTGTTTGTGACATCCCTGTGAAACTGCTCCAACTTGGGGGCAAAGCCATCATTCAGAAGTAACATGCAGTCATGGAAGCCGTTAGATGGAATGGTATCCTTCTTTCTGACTGAACAATGGGTTTTGTTATCCCTGTCTGGAAAGGGAAAGGAAGCCAACGTGGCTGCAGTAATTTCTGTGGTGGTACAGCATTCAGTGTGCATGGTAAGGCTCTTGCTCATGTGCTCTTGATGCGTATCCAAGGCCATTTGCTAAGATTTTAGAAGCTTGAACAACCCAGATTCATGCCCAGGATATCTGCAGTTGACAGGAACTTGGTACTTGGAGTTTTCTAGGGACTGCAAACAGTCTAAGACGGTCTCGGGAAAGGGTTTGATTCCGTAATCAGGAGGCGCCATGGGAACTCCAGTAACTCAGTATTGTCCCCGCAGGAATTATTGGTTCATAGCTGGCTTGTATTCAAACGATGAGAGTGATGTCATGTATAGAACGGAACCATCTGATTTTCCTTTCAGTAAGATATGAAGTGACACAGGAATGTGTCATTGCTGTCTGACTCTTCAATACGTGCATGGATTAGCTACTGGCCTAAGATGTGAGTCGGAGTCATTTTGGTGTATTAACAGGCAGTTTTATGGTTACTGACCTTTGTATTGCTGATGATGCAGTTATTCTTGTGGAGTCCCTGCAGACACTCGTGACTACTGTAGTTGTCTGGTATGCACTTGGAACAGTGGATGTCATCGGACCTTAGTTTTTCGAAAATGCTGACGGATTTGAATTTCATTAAATCAGGCTTTACTGATCGACCAGAAGACCCGCCGACATGTCGTAAAAATACCTCCGCTAATACCAGTACACCAGTCCTGTATGAGACAGCCCTAGCATGTATTCAATATGGATGGTGGGTGTTAGCGCCGAAGTGGTGACATGTAGAGGTGTATGGTATGTAGGAGGACTGCTGGGCCTTGATAGCAGGCTGTGAAGCCTATGCCCAGAGTCGGACACATAAAAACAACAACAACAACAACAACAACAACAACAACAACAACGACTGCGGTGCGGTATGTAGATGTGGTGACAAATTTTCCTGTTCCAAGGTTAGGTCGGCATCTTTGTTATCTTCAGAGTATGCTGTCCCAGCAAGACACTGCCACTTTCGACACAGCTCATAAAAGAATGGAAATACTGTTTACGTTCTTCTTCTGATGCATCATATCCAGGTTTGGTGACATACCGTAGCATCCACGGTCTCCAGACTTGGTAGCCTGGAGCTGATGATGTTTCTCCAGAGGTGCTTCATATGGTAATGCACAGTCTTCTTCAACGACCGCAGCAGTTTATTGCAAAGAAGGATGCATTTGGATGCCATAATAAAAAAAGACAATATAGTACTTGTTTCCAAAAGCTTGAAACTTGTATCTTGTTTCCAAATGTATACCAAAACTTGTGAAGTGCTGGATATTTTTTTTTTTTACATACGATTATGGTTCACTTTAATTAGGCCATTGTGTATTGATATAATGAACAGAATCAATGTGTTAAAATACGTTTACCGTATTACTAAGTTTGAAGTGTCGCTTATATGTTAAAATACGTTTACCGTGTTACTAAGTTTGAAGTGTCGCTATTACCATCAGTTTATATCTTAATTCACGGTGGTTAGCAACTCGTCGATACTTGACATCCGAACAGTTTTCCAATTATATTACAGATACGAGATATCTACTTCCCTTTGGTAACAGTCTGTAGGGATATTTCTTCATTTTTTTCAAGAGGAAGTAGTATTTTGCGAGTTTCTGACACATCTTGAGAACAAGTTTCGTTACCGTTGTAAACCTGGTTACGGAGCGGATTTTATGGCGTGCTGCCTTGAGGAAAATCTGAGAGGGGTCATAGTTTCATTTGCACGTGAAGATAAATATTACAAAAACTTGTAAAAATATGATAGCTGCAATAGACTAGCTGGCCTATGTTAAACAAAAAAACAAAACAAAAAAGGATAGAAGAGATGAACATGGTGTAAGTGACGCTTAGCCACAAGAATGACGACGGCAAAGAGGACCCATTGTTTCAAAACGTGATAATCACAGACAAGGAGTCCTGAGATGTAAAATTCCAGTTAACTTTTGTTCACATCTTACCACAGCTAGATTTTTTTATTTTTTTTATTTATTTATTTTTTTTTTTACTGTCATACATCTCTTGCTCAGGTGTCTCTCATAGTTCAAGCTCCCAATGACATGTTATTTTAATATAATAAACGACATTTTCCATAGATCTGTATACAGATTCAGTAATCTCTCTCTCTCTCTCTCTCTCTCTCTCTCTCTCTCTCTCTCTCTCTCTCTCTCAGATAGTGTGTGTTTGTGCTAAGATCGTGTGTGTATGATGCCCTGATTGTTCATGACAACGGTCGACGCTTCGACTGTTAGTAAGTGTTCTCAAGGTATACGGGGTTTAGATTTTAGTACCAGTCGAACAGGATGGTGCTCCCAAGGTGAATGACAAGCTGGTACAGTACAGGGAAAGCTGGAGCTACCGTTTCGCTAGTTCCCATGATCATTTTCTGACCATCTCCCATTGCTGAACATTTTCAGTGTTTTCATTATAACAAAGTGTGGGCCAGCTTACTCTCATAATCATCAGCCTCTGTCTATACCAGTCTACATGCACATTATACATCACACCTTCTATCCCACCCACTCTATAACAATGGCTGCCGCAATATTAAGAGCAGCTGTGGTGCTACCAACGGCAGGGTATGGCTGGCGGCACAAGATTGCTCGTCATTGAATGACTTTGCCTGTATCAGCGATTACAGGCAAAAACCATTCTCGTTAATAAAGAAGTGCGGGTTTATCCGTATATTTTACCAACATCCATTGTCTTAGTACCGATCTGAATTCTGTTCACGTTTTCCTTGAATCCACATCCTTTATAACCCAATTCCTCACAGAAACTCAAATCTCTCCGTTTGTTGACTTATCCTCTTTCTGGTTACCATCCCCTCACTATCATAACAAGGGTGGCACTTGTTGCTTTATTAAATCTGAAGATGTAATGAGCACTGTCATCAACTTCTCGTCTACCAATTTTGATTACTCATTGAACTAACTAAATTACTGTAATATAAGCAGATGTCTGTAGAGTTTAACACTGCCCAGTGCCTCACCAGAGCCCAGCATATTTGACTCCATATCCACACATTTGATCAGTCTTAACCCCACCCTTATGACTGAAATCACCATGTTGGATGATTTTAACGTCTATAATGTAGAAGTTACTGCATTCAGCCAGGAATGGTGATACTGGTCTAGAATGTTATCTGTTTGCAATACCGCTGAATCTAATGAAACTAGTAAAACAATCGGCAAGAATACAAGACAATCCTGACCATAGTGCCTACCCCTTGGACCTATTTCTGACAAATAACACATATCAATATAAGACTGGTACAGTCACCACTAGGATCCTTTGACCATAATTTCATCGAAGCCTCATTCGTCAGTTTCCTAAAACCTCCCCATTCTGAACCAGTGAGGATGATTAGTTAGAACTTTGATAGGGCAGACTGGGATCGATTTAGAAATTATGTGATATTCAATGGCAGTCTTTCTCTTCACTGATATCAATTTTCCCAGACGTAAATTAATAATTTATACAATTTATTATGGGGTCCTCTATACCCTTTCAACATTTCAGTTAGAGATCAGATCCTCCAAATGGTTCAACTGCTGTTGTGTCCGAGGAAGCACTCAAAAGTCTTCAGCATTTACCACTCACTTAAAACAAAAAAAATCCTTAATTAGAATTAAAATTGTTAGCAACTACACAAAAACAGCAGCAAATGTCGACAAATCAAACCTTTTTTTTCTTCACAACCAAGCATCTAATGTAACAAATAATCCAAATGACAGTAGATTTTTAGTCAAGTTTCATTTCTTTTAATAGTAACTAGCAAGCCACCGCTCATTCTCCCACTCAGATCTTAAGACAGAAACATCTTAACTGAACCCAAGGTAAAGCTAACGTACTTGCCAATACTTTTACCAGAAATTCTCGCTTAAGTTCTGTATTAGAACTTGACTGTCAATAACCTGCTGCATTAAAGATATAGACTTGACATGTAAAATCAATCCTAGACAATTTTCTAACAAAGCTCCGGTCTAAATGGAATTCCTCCAATAATTTTGAAAACATGCTTATGACAACTTTCTCTTGTACCTGAATTATTCAGAGTATCCATACGTACATTTTCATTCCCTAATTCTTGGAAAAGAAGCCAACATCCACCCAATGCCAGGGAAAAGAAGTTCCACCAGTCCCAGTGATTACAGATCCATAGCTATCACATCTCTTGGTAAAGTATTTGCAGTTGTCTTTAATATGCACATTGTTAGAATTCTTGAATCCAACAACTTGATTAGCGACAGACAGTATAGTTTTCGCCGCAAAAGACCCACTGTTGACATAGTTTCATTACTCATACAATCCATCAGTCAAATGACCAACATGGAGAAACCCATGTAATATCCCTCGGTATTTCTAAACCTTCTGATAGTGTGTGCAAACGTTCCCTGTTATCAAAACTCCCTTCCTGCAACCGGCCATCCTTTGTTCCAACGATCTCTTCATATCTCGGCAAGATGAAGATATTAGTAAAGCTAGATAATGTATATGCAAATTTCCATTCACCTAATGCCTCTGTACCACAAGGATCAATCTTGGGTCCAATTCTCTTCCTCATTCGTATTAACGATCCCATTCACTTATATGCAGATGACTCAGCACTTCAGTTCTCTCACACTGAAACACCCATTCACAGAGTCTGATATCTTTAACTCACAATTTAGCACAGCAATCTCAATACTTCAAGAATTGCCTAATATCACTGAATGGAGAAAAAAAATATTGTCTCATTTAATGTTAGAAAAACTAAATATATTCAGTTTACTAAATGACACATATTGCCTGATTCCTGTATTGCGTTCAATGCTGCCAGTATTCCTATCTCTAACAGGACTGAAATTCTCGGTGTTTCGCTGAACAGTGTCGTCCGTTGGACAACTCGCGTTAGATAATTTAGTAAAAAAAAAAAAAAAAAAAAAAAAAAAAAAAAAGGGGGTTATACTGTATGTATAGAGTCCGTAGCTTTCTTCACTGAAGTGCCACCTATAGCGTTGTGTGCCCTTTCGACTCGAACATTGCCCACCCTGATGAAATAGATTTGGGGAGGTTGCACAGAAAAACTGGACAAAATTAAAAAGAAAGCAATAAGAATAACCCAACAATTACAAATGAACTATCTTTTCTATCAGGTAAGAAAGAATGTTGCCTCCTTTGCATTATTTTACAGATACTCCTTCTATGGCAGAAGTTCATACGAAGTTACATGCATTGTGCCACTCTACACGCCTTTTTTGCGACACGGACATCCAGTAGCGCTTATGCGTGGTTCATCACACTGCCATATTGTAGAACTGCTTGTCAGAATTCCTTTATTCCCTGAACCGTTTCTCTTTGGTAATCGCCTCCCAAGAATATCTTTCCCCCAAACTTCAACCCAAAGCATTGCTTTTCCAACTGTAACCATTTTTTAAATAAATGAAGGACACTTGTAATCTGGTATGTGCTTTTTTTTTTTTTGTATTTTGTTTTTCCTCTCTCTGATCGTCTTCTGAAAGAAAAAGAATAAATAAAACTAGTTACCTATTTACTTATTGTGTAGCAACAATAAGGAAGTTTCGCCTTAACTATTTATGATATATCAGATATGAAATATTGACATCATAACAAGTCTGTGACCTTTAAAAGTAGTTCAAGGACATTCATATTTGGAACTTGTACTTATATTAACCTAAGGCAGATTCATGTGTAACATCAATAAGATCTGAAGAAAAAGGTGTGGAAGAACACATTGGTACATTTTACATTTGTCTCAATAATTAGCTAACTGTATGCACAACTGTAACCACATCCCTTTCAGATATTAAGAGGGATCACAGCAATATTTCTGTAAAGTTACAGCTTTACAGCTCTTGCTGTTTTCTCTAAAACTTGCAACAAAGAAAACACTGAACAGATTAGAACTCGGTACTTCCCACTGGACTAAATAGCAAAATAGTCAGCCAAAATTCTCAGCAAACTTTTTATTATAGGATTTTCAACAAAATAGCTGTATGTCAATTAGTTTCTGAAACTTCAATTTCAAATATGCAATTTTTGCAACGAAAATGAGTATTGGCATTCAGTAATAGGTCAAGGTCATTTAAATTTGGTACAAGTACTTGGGTTACCCTAAGCTAACTTCCTGTATAATTTAATAAAGATCTAAGAAAAAAGTGCAAGTAAAAATAATCCTAACGAAAGCAATAAGCTTCGCCATTTATATGGCGAAGCATAATTAAGAAAGTAAAGGAGACAGGAATGTTCTAAGGTGGTAGTCACTCACGAAAATGCATTACCTTCTCAAGCCACATCCTCTCTCCCTTGTGGCCGTTTTGATCTGGTAATACTGTGCCTAATTAAACGCACAGACCCATGCACAAGCACATGAAATGGAAGTCTAGGTGCTGAAACGCTGGAATAACTAAGATCGTGCTTTAGTTTTGGGGAAAGAAAGAGTGGGGAATGGCAGAGAGGCAAGAAGGGCGAGGACTGTAGGGTTATGGCAAGGAATTGGATTACTGTATTTGCCGATGGTAAGAGTTAATTTATCGAGTCACAACAGTCATTTAGACCACTGCATCAGAAAGTATCCTTGCGATTTATGAGAGTTACAGATTTGACTGGGGATTTTGAAATTTAATATAATTTGGCACTTTGTTACAGTACATTCTCAGCAACATCCCGTCAGTGGTATAAACTCTAGCTAACATCGGATGGTATTGTTCTTTTCAGCAAAGTACTGTCTCTCACTGAAGGAGATACTTAGCTCCTTTACTCCCAAGATGTATTTCACATTATATCAGTTCCAGCCTTTCAGAGTACGACTAAAGCGTAATACTGACGGCTGTGTAGGTGTAATGTTCCACAATCTTGGATTGTGTGTGGAGTTATGTATGAGATTAACATCAACAAACTAGATTTATTTAAAAGCATTTCTATATAGCATTTTACATGCGATATTTAGAAATTACAAGTAAGAGTAGAGACTCAACATCCATTTAAAATGTTGTAGGGTTACAGACAACAAAAAGCAGATGAGAACAACAGAAAGATCAGTATCCGTGTCTCTTGACCCTACAGCCCTAAAGTATGTCCACCCTTCATCACACAAAGATTACAGGAACACTGAAGTAGAGAAGTAAAGTTGCTACAAGTAATCAGTAGCATCCAACAATTGCCTCTATTGAACACAACAATCAACGGGAAATGTTCATAGCTATGATTAATGGCGTGATGTTTTTCTGTATTGTCCAAACAAAATTGTTTCCTTAACTCCTTGACTAATGATTGCGTCTGGATGAATGGTTAACTACAGAAATTTTCGTCTCTGCTCGCCACGAAGACAGCGAGCCTCAGTTGATTCCACCTCCTTCTCATCACCCCCAGAATAACCGTATGAACTGCTAAGTAGTTTAAGAGTTATAAAGTAGCTTATGTTCATTAACCCTTAATTTCATCAAATTTTTGACTATGGAATGTTTATGATTTAACGGGGGATCAATAAAATTTTCACCTATGAGAGCTAATATGAGTTGCTGCTATCAGATGATTTTATTTAGAAGAAATGAGCGCTAATATGAGTTGCATATATCAGATGATTTTATTCAGAAGAAAAGGAAGGGCGGGAAGGAGAAGAAGAGGGAGAAGGAAGAGAAGAAGAATTTGAAGAATAAGAATATGAAGTACGTAGAATAAGAATATGAAGAAGAATGTGAAGAAGAAATTAAGATTATTAAGAACGTGAAGAATACGAAGCATGAGGATTAGAATAAAGAAATTATCACGATTAATATGCAGAAGAAAAAGAAGATATTCCCTTTGACCATTCTATGTGACCTTGACCTTTAACCCGTTATTCTCAAACTCAGTCTCTTTATCCTTGATTTAACATTAACATTTCCACAAGGTTTGGTCTGCATCAGATACAAGATTTAACCCATTAGTGCCCAGAGTTCTTGTGGAAGGGATTTTGGTGGAATGGTACTAAGCGTACCGCCCTCCGCCTATCGGCTCATAGTCGCTAAGCTCATTGGTCCCTACCCCAGGGTTCCCTTGTTTATTAAATTTTGAAAATACCGACTTCTTTCCTCTGTACAGGACACTAGGCGCCAATGGGTTAAGTTGACCTTCCTGTAACGTTGACATTCGACCTACTGGGTGAAAAAAAAGCTTGCCTCTTGAGACATCCTCAGTCAGTTACCACTTTTGGTACATGTCGGATCAAAACTGTTTTTATTATTTTGTTCAAACTCCTACACAGTAGGTCGATCTTTGAACTTACAATGAGACTACGACCTTTGATTGATCCCTTCGTCCTGCCTTATCCTTACCCATAACTCTTTCACCAAGTTTGGTTCAAATGGGATCAGAATTGGGCTGCTATTGTCCTGTGACTTGACATTTGACCTTCCCTGTCACCTTGACCTTTGTCTGATGAGTGTCAAAATCGAATCTTTTATTCTTTTCCTTTCATCTACCTTTTCTAAAAACCTAAACCAAAACTGGATAAAAACTACTGAAGTTGACTCTTTCCTGCAATCTTGACAACTGGCTCAGATTCTTACATTTTAGCAGATCCTAAACCATTCCTCCAAGTTTGGTTAAAATTAGACCAAACCTGTTTAAGTTATTTTGTTAATTACACCCACGGATTGAATTCTGATGTTGCTTTGAAACCTTAACCTTTGATGGCGATTCTCCGAATTGAATCACTTCATTCTTGCATTATCATAAATCCTTCTCCAAAATTTTATCAGGTTTGGAAAAAAAAATTTAGTTAATTTTGCTGGGTCAACGTTTAAGTGTGCCCTGCGACTTTGATCTATATTCCGGTAAAACCTGTTTTTGGTTATTTTGTTAACTCTTACACATGCATAATAAATAACTGCATACATACATACACACACACACCCACACACACACACACACACACACACACACACACACACACACACACACACACACACACACACACACACACACACACACACACACACACACACACACACACACACACACACACACACACACACCGCTCTCTGGTGCAGTGGTAACGTTCTCGCTTGCCAACTGGTGGACGGGAGTTCGCGCCTCGCTCAGGTTGCGAAAAGTTTCACTGACGAAGTGGGTGATTACTGTCCCCCTGGAGCAAGGGGACGGGTGTGTGCGTGTGTGAAGGTCACAGCCTTGCCCTTAGATCAGACTGTATGAGCTCTCAGCTCCCTTCCGGGAGGGTAAAAGCTGACGATCACGACCATCAAGTGATCCTGACCGACCCGGTGAATTACCTGGTGAATTAAAAATTACACACACACACACACACACACACACACACACACACACACACACACACACACACACACACACACAATCAAGAAGGGGCAAATGCCATGGGTCACACAGCCTCACTCACCCTACAACTCCACCCACGTGGGTACCTTTGTGCAACCCTCCAGACAACGACTCTTCCTCCCCTAAGTATCTCCCGACAGGAGTGATCGGCCTGCTCCAGCATTCAGGTATGTTACCTGCCCCTTGGCCTCGTCCACCCTGGGTTAACTCGTTCAGAGATCACCCTTTGTGCTTCAGCAGCCTTAGGAAAGCAGGCCAAGTGCCCATATAGCTGCAGTTGGTATTGAGGTATTATGTGGGTAGTAGCCTAATAGGCCTCGATTCAGTCTCACAGAGTAGTTGCTCGCTGCGTGCCCAATTGTACCAGCGATATCCCATGATCCTGAGAAGACACTTAGTCCCAAAGGGGTCAATTCGCCACTTCAAGTCACTGTTTAGTGTCCATGCATCAAAGCCATAAAGTAAGACACAGAGCACCAGAGCCCCGAAGATGCTAACTTTCCTCCTTCTACACAAATAATGACAGCACCAAACCTCCGAATTGAGCGAATCCATAACCCTGTAGGCCAAACCAGTGCAACGAGAGATCTCAACTTCTGATCTACCGTTGTTATGGACCACACTACCAAGGTAAGTGAGTCTTTCCTAGATTTCTATTTCCTCACCACATGCTTGGATAGACTGAATTGCTTCATTCAACAAGCCACTAAATGCCTGGCCTTTGGTTTTGGCCCAAAAGACAACTGGCTCAGATTCTTTGCATTCTTATAAAATTCCTTAAGGGCACTAAGTTGTATCTTCAGCGACTCCCTAGGAGAACTGTACCATCAGCAGAGTCAAGATTGGTAACCCTGAACTTGCCTATTTGATACCCCACAGTGACTTTGACTCACAGCCTGTTCCAGTACCCAATCCATACATGTGCTGAAAAGTGTGGGGGCAAAGATATATCCCTGTCTTACACCACAACTTACTGAGAAAAAGTCGGATGTTCCCACCCCTACACTTTACAGCACTCTCAGTGTTTGAGCATAAGCCAGCAATCAGTCGGATTGTCCCTGTGGGGATCCTATGGAGTCGCAGGAGTTCCCATAGTACCTCCTTATTTACTGAGTCAAATGCCTTCTTGAGATCCACATAGGCTGCTAGTAGACCTTGTCGAAACTGAAGATGGCGTTCCACAAAAACTCGAAGAGCTAGGATATGGTCAACAGTAGACTTCTCGGGTGTGAATCCAGATTGCTTAGGCCTCAGAAACTTTAGCAAATGGTCACGGATAAGCATCAAGAGAATGTAAGCATGAGCTTTGCCTGGCACACTGAGCACATATTACTAGGGTAGTTACTACAGTGACACTGGTCTCCTTTTCCTTTCCAGATAGGAGTGACCAAACCCTTTGTCCAGTCAGGAGGAATCATACCAGTCTGCCAAACAGCTTCTATGACTGCATGTAACCCCCTGATCATGGCTTCACCCTCGGCTTTGATCAGTTCTGCTGAGATGTCACAAACACCAGCTTCTCTACCACTTTTCAACCTAGTCACTACCTTTTTGATTCTATCTAGAGAAGGTACGGCTTCTTCAATTGGTGGGACAGCAGTGATTGTACATCAGCCGACGGAAGCCCTCTGCTTGGAGGTTCAGTCATATACAGCTGCTCAAAGTACTCAGCTCAACGAGCTTTATATTCAAATGCCCCCAACACGAGCTGTCCATCTGCTGTCTGAACAGAGTTAACCTGAGAGGTGGGTCTTGAGTGGAGCTTCATCAGGGCTTGGTAGGTGGGTCGAAGGTCATTTGCATGAAAATGGCCTTCCACCTCCTCAGCAAGTTCCCTGACATACCTCTCCTTTTCCCTTCTCAGTGAAACCTGTGCCTGTTGAAACAGAAGTCTGTGCTGTTCCCGATCCCCAGCCAGAGTGGCAGCAAGATTCTTCAGTTGTGGTCAGAGTTCCTTGCGAGATAAATCTCCTCCTTGATCTCGGGTGGTCTCTAATACACTCCTCGGCTGCTGCAATGGTAGTATGCTTAAAGGTATCCCAACGTTCAACAGGATCCTCAACAGCATTGACCACTTCAAACTGATTTGAGACTGCCACTGTATACTCAATGTGCACTCTCCTCATCCCTGATTTTCTCAAGATGGAACCTTTCTTGGTGGCATCTTGAGAATCTCTCAGTTTTGATTTGTAGCCTTAGAGTAGCAACAAGTCTGTGATAAGTAGCAAAGAATACTGCAGTTCTGAAAACCCTGCATTTTTGAAGGATCCTCCAGTGAGAACTAACAAGAATGTGATCAATCTCCTTAGCAATCCCTCCAGTATTGTGATACCACGTCCAGTGATGAAGATTTGATTGCTAGAACCAGGATCAAGCAATTCTCAACTTATGTGATTTTGAGAAATCTACAAGGTACTAACAATTGGAATTCCTGGTTCCAGAGCCATGGGGACCTACTCATTTCCTGAAGCCCTCCCTGTCAGTGCCAATAACTGCATTAAAGTCACCTAAGACCAGGAGCGTGTCCCACGAGGGGTGCTGTTCCGCAACAGAGTCAACTTTGGGGTAGAATAGCACTTACTCTTCAAGATCACTCATATCCGGTGGATCATATATTGCAATAAGAGAGATGAAGCCCAAGGAGTGCTTCAGTCTCACCAGCATTATATGCTCATCAACCAAAGTAACCCTGTCAACACAAGAGACAAAATGAGAAGCAATTGCCACAGCAACACCCCTAAGATAAGCACCATCATCACAGCCAGACCAGAAGTACGTGTAGCCATCGCTACTGATCTCACTATGCCCGGGTCGTCTCACTTCAGAGAGTGCAGCTATACTGACCCTCAATTTCCCCAACTCTCGTGACAACAAAGGTAGTCGATTTTCCTTTGAAAGGCTTAGAACATTCCAAGAACCCCCCCTCCCCTGCAGTGCCTTCCAAAGGTTAAACCCACACTTGGAGCCTTTGGCTCGTGCGTCCTCTGCACCACCCCGACGCGAATCAAATGCAGGGTCTGGGCTAGGGGGTCCCCTTCCGTCACCCAGTTGCTAGGATCCCATAGGCTTTACCCAGCAACCATCATGAGGGGTGCCAGCATGACAGGGCCCCAAAAGCCCTGCCAGGTTGGCACCCGAGGGAGGGCCCGCCAGCAAAACTGGGTCAGGGTCAGGCAACACACTCTGACCCGTGGCCGTCTTCCTTTTCTTGTTTAACATGAGTTTTTTTTTTTTTTTCTTTTTTACAGGGAAGGGACGCAAACCCCTCCCCAACCTCCAAAGTCAGATGAGGGCTTACCGCTAGTCTATGGACAGGGGCATGGAATCCATGTTATACTTCAGTGTTTTCCTTTTCCTAGGTGAATTGCCAACCAAGGCTGTTGAGCTCCACACACACACACACACACACACACACACACACACACACACACACACACACACACACACACACACACACACACACACACACACACACACACACACACACACACACACACACGCACACACGCACGCACACACACACACACACACACACACACACGCACACACACACACACACACACACACACACACACACACACACACACACACACACACACACACACGCGCACACGCACACGCGCACACGCACGCACACACGCACACACACACACACACACGCACACACGCACGCACACACACACACACACACACACACACACACACACACACACACACACACACACTGCAAAAATATATATCACACTCCCTCTTTCCAGCAGCGTTGTTACACTGTTAATACTAGCAATTTACAGTGATAAAGTTAGTGACCAGCTGGTGATGGCATAGTTCCCCGAGACTATCCACCACTAGTGACGCCATCTTGTGATGTCACTCAGCCGTATACAGATTGAACGCTTATCTCCCAACGGGATGTTTGAATAGTCGTGACACCAAGCTGCTGCCTTGTGTGTTGATGTTGCCATAGACAATAGTGAGGAAAAATGAATATGACATTCATCGGCTTCAGGGGTATGGGTTCCCTGCATGTACCCCATTATGGCTCCAGGGCGATTGTCCATGGTGGTTCGTACACTTTTCTTCTCAGGATTACCATTGTGTCACTGTAAAAATGGAAGAGCAGGCTGGACAGGCAATAAAGAGGTTGGTTAATATGTAGACAGGGAGATGTTCTGGTGTGTGTGTGTGTGTGTGTGTGTGTGTGAAAACTACAGTAAATAATGATTTATTACCCCCTGCCAGGTTGATTCTTTGTAAGGCAGCCACCTCTCCTAAGTTCATAGAACAGTGTAAATTTTACTTCATGTGAGTCCAGCAGCTTGGAAAGTTAAGACCTTCCTTGTGCCTCATATGATGTCTTCAGCTCGGCAAAGGCTAGAGATAACCATATAGCCAAATGTGCAGATAACAGTAATGCATGACGTTTTAGCTTCTTGGGCCAAATCGCTATCTAACTTGTAAATGAGGGATGCAAGGTTAATGATACCCCATTATAAGGTCATATTATTAAGTATTCATAATTTTTGCACACCCACACCCACCCACATACGAACATACATAACACACATGCATACAACGCTGTAAAAAGGTAATATGCAGCCCGAGTGCCGCAAGTTGTGCATCCATGAATTTTCCTTGTCCTTGATATGATAGATATTTTGTCCTCTGATGTCAATGGAACAGTGTGCCACAGGAGAGAGGATAGCAACTTAATTTTTTCGTACAGTGGTGGATTTGAACCAATCAGTGTGATTTTAGACTGCCATAGGAGAAAAGCGGCCACATTCCCTACCCGAATAGCATAAGGGGAGTACCATTCCAGGACAGAACACTGCCAGTTCCTTATGGTGTTCACCATTCTAGCCATTACAGTACACTTGTGTGTGTGTGTGTGTGTGTGTGTGTGTGTGTGTGTGTGTGTGTGTGTGTGTGTGTGTGTGTGTGTTTACGCACGTACCCGCGCTCGTGCGTGCGCTCAACTGTGAGGGTGCACACAGTATGTTCAAACGGGTATGCCTGTCCACGAGTGGTATCTCATCTATGATCTAAATAAAGTAAATCAAGTGAGGCAAGGCTACTCCAGCTGCAGCGCCATGTAGGGGTGAAACGGTGAAGAAAATATAAATATGCAGTAGGGAAATGGAAGTCATGGGCCGCCGGCATGGTGACAGTTTTCTTTTCCATCAGAATTATCCGATAACTACATTTCCTTTCCTTGTAACCTGTGCGCTCCTGCGTGACTTCGGGCGCTGGGCTTGCTGCTGCCTCAATCCCTCGTTGTTATGTAAATATTATGGCTTTGAATGTTACTTGTTATCGTGATACAGACTATATTTTCCTCTTACATTTTATTCGAATATTTATTTGGTTCGAACATCCCAAACACTCTGACGACCATCCATAGATTTTTTCCCATTTTTTTTATAGCCATTTATTGGAATTCCACAAACTGGATTACTTTGGTTATCAGCCTATATGTCATGGACTCTTACTCCTCGATGGGGATTGAATAGTATTTGGTATTACCGTTTTGCCATTTATGACTATACCAATAAATTAATGCACATGGGTAAGCATTAAAATATCATTCTGTCCTGCCGTAGCAACTGTCGTTCCATTGATTACCCTGCTATGTAATTTCTGTATTACTGGGAAATGGTGGAGCCGTAAAAAAAAAAAAGAAAAAAGAAAAAAGGCTTCAAAATTTTTATTCTTCTTTCCCCATGGCTTGACTTTCCATTTAACGAACTGAGTACAGATATTAGTCATAAACTTATCTATCTATATATCCATCCAATGTCCAGATTTTCCTGCCCCTTCCCTTTTTTGAGGGCAACATCCGATTAGAACGTCTATATCCACTTAACCAGAAAGCGAGCATTTTGGTTATATGGTTCCCAACGTATTAAATGGTTTACTAGGCAACACGAAACCATTTGGCTTGTTACTCAGTATAGGAGGTAGAACTAAATCGAATGACTGGATGGTGGACACTCCCACCTACCACCACAGACACAGGAAGTACGAGTATATGTATCAAGAAATAGTCTTTGGCATTCCTCTTCCATTTTTTGCTCTACATTTCTTACCATATATTGTACCTGCATAATATTTTGGTAACCACTTTAATACGGATGACAGGTATATTTCGCGTTGTTTCATTACTTCTTTGCACTATCATTTCACCTGTCAAAATTTGTCTTTACTAATAAATCTGTATCAGGTGGTTTACTGTCCTCTTTAACTGGGCCTAAATTGCCATTTCTCCATCATTCATAAAAGCTGTGCTGTCTTTTTTTTTTTTTTTTTAAATAACAGAACAGAGGAACGAAAAACAAATTTTAAAAAATAATCCATACACCAGATTACTGGTGTCCTCCATTCATTTAGAATCTGTAAAATTGGACTTGAACAGCTATAGGTTGAAGTTTGGAGGGAAACAACTCTGGGGAAGCGCGTTCCAAAGAGATGACGTTGGGGGAATAAAAGATTTCTGATAGGCGGAAGTTCTGCAATATAACATTGTGACATTCCAGTTATAAGAGCCACCAGATACCCGTGTAGCAGTGGGGAAGGAATGAAGAGACGACTCAATAGATGCAATTCGTCTGAACATCCAGCATAAAAGGATCTGTAAAATAAAACAAGGGAGGCAACATTCCTCCTTACCTGCAGGGAAGGTAGTTTATTTGTAATAGCAGGGTTATTAATAATTTCAACAGCTTTGTCCTGAATTTTGTCTAGTTGTTTTACTGCAACCTTTCCACATCCATTCCACAAGAATGAGCAGTATTCCAGCTGAGAGCTCACATGACTCTTATAAAAACTATAGGTAACTGCTCGTCAGTGAAGAAGTTACGAACACTGTACTATAATCCAAGTTTCTCTGAGGCAGTTTTAGCATGTGATCTTGAAAGGTCCAGCTGAGGGCACTGATAAGTGAAACACCGAGAATTTCAGTACTATTGGAGATAGGAATATTAGTAACATTGAACGTAATGTAAGGATCTCGCAATAGCTTAGTAAATTATATATTTATTTGGTTTTACTAACAATAAGTGAGACAAGGTTATTTTGTCCCCATTCAGTGATCCTACATAAGTCTTGATTCATGGAGATGGCTATGCTGAGTTGTGTGTTAGTGATATTAAACTTCGTGAATGGGTGTTTAAGTGTGAATGAACTGTTAAGTGTTGGGTCATCTGCATATGAATGGATGTGATTATGAGTGACAGATAAGAGATCAGAGATATAAATAAGGAATAAGGTTGGAGCCAGAATTGATCCTTGGGGCATGCCGGCATTAACTGAATGGATATTGGAATATGCATCATCTACCTTTACTCTTATCTTTATGTCGCTGAGATATGAGGAAAGCAGAGGAACAAAAGACGTTAGTCCATAGCAAGAGAGTTTGGACAGCAGGGAACAGTACCACATTCTATCAAAACCTTCAGAAATATCAAGGGTCACTGCATGAGTTTCTCCATGTTGATCAATTGATTGATGGATTGTGAGTCAGGAGTTGGAGTATATCAATGATGGATCTGTCGTGGCGGAAACCATAATGTCTATCACTAAATAAACTGTTGAATTCAAGATGTTCAACTATGTGCATGTTCATTACAATTTCAAGTACTTTACCGAGAGAAGTCGTGATGACGTGATAGCTATTGGTCTGGAATCAGAGGGGTCAGGGGAACTTCCTTTCTTCGGAATTGGGTGGATATGGTTTCTTCCTAAGAATCAGGGAATGAAGATGTACGAATGCATAGTCTGAATAATTTAGCTAGAACAGAAGCAAGTTCTGGGGGACACTTTTCAAAAGAATTGAAGGAATTCAGTCTTGGCCTGGAGCTTTGTTGGTTGGCATACTCTCTGGGATGGATTTTACGTACTTAGTATGTATTTTAAGTGGAGGAATTTCGGGAGAGTCAAGTTCTAGCACTGGGACGTTTTGGCCGACTGCCTCTAACATAGAATTTCTGGCAAATGTACTGGCGAGGATATTCGGTTTACCACGTGGATCATTTGTCTGTTACCGTCTGAAGATTTTAGTGGGGGAATGGGTGATGACTTGTTAAAGTTATTATTGAAAGAATTGAGAGATGGCCAGATTATTGTCATTAGGATAGTTTACTAGTCTGGATGCTTGGTTGTGAAGAATGTTTGATTTAGCGAGATTTATTACTGCTTTTGCATGGTTTCAAGCAATTTTAAATTGACTGAATGATTCATATGCTTTCGATTTTTAGTAAGAATTATATGCTTATGACTTGTGGGTCGATGCTGTGGCACAATTGCTATCAAACCATTTTGGGGAGTCCGATCTTTTAGTGAACTGTTGACTTGGTATGAACTATTCCATACCTGCTTGTATTAAGTCATAATGTGGGACTGGGTAGATTTGATGTTACAGAAAAAGAAAGACTGCCATGGAATATCAGCAAGATAATTTCTGAATGCATCCCAGTTTGCCCTATCAAAGTGCCATCTGGTCACCCTGACAGGTTCAGAACGGGGAGGTTTGACGGAGCCGATTAATGTGGCTTTGATGAGATTGGTCAGAGGATCCAAGTGGTGACAGTACTTCTATCCTGTATTGATCTGGATTATTAATCGTGAATAAATCCACAAGAGAGGCATTATGGTCAGGATTATCTGGTATTCTGGTTGGCTGCTCTACCAACTCTGTGAGATTAAACGAATCTGCAAACAGCACGCATTCTAGACCAGTATCGTTAGTCCTAGCAGAATGCAATAACCATTCTTCTTTATGTATGTTAAAATCACCCAAAACTATAATTTCAGTGCTAAGGGTGAAGTTAAGGTTAATCAGCGTTATGGATATGGAATCAAATACACTGGGTTCTGAAGAAGCACTGGGAAAGCAATGAACTACGCAGATGTATATGGTAATAATTAGACAGTTTAGTTTATTCAGTGAATAATCAAAATTAGCTGAAATGAAGTTCAAAACATTGTCAACTGCCAATTCAGATTTGATATAACAACAGGTGTCACCCTTATTACGGAAATTTGTTAGGACAAATGGGGATATTTCAGTAGAGAAGAGATTTGGGATTCTATGAGGAACAAGGCTAGAAAGGATACTGATTGAAGAAAACAGTGAACTGAATTCAAAATTGGTACTAAGACCACGGATATTGGTGAAGTATAGGGCCGAATCTGCGCTTCTTCACTGATGAACATGAACTGTGTTTGCAATAGTCGCTGCCGTCACAGTTGCTCGATGGCGACCGGGAGAAACCTGTGCTGCCAGCCCAACCCTGCAGGTGGTGGCAATTGGAGTTACCACCGCGTTTGCTGATGCTAATGCAGCAGCCATTGCTAAGGAGGAATGGAAACAGAAGGTGCAATAGTCTGTTTAATGTGCATATAGTGTGCTGTAGAGGGTTGAAAGTAAAGGTATTATGTGAGTATGCTGGCCTACTCTCTGTGTAAGTGAAGTAACTGAAAATGTTCAGCAAAGGTAGTTGGTCAGGACCAGGTCCAAAGGGCTGGCGAAACGGGGGCTCCAGCTTTTCCTGACGTCAAAGTCTGTATAATAACTTGTCGGGACATGTGCATTGGAGGGGCGGGGGGGGGGGGGAGATGCAGTCATGACGTCACTTGGCGTTAGCACTAACACAGGAATGGATCCAACAATATTTTAACAGGAACTATAATAAAATATCATTGCAGCATATAAATCATTATTTTTTTTTATTTATTCATTTTTATCACACTATTTTATAGTAATGTTATGGGTAGATAATATGCTGATGATAAAAGGTTGTTGTTCATGAGATGATGAAGAGTTGACAAGTTTATGAAGGGTTGATGAGTTAGTTTAATGTAGGTGAGGGGCTAATGAAGGGTTCTTTCCTATGACATGGGCTATATAATTCAGAAAAAATAAGGAAAATGTAGGAATTAAAGAAAAAATGTAAAGATCTACTCGTTTATTACAGAACTGGATATTTTTAACTGCTTTATCATATATATATATAGATAGATAGATAGATAGATAGATAGATAGAGAGAGAGATAACTGTATATAGACTGGTCCGTAAGAGATAATCAAGAGAATTACCTTGATCTTGTCAAAGCACAGCTGGGACGGGGAGTCAAGATCACTGTTATATAGACTTTGATCACACGTCAGTTCATTCATGCGTCCGTGGCTCGTGAGCAACTGAGCTGAAAAACGTCATAACGCTTGATGCGCAGCACGGACACGTTTTTGTTAGCAAGTGTCCCGACATGTTATTATATGGACTTAGCCTGTCACCAGTTTGCCATCCACCTCGGGAGTATCGCCCTGTTCAACTGTTGCAATTGCCTACTCCCTTCAAGAGGAAAGCACTTCCCTGCTTATCCAACCCTACAGCACAACTGGCTCGCGCACAGTATGGTGCTAGTGACGAAGGGTTTTAGAAAGGAAAAAGAGCTTTAGTTTTGTCTTATTCTGCCAGTGAACTACGAGAAATGACTTGCAAAATTAAAATTTCCGTCAGATTAAGGTGTACGAAATATAGGTCTGGGAAAATGCACCTCCTTTTTTAAATGCCTTATTCTGCTATTGAGTCACGGAAACTAAGCTGCAAAAAGCCAAAATCTACAACAAATTAAAGTACATAAACTATAGCACTGAGTAAAGGCGCATCCATGATGTAAATTGCTTTCATCAGTGTCAGGTCCTGCCTCCGTGACGCGCCTCTGCCTTCCAGGAATTTGTCCAATATACACAACATTTTGTCCGGTGATGCCATTCGCTACCTCGACTCCCACTGCCCACCTACCTGCCTTAAAAAAAAAAAAAAAAAAGGAGGGACAGGAGTGACGACAGAGAAAAACTGTGGTAGTGACAGCAGATTAAATGAGGGCGGCGAGTGAACACTTTAAAATTTTTCAAAATATGTGGCGTTAAAATGCTGAAGGAGCCCACCATCACCGCCGCCCTTTGTTGGTGTGGCCCAGGGAGGTTCTTCAACCCCTCATGACGACGTATTTTTATTATTTATTCCAGCTATATCCAGACGTTTTCTTCAGCTCTTGAAAGACCTTTTGTAATGAAAGGATTGAGGAAGACTATAACTAACCTTTTGGGACGAAAAATTTCTCCTAAGGTAAAAATGCATGCTGTTAGCAAGAAGAGAATTGGTAATGCTATCAGTAATTAAGCTGACACCTAAAAGACGACCACGTCTATTGTCGTTTATCATCCAACAGCATGTAGCGTTGGGGTATGGGGCTTGGGTGCTCAGTTCAGATACTTGAAACCACGAGACCAGTCGCTCCTCCCTGAACGACATTATATCAGCAATACACCCCACCTGTCCCAGAGACTGAATCCTTATAGTTCACATTTGGCTGGAATACCCTAACACACCAAACGACCAGGTGACCGCTTGTTACTTTTGTGGTTACAACCCAGTTTAGTAAAAGGTTATATAATATTTTTTCTCTGTTGCTACCACTTAGCATTATTGTTTTTATCTACCTTAGCCTACGAGAGACTCCCGTGGTGAAGGTGTTAGAAGCATTGTTTGGTTGCCTCTTCCATAAGAGAGAGAAAAAAAAAAGGTTTTAGGAATCCGTTATCTCAGCCTCAAGACGATTTTATTTATCATAGAAGACATTCCTCTGGTGAAAATGTAAACATCTTTACTACATCTCGGATAAAGCCACCGACAGCTACCAACGCTCGTTTGGTCTGTCACCCTTTGTTCGTTTTTTGAACTTTGAAATAAACTATGTATGAATAAAGTAGTATGTAGTAGGGCTCGTAAAAAAAGGACCCAACTCCATTGCCTTCGTTACAGATTGAAAACTATTTAGGGGCAACTATAATAATTTAGCAAGTAAAATATTTATCGGAACTTCGAAACCAAAAAAGGTTTATACAAAATCTTGGGTTCTAGGAAATATTCCCTCAAGTTTCATCAAAATCGGTTGATGCATCTAAGAGGAGTAACTGGGTAAACCCCTTAACGGACAGATAACATTCCATTATATACATGATCTTTTTTCATTCGTACCACTGCCGCACGGTTATATTAAGCTCCCGGGAATACTGTTACAGTGTTCAAGTTAGGAAGTTAGGAGCTGACTACATTTACACTCTCATTTGATATTCTTTTCATTCTGGTGCTAGCGAGGGATGCATTCATTGGGTGACACCGATATGCCCAGGACGCTCAAATGCCTGGTTATATAAACGTCCCTCGGCTACTTCCCTATCTTGAGAACGGAGGATGGTGAACAGCAGATCATTTTGAGCCTGAAGGCCAGCGAGTTCACATGTCAGATGTAACCTGGGATACTACTACTACTACTGCTATTAATACTACTACTACTACTACTAATAATAATAATAATAAATACTAATAATAGTATAATGATAATAACAATAATAATAATAATAATAATAATAATGCTCCAACAACAACAATAACAAAAACAACACTAACAGCAAGTGCAATAGCAACAATAACAGCAACAGCAGCATTAATAACAACAACAACTTCTACTACTACTACTACTACTACTACTACTGTGCTGCTGCTGCTGCTGTTGCTACTACTACTACTACTATTGTCTGTCTGTCTGTCTGTCTATCTGTCAGTTTATTGCCAAACGCTTTAACCCCGTAAGGGGTGGCCACAAACAAATCTTCTCCATGTCGCCCTGTTCTCCGCCATTTCACTGCCCTGCTCCCAGCTCACAATCTCCTCTCTCATATACCTCTCCACTCCATCCCTCCACCTCATCCTTGGCCTCCCCCTCCCTCTCCTCCCCTCCATCTCACTCAAATAAACTCTCCTCGTCAGTCTCTCGTTCTCCATCCTCTCCACATGACAAAACCAGCTCACTACTACTACTACTGCTACTACTACTACTACTACCACCACTACTATTACTACTACTACCACCACTACTATTAATAATAATAATAATAATGTTTGCATCAATTTTATCACTGCAAGACCGTTTTATTCACCTTCCGTGAGACCTTTAGTAGAACAGAGGTTCAGTTGGCAAGAAATGTGTGAAAGAAGTACAGTGTTTAACTCCATAAATCCAATGACATATTGTACTGACTTATTCCTAATACCTCCAGACGACTTTATTCAGCTCTTGGGAGTCTTCTACTGGTGAAGGGGTTAAGGAAGGCTTGACTTACTCGTAATAAACCCCTCCAGTTCGTAATTTCTATAGCAGAATGAAATCACCTGACGACAACAGGAAATAACTATAATAGCGTCCATGGGCTTAAGAAATTAAAAGCCGCGATACTTTGAGATTGCTTGATCATGTGGAGCAAATGGAGACAGAGCAGCATAGGACGCTCCAGAACCCCTTTTTCTTGTCTATTTGACTGTGCATTTTACAGTTAACTATTTGTCTGTGTGTTACTTGTGTAGTTTGAATATCGACATAGTTTGCTTCAGTCAAATACAATAGGAAATTGGGGTGTGATGTGCAGACCAAATCGCTGAGGAAGAGTTTTTACGAAACTTCCAAAGTTACATATAACTACCCTGAAGGACAGAGTAGGGTTCGTATTCTTGCCCGGTTTTATTTTATTCTAGCTATCTCTCTAAGACTTTATTGGGCTTAGGGGTGACTTTTTGATATACAGAGATAGGTACAGCATTGACAGACCACTTTGCTGTAGTCCTCTTATACTGTCTTGGTCCTGATTTCCTTTCTTCACCAGTTTACTTCACGTAGAGCAGATGCAGGGAAAGACAATGCTGCAGGTCTACATCCTTTCTATTGCACATCTTCGTGTAGCATCATATTCTGATATCTGTCTATTGTTGCAACTGGGCATTCAATGTGGAGAAGTATCAGTTTTTGGCCAAGTTAGTGTAAAAGGGAAATACAAAAGTTATCTTCTAAGATCAACCAAATCATCTGGAGGTAGCAAGAATATATCAATGGAATACCTCACCAGATATAAGATAATAAAGAGGCTCTTTATTACCTTTCCCCTATCAGCTTATTGTTGCACATGGTAGTACGTCAGTTTTATCTTACATGATATTTAAATAATCCATGTCGATGCTGAAAAGAGT
Source organism: Coenobita brevimanus (assembly GCF_032717465.1). Lineage (NCBI taxonomy): Eukaryota > Metazoa > Arthropoda > Malacostraca > Decapoda > Coenobitidae > Coenobita > Coenobita brevimanus. The sequence continues at coordinate 8,971,454 of NC_136996.1, read as the reverse complement.
TAGGCGTAGAAACGTCAGAAGTAGAAGGCTATGCAAAAATATTTGATAAGAAAGAGATGTGATGAAGAAGTGTAAGGAAAATAAAAGATGAAAGAAACCCCCCTAATTGAATGTATGAGAGTAAGGTGGGCGAAAGGAGAGGTTCATTCGTTCGTTTTAAGATTTCCTCCACCTATAACGGAGGCCGGGCCATACATTAGCCCGATCGGTGGGGGTGACCTTTTTAATAGTCAGGGAGAAGACAGGGCCTGGGGAGTCCTGAGGGGCCGCCCAGCACACACGCCCTGTCTTCTGCTGTTGTGTGTGTGTGTGTGTGTGTGTGTGTGTGTGTGTGTGTGAAAGGAAAGGAAGAAGGAGGAGACTGAGAACGAGATGTTGAGATTTTTTATTGCTCTTTTTCACCGCAACTTTACCCTGATTTTCGTCTTTTCCAACTTCTATCACCTCGCTCAGTGGCAGAGAAAGATGACTACACTTATTTTTCACAGCACTTTTTCGTGACAAGCATTATATTCTAGTAGTATTCTCCTGCTCAACGTGCAAGATAGAGAGTTGTCACTTTTATGTCAAGTTGGGGTAAAAGTAGTATAAGTGACATAGGCGGCTTTATAGCATATCTTCCTTAGAGAAAGTTTGCATATTATACCTTAACATCCTCTATTCTACCTATATCGTTGTAATGTCGACATGGTTTGCATCAGAAACACTCAAGAAAATAATGAGATGTAATGTGTAAAATAGACAGGTAAGGCAAAAATGTTGTTATATCTCCTAAGCCAGAGGTCGGCAAACTGCAGCTCGGGAGCCGCATGCGGCTCTTTCAGGACAGTTTTGCGGCTACAGAAGCTTCATAAATAAATCTATATTCCTTCAGAACGGAGGCATCATATAGCACATTTAAGGCAACATTAGAGTTTTTTTAAATTCAACTTCGAAAGGATCTATAGGCATCAATCATTATGATTTCTAGAAATGCGAGAGTCATATGTCTTTCCTAAGCTGAACTTAAGTGTTTAATGGCAGCAGAGAGAGAGAGAGAGAGAGAGAGAGAGAGAACGGACAGATGAGGCTTGACTCGTCCTGTTCCTGTCCGTTCAGGTCCCTTACATTTTCCGCTTCGGCTCCCAACTACTGCCTGACTGACATTCAATGCTTAGAGCTCAGAATGTGCAGTCACTGTAGCTGCTGTTGCATAACAGTGTCACGTACTCCGACCGTTGTGCTTAAATTACATAGACTTGCGTCTTTTATGATCGCACAATTCGTGCATACTAAGTTATATAACAGGTAGAATATTAAGAATACGGTAGTTGCTGCTAAAAAGAGAAAAACAGAAGATGAAAATATAGCATTTAACAGTGACTGGACAGACCTTTATGAATCCACGCAGAACTATAGAGGACTTCCATACTGTATGATTTGTAATGAAGTATTGTCCACTAAAAGAAACTGCAGTCTCGAAAGACTTTTTAGACGATGCATGGTGCCACTGCTGAGAAGTATCCGAGTGGATATGCAAGAAAAAAAGCTGTGGAAGAAATGAAAAATAATGTAGCACTGAGTCAGAATGTATTCACGAAGCGGGTGAAATCATCCAGTAGCACAAGTGCAGCCAGTTTTGTGCTTAACCGTGTTATAATAAAGTGAGGAAAACCTTTCACAGACGGAGAATATAATAAGGATTGTTTTAAGGCATCATAACTTCTCTTCATTGACTTCAGAAACAAGGGTGAAATAGTGAAAGAAATAAAGGCTGTGCCATTGTCTGCAAAGGCTGAAAGAGACAGAACAGTCAGATTGGCAAAAAACATTACTAATAAGCAAACAAAAGACAAACTTTTCCCCAGATTTTTCTATTGCTTGTGACGAGCAATGTAATGTTGCTGATATAGCGCAGGCTGCCCTCCTTGGTCGGTATGTGAATTCTGAGGGCTCTCAAGAGGATCTCATTGACTTGGTACCTCTCACTGGTCAAACTAGAGGAGAAAATGTCTTTACAGCTATTGTCACATGTCTGGAAGGAAAAGGTATAAACACCAGCCATATTATCTTTGTTGCAACTGGTTGGGCACCAGGCATGATGGGGAAAAATAAGGGTTTTATTTCTTTATTAAAAGAAAAGCTGGATCATACAATGATACCATTTCACCGCATCGTTCATCAAGAGGCTCTTTGAGCAGTCTTTTCCTCCTGAAATCAATGAAGTGATGGCATTAGTAGTGAAAATTGTGAATATAATTTTGACAAAAGATTTTAACCACAGTTTCGCAAACTCTTGGAAAAGGCGGTTTGCAAATATTCAGACCTCCTTCATAACAAAGTCCGATGGCTCTCTAGGGGACGGGTGCTTGAGCGTTTTTCAGCCTGTTTGGAAGAAGTGTTAAATTTTTGTTCGAGAAACATGACGCTTATCAAGTGCTTACGACACTTGGATGGTTGGAAAATTTCTATTTAATGGCGGATATCATTCCACATTTAAATCACCTTATCTGGAAATTACAAGGAAAGGGACAAACTGATTTATTTATTTTAGCAGAAGTGCTGTCATTTCTGGGAAAGTTGGCTTTGTTTGCTAGAGGTCTTGAGAAAATCAAGTTTGTTCATTTTCTATCATTGAAGAAATAAAGAGAAACAGCAAACTCTGAGTTGGATGTTGGCAGTCTAAAAACCACCATCTTGAAGATGGAGATATCTTTTAAAGGACATTTCCAAGAGCTCAGAAGGGAAATGGCAATTCTGTCATTCCTCATCAAACCACTTGAGGCAGACTTCTCAGTGCTAAATTTTACAGCCTTTACTAAAGTGAACCGAGCAAAGGTGGAGCTTGAAATGGCTGATTTGCAACAGAAAGAGATATGGGTTTCAAAATTTAAAGGTCTACTCACTGACCTTGAATCTTTAGAAAAACAAGCCCCACTAGCAAATCGACGCAAATAAGGAGAACTACTGAATCTGAAAAATAAAGAACGTGTTTTTTTTAGGTGTGGAGTGCATTACTAGACACCTACAAAAACGCTCAGAAGTTTGCCTTTGGGATTCTGTCCATTTTCGGATCCACTTATTTGTGTGAGCAAATTTTTTTCAAGCATGAACCTCATAAAAGGCAAATTAAGAAACAGACTAAATGATGAGAGCTTACACTCTTGCCTAAAACAGAAGACCACTTCTTACTCTCCAAACTTTGAGCAGCTGTCCAAGGAAACACAGGAAAAGATATTACATTAATCAACTAACTTTGGCAAGTTTTTGATGAAATGAGAATTTTGCTTTCTAATAATGAATTTCTTCTTTAAGTTACCAGAGTATAATCTTATCATTTCTATGAATGCACAGTAGCCTATGCATTGTCAGATTTTTATGATTGTCATAATTATCATTCATACTACCAACATAATTGATATTACTTTGTTTTATGAGTATTCTTACATATGTGAAAGCATAATTTATAATAGACCACGTTATAATATAATTCACTTTGTGAATATAAGTAGACTGAACAATATCACAATAATATGTTTTGTTTAGAATAGGATATAATCTCTTATTTCTGAAGTACTGTAGATTTCGGTTTATGCGACCAAATTCTTTGTATTGCGGCTCCAACAATACAATGTTATGAAACTTTATATAGTGCTATCACTGAACATCTTACACAACATTTCATAGTTTGACGGAAAAAAAAAAAGTTCTCCGGTGGGACATTTTGTAGTAATTAGTGAGGTTAATATTTATGATACATTTTATGTTTTGTAGGTGAGCGTCGCGCACTTAGCACACGCTGAATTTACGCCGCTGATTATATACGATATATAATGAAATTTGCAAGTAAACTGAAACATTTCATGTCAGACTCAAAGTCAATCAGCGTAGTGTTGTTGCCGTGCTGGTCAGTGTCTCAGTGACATCATGTATTCATGTATGGTACTTAGCATTTTGTCCACCACGGTACATAAATCTCGCTGTTACTTTTATTTGTGTTTTTACTCAGCAACCCATAGACCAAACAGCCTTAAATTATTCTAGTCACTAATACAACCCTTCTAAGAAAATCTTTAATTTCTAAATTAGTTGGGTTATGAAGGATTCTAATAGCCATGTGGTATCTTATGCTGAAGAGTCGCGCGCCTGCAGTGTGATTCTTGAACTTATTACTATCATATTCCTGTCGTAATCCAGAACTTAATCTCTCAGCTGCCACGCTCAGACCTCTGTTCAGCTATTTCGGTCTAAGGCCTCCATTGCACAAGTCACTTTCCTTCTCTGTGCCACTCTACTTTCAACGTACTTTGCTCATTGCCACCCCTCCTCTCTCTCTCTCTCTCTCTCTCTCTCTCTCTCTCATATATATATATAGATAGATAGATAAATAGATCGATATATATAGATCGATCGATCGATAGATAGACAGACAGACAGACACATAGATAGATAGATGGATAGATAGATACAAGTGCTCGTGGGCCCCTCGCACTGGCTCCAGTGGAAGGCTCTCGCGTTTATGTGCTGTTCTAGTGTACCGTTGACACTTGGATTTTTTGCAGCTAACCAATTGATCGTGTTATTTGCAGCTTCGGGTATGGAACCCAAGTTGTCCGAACCCAAGTCCGAAGTACACATACAGACACACGGCTACTGCTACAGTTTATTTTCGTCCTACATCTGGGCAAAAAATTCTACGGAGATCCTATGCCAGCCTCCGGGAGCAGTTTTTTGTGGTCAAAATGTGATCGCTCATTAAATATACTAGAAGTTTTTCAATCATAATGAGACCAAGTTTTTTTTACATCAGCGAATTTTTTGTGATTTTTGTGCCAATTTTGGTGCAATATGAATGTGTAGTTTCGGCTGCCCAAAATACACACACACACACACACACACACACACACGGGTACTGCTATAGTATGTTGCAAGTGCTCATGGGCCATTCGGGCCCCTCGCATTTGCTCCTGCGGAAGGCTCTCGCGTTTATATGCTGTTCTACTGTATTGTAACGTTGTCACTTGGATTTTTTGCAACTAACGAATTGATAGTGTTTTTTGCAGCTTCTGGAATGGAACCACGTTTATTTTAATTCAACCTCTGGGCAAAAAATTCTACAGAGATCCTATGCCGGGCTTCGGGAGCAGTGTTTTTTGGTCAAAATGTGATCGCTCATTAAATATAGTAAAAGTTTTTCAATCGTGATGGGACCAATTTTTTTTAGATCAGCGAGTTTTTTGCGATTTCTGTGCCAATTTTGGTGCAATTTGATTGTGTTGTTTCAGCTGCCCAAAATACACAGACACACACACACACAGACACGTCTACTGCTATAGTATATTAGATATATATACAGTACAGCTTCGGCCAAGTGTAAGTATCCACCCTCTCCCAGCCAAACCGGACATTTGGCACCGTCACAATCATGGATACGAGAGATGAAGCAGGGCATGACTCATCAACCTGAATCAGATCAGCGAGAGAGAGAGAGAGAGAGAGAGAGAGAGAGTGTGTGTGTGTGTGTGTGTGTGTGTGTGTGTTATCGCTTTGAACGACTTTCGTCAAGGTTCAGCAAAATGGGAACCTAGAGACAAAATATTGCTAATGATATGCCTGAAAACGATAGATATTACATGATTCCATCTGCTACAAAAATGGCATGAGCAATATACAACACATAAAGATACCACATGAATAGTATAAGTGACAATATAATTACGAGTATTACATAACAATAATGTTCTATGCCCATCTCTGTCATAAATGAGAAACGCTGCCTTTTATTACCATCTCCCTAGCTCAAGTAACTGATTCGACTCTGGTTGATGAGTCTTGCCCTGCTTCACCTTTCAAATCCATAGTTGCGACGGTGCCACATGTACGGTTTGGCTGGGAGAGGGTGGATACATACACTTGGCCGAAGCTGTACATATATATATACATATATATATATATATATATATATATATATATATATATATATATATATCAATCTATATATACAGTAATCCCCGTAATATCCGGACGCCCACTTTCCGGACATCCCCACTTACCGGATATTTTGGTCCCGGGATCCAGTATTCCCAAAATGGGCCAAAACCGCAGAAAATTCAAAAAATTCCGACTTTTCCCGCCCATAATTTGAACTTGGCGTGTGTGGTGCGGGCCAGCTGTGTTTTGGTGCGTCGTTCCGTTGCTGTCCGCTAGAGCACCCCTGCATCCTCCCCACTTACTGCCTGTCTCTCGTTGTGTGTGCACTGTCACCGTCATGGAAGCCCACATGCTCGCTTTTGTGTGGTGCCTTACCTGCTGCAAGCTCTCCTGCTGCTCTCGTGCCTCTTATTAGTGTGTATGATGATGGCCCTGCTGCCTGAGAAGAGGAAGAGAGTGGTTTTGACTCTGGAGAAGAAGAGGGAGATATTGGACAAGGTGGATGTGGGATGGTCTTCCTCACGCATCCTTCGTGAATTCAACCTGACCCGATCTACTTTGATATCAAGAGATCCCGAGACAAACTCATGCAGTACACGACTGACTTCTCATCGAAAAGCAAACGCAGCGTGGAGAGGAAGGTGATATTTACTCCCAAGTATGCTGAAGTCGACTGCTCCATGTTGATTTGGTATCGACAGCAAAGTGCTGCTGGTGTGCTGGTGCATGGCACGGAGCTAAAGGCTGCTGTTAAGACGCCCTAGACTTCAAGGCATCCGACGGTTGGCTCTTCACGTTCAAGTTACAACATGGCCTTACCAACCGTAAGTCTCATGGCGAAGCTTTGGACGCCAACAAGGATGGAGTAGAGGAGTTTCGGCACAAGGTGAAGCACTTGATCGACAGGGAGGGCCTCACTCTCGGTCAAGTCTACAACCCTGACGAAACTGGTTTATTCTATCGCTTTTTGCCTATGAACACTCTAGTGGAGGAGACGGAGAAGTGTGTACCTGGCTGCAAGCTCTCCAAGCAACAGATATCTGCTTTGTGTTGTGCCAATGCTAACGGCATGCACCGGCTTAAGCCCATTATTGTTGGCTGTGCTAAGCAGCCTCAGTGTCTTCGTGGGGTGATGGATGTCCTTCCTGTCATCTGGTACCATTCCTTGAAGGCATGGTTCACTGCCCACATCTTCAAAGACTGGTTCCACCGCCATTTCGTCAAGGAGGTCATTCATTACCAGACGGAGAAACTGGGAATCCCATGCGACCAGGTAAAGGCCCTCCTTCTCCTCGACAATGCACCTGCTCACCCGTGCGACAAGGACTTGATGGTTGAGAATGGCCGCATTAGGTGCATGTTTCTGCCACCTAATACTACTGCTCTCATCCAACCAATGGACCAAGGAGTGATTGTGGCAACGAAGAGGCTGTACCGAAGGAAATTCCTGGACGAGGTGATGGTTGTTCTCGAAGACGAGGATGTGCACAGGGAGGGATGGGACACGCGAGGCCAGCAGACTTTGGAAAACCTTCGCCGTTACAACATCAAGTCTGCCATCTACAACTGGTCCAGTGCATGGAAGGAAGTCCCTGTCAAGACTCTAGAAAATTGTTGGTCTCGTCTGCTTCTCGGAACGGATGTGGAGCACGATTTCCTAGGTTTTGACGTGGATGACTTCCATGCATGTCTACGTGGGCATGGGGACGACGTTGACGTGGACGAAGTGTGGGAGTGGCTGGATGACGACGAGGGCGATCCTGGGTATTAGACCATGTCTGATATCGAGATCGCATCTTCAGTTGCAGGTGTCAGTACCCAGTTTGAAGATTCCGACGAGGACGACGACGATGATGCGAACTCCTCTCAGTGTGACACTACTCCAGCCATCCCCAAGCTGAGCGCACTCCAGGAACACCTAGAGTTCGTTCTGGACTACCTGGAGCACCCGGACTGCGACAGGGAGATGGGGCCCTTGGGACTTGTGGAGGAAGTGCGCGCTTTCAGGCAGTGGATCATTAATCGTCAAAATCGTCATTCCTTGCATCAATCAACCATTGACAGCTTTTTCATGCCCGTGACCCCCACTGTGCCCAGCCCTGGCGTCACTCCATTGCCTCCCCAAGACAGGCCCTCATCCTCCGAGCCACAGCCCAGCACATCAGGCACGGTGGAGTCACCAATCGACATGAGTTTGCACCTCTCTTCAGAGTTGTCTGCAGTGGGTACTCCATCACCATGACCCAGTGACGCACCCCTAGGTCACCTGCAACAGCTACTCTCAGACTCTGACAGTGATTAAACGCCTAGAACTTCTCCACTAGACCACACGGGAATTTACAGTGTTGTGGAGTGAAAAAAAAAAAAAAACGGTGCATAGTGTTAAGGAATTAGAATTCTGAGTGAAAAGACAAAGATTTAACAGACTTTCAATGTAACGTAAATTAACTAGAGTGTGTTATGTTTAGAAAATGGATTTATGAGTGGAAAGACTTTAAGTGCAGAGTGTAACACTTATTAAGGTACAATGGAGCGCAAGTAAGACAAGAGTGCGCAGTGTTAAGAGAATGGAATTCTGAGTGCAAATGACTAAGTTCAGTGCAAGACTTCATGTACAGTGTACTGCAAGTGCTTCAGGAACTCCTTCTTACTCTCAGAGTCTGAGAGGAGGCGGGTTATTCATCGAGATGGCCAGGGACTTGCTGTAAGTACCCAGAATGTTTCATATTGTACTGTATTTTCCGTACTGTACTTACCTCTAACACCTCATTTCACTCTTTTATGTCCCTTATTGGTGTGAGTAGGGACTTAGGTGCTATGCATGTGCAGTAGGGAGGTGTTTTTCTGAGTTAGGCTAGGTTAGGGTCCATAACTACCAGTCCAGGAGCCAGGGACTTGTTGTAAGTACCCAGAATGTTTAATATTGTATAAACTCACCTCTAAAACCTCATTTTATGGTTCTTTTGCATTTATTTCAGTGTTTTATGTCCCTTATTGGTGTGATTTGGGTCTTAAATAGGTGCTATGCATGTCAAGAGGGAGTTGTATGGTGTTTTTCTGAGTTAGGGTCAATAAGTACAAGTCCAGGAGGCTGGGGCCCACTATCCGGACGGGACCACTTTCCGGACATGCCTTTGGCTCTATTACATCAGATAGTGGAGGGATTACTTATATATATATATATATATATATATATATATATATATATATATATATATATATATATATATATATATACATATACCGGTATATAATGTAAAATTATATCCATCCATCCATCAATCGTCCAATCCTATGTTGACCCATGAAGAACTAAGGAGGCCGCAGTTAGACAAGTTGGTCCTGATATTTAAGAAGAGAGTGACAAGCCTCACTCATCCCCGAATGGCATTACGTGAGCAGTAAACTCCAATCATCCCTTGGATATACACCTGCACCGGCTCAGTCTGATTGGAGCGCCTTAATTACTCACTAAACCACAAGGGGCATATAAAATATATATATATATATATATCATCATCATCAGCCGTTTGAGTATCCACTGCAGGACAGGCCTATCCCAACCGAAGTGGGGATGATACAGCCAATGTATCTCTACCAAGTGGCTTAGGTTGTCTGGTAGAGATTGTGTGTAGGGTTAGAAGTGCTTGCAAGTGTAATTGTAGTGTTGTAGTGGCTTTGGATGTGTGTGTAGGCTGTGAATCAAGTGTAATCGGCCCGCGCAAGCCGACTGGGTGAAAGCATACTTTTAACAGTATGCGACACTGGTTCAACCACAGCATCCCTTGTGTCCGCCAAGCAGCACGTGGCCAGGAGAACGCTCCCAAAGTTTTTTACCCAGGCGGGGCGCGAACCCTCACTCTCCAATAAACGAAAACGCACACTTTACCACGATACCACGGAGGCTCCTATATATATATATGTATATGCTAGCACCCATGTGGTAGCAAACTCTCATCCCATTTCTGTCCATCTCTCTAATGCAAGAGTTAACCGTTACTCCAAGTCCTCCATTTATGCACAAGGTCAACTCTGGAACTGTCTCCTTCTGTCTGTATTTCCTGCTTCCTATGATCTCCAGTCTTTCAGACGCAGTGTGTCCAGGCATCTCGAAATGATCGGATCTTGAATTTGGCTTTTTCTTGTATTTTGTTTTTCTTTTGGAAGGAACAGCTATTGCGGGCTCGTGGCCTTTGGTTCCTTCTTTCTCGCATAAAATATATATATATATATATATATATATATATATATATATATATATATATATATATATATATATCCATCATCCAATCCTACACTGCCCCATGAGGAGCGTAGGAGTCCGGGGCTAGGCAGTTGGTCCCGACATTTAAGATTAAATATACAAGTATATATATATATATATATATATATATATATATATATATATATATATATATATATATATATATATATATATATATATATATATATATATATATATATATATATATATATATATATATATATATATATATATATATATATATATATATATATATATATATATATATATATATATATATATATATATATATATATATATATATATATATATATATATATATATATATATATATTTATATATATATCTATCTATCTATCTATATATATCTATATATATATACACTATATATATATATATATATATATATATATATATATATATATATATATATATATATATATATATATATATATATATATATATATATATATATATATATATATATATATATATATATATATATATATATATACAGGGTGGTGCAAAAGTAGGGTGACATTATTATGTTTTATTATGTTTGTAAAAGTCTTATGTTATGTAAAACTTTTATGTAAAAGTCGAAGTGTGGTTGACAGACTCCAGGAATGTGTCAGTGGTGAGGGCGGACACTTTGAACACTTACGAGACTAAAAGTGTCTTTTGTGTTGGAATAAATGGTAAATGTCAACCTACTTTTGCACCACCCTGTATATAATGATGCACAGAACTCTTTCTTCTAAACATTATTTCATTTACTATAACAAGTTTGCCTCCTGAAAATCGAGTTACTAGTGCGTGTGACCTGTTTTTTACACTGTCTATTGAGTTCTGAAAAAAATTGGTAGTGAAACGCAGAATTCGGTGGCGGATTCGGAATTATCAGGAGAGCTGGAACGCTGGAACCTTGCCGTGCTCTCAATCCTCTCTGTTGCTGACCAGACACGTATGAGGGAGATTGTGCGCTGACGATTCATTTTTTTTTTTTTTTTTTTAAGTTGTGAATTTTTATTTACTTATTAGGTTATTTCTCAACTCCTTTTGCGATTAAAAATGCATACCTTTAAAGAAGTACAATCTATATGGTACACTGTACAATTTGCTGTATGAACTAGGCTGTGAATACAAACAAGCGATACATGATATATTTTGGAGATTCTTATTAGAATCACCACAGTAGCACACCCTGTGACATAAACACCATACTCCACGAACAATGTTACACACACACACACACACACACACACACGCACACACGCATATATATATATATACATATATATATATATATATATATATATATATATATATATATATATATATATATATATATATATATATATATAATATGTCCGACTCTGGGCAAAGGCTTCAGGGCCTATTTCTCGGGGGCAGTGGCCTATCCCAAGGCCCAGTAGTCCTCCTATTCCTCCACATGTCACCACTTCGGCGCTAACACCCACCGTCCATACTGAATACACGCTAGGGATGTCTCATACAGGACTGATATATTGGTATTAGCGGGGATTCTTTTACGACTTGTCGGCGGGTCATGGTAGAAAAGGAAAGTCTGCTTTTTATGAAATTCAAATCCTTAAACTGTTCCCTGCTCCAGCTGGGATTCGAACCTGGGTCCATTAGGTCTGCAGGCCGCCTCTCTACCGATTCAGCCACCGCCTCCCCCTGGGATTCGAACCTGGGTCCATTAGGACTGCAGGCCGCCTCTCTACCGATTGAGCCACAGCCTCCCCCCCCCCATCTCTCTCTCTCTACTGAACAACAGAAAAGAGGAAGGAAAAACAATTGAATAAAAAAATAATGCATACACCAGATTACAGGTGTCCTCCATTCAGAAAAAAACCTGCAACAGTTGAACTTGAACAGCTGTAGGCTGAAGTTTTGGGGGAAACAACTCCGCGGAAGCGAGTGCCAGGGAGACGCAGTTCGGGGAATAAAAGAATTCTGATAGGCAGAAGTTCTGCAAAGTGCCTGTGTGACATTCCAGTCATAAGCGTTACAGATGTCTGTGTAGAACGAGGGAGGGCATGGGGAGGTGGTACAATGGACGCAACTTCGTCTAAGCATTTGCCATAAAAGTGTCTGTAAAATAATACAAGGGAGGCAACATTCCTTCTTACTTGTAGGAAAGGTAGGTTATTTGTAATAGCAGGAATATTAATAATTCCAACAACTTTGTTTTAAGTTTTGTCGACTTGTTTTAGTACAACGTCTCCACATCCATTCCACAAGGGTCAGCACTATTCTAGCTGTGAGCGCACATGACTCTTACAAATTATAGCTAACTGATCGCCAGTGAAGAAGGTACGGACTCCGTACATTAATCCAACTTTCTCTGAGGCGGTTTTAGCAAGTGATCTGACATGAGAGGTCCAGCTGAGGGCATAGTTAAGTGAAACACAGAGAATTTCAATACTTTTGGAGATGGGAATGTTAGTAGCAATGAAGATGAATTACAAATCGGACAGTATATATTATTCTGTATATCTATATCTGTTTATCTATCTATAGAAAGATAGATAGACAGAAATTAGATATATATATATATATATATATATATATATATATATACATACATTTATATATATATATATATATATATATATATATATATATATATATATATATATATATATATATATATATATATATATATATATATATATATATATATATATATATATATATATATATATATATATATATATATATATATATATATATATATATATATATATATATAAAGTTTGAAAGATGAATCTCCGAATTCCTCGATTTGTTCTAATGGGCACTTTTTGTAACATGACAAACTTTTATCAAAATATAAATTTATTTAGGGGTCGCACAATAAGGCTAAAGTTTCATTTCCTAAATTTCTCATGAAATTTCAATATAACTTCTGAACAATGCATTTTTAGGAATTGGATCACATAAGCAAAATTGTCAAGGGGTTCTTAATATTTACTGTGATTAGTTTTGGTCTGTTACCGACCTAAGGGACGCGCAGGGGATGGCTTCAACTAGGGTTTTGACGTTCCGGTCGCCAGTGGAGAAGGAGGGGTGGGGAAAGCCCGCCAGACCGAATTGTGCAACTACTGTAGATAATATAGCGTGATTGTTTCTTTTAAAGTTTTTACTGGATATTGCATACCACTCTTTAATTTGGCTTGCTACATGCGTAGCATCACCATATTTACCCTAAGCGTAATAATTATTAGCTTATTATAAACACTCTCTATTTCAACTGTGAAAACTCCAATCACCCCAATTCATGGGTCATGCTGAATCGGCATGGTACCCAGAGAAACAGCACAAGTCTATGCAGTCTTGCTGGAACCGATCTTTAGTCCTGGCTGTGTATGTGAGCATCCTGAGTTTTCAAGCAGAGAAACTTTGGTCGGTTGGACAAGCTGACGGTACGTATATGGGTTCTGTGTTCTAACATTGCATATTGGTGATAATGCCTAATGATTTTTTTCCCAAGTCTTACAGTGAGTGAGTGATTACTATGAATCTTAAAAAGAAACGAAAGAAGCGGGAGCATCCATAAATGTTGCAACACTGGCAGGATAAGCTGCTTGATTCTAAACTGCCCTCAAATGGAGAAGTTCTCTCTACTTTCCTCTATCTCCACCTGAACCAAAAGATGCCTGTGGCGGAAGCTGTCAGACAAGCCGAAGATTTTTATGAACGTGCCCGTATCCGCAAGAAGAGGATAGACCATTCATTGAAGACGTTGAAGAAGCTATATGCATAGTGGCAAAACGTAAAGAAGAGCTCCAAGAGGCATAGCGGACAACAGTGGAAAAATGGAGAAGACTTCAGATTGTCGATGAAGAATCTGTTTGGCATCGCCCATGAAAGTGCTGTCAACTTCATTAGCATTCCCAAGGACAAAGAAGTCCTCAAGGCCCAGGGTGTACCAGGAAGCAGAGGGTCCATGGCAGACACCGACCTGGTTCAACAGGAGCAGGCTGCCATGCAAAGGAGACTGAAGTATGAAAAGTACAGAGAGTGCATTGCTCGTCAGGCCACTGAGGCGACCACTACAGGCCAGCTGGAGTTCTTCCTCCAGGACTGAAGACATTAATGAAGCTGAAAATGCTGATGGCAGCGAATCCAGTAAAAGCACATCACCTTGCAAACGACTGCACATGTCAAAATCGGTCATGAGCCCTGGCGTCGCTGCTGCTCTTGACAGAACGAATGTCAGTGATTTCAATGCTCGTACATCCTTGCAGACGGTAAAAAGCCTCGGCCACGACGTGACGGAGTACGCAGTCAGCCGATCCAGTGAAAACAGGTTCAGCGAGAGACATTGGTTGGTGGCTGCTCTCACGATCATGGAGAGCTTTTCCTTTAAAGGCCCGTTTGTCATTCAGTGGGATTGTAAGCTGCTTGATGACCTCACAGGCCATGAAACCGTGGACCAACTGCCCGTTCTTATCTCAAACAAAGACACTATCCAGTTACTCGCTGTTCCTGAGATTCCAGCTAGGACAGGAGAGACCCAGGCGGCAGCTATCCAAGCTAAGCTAGAGCGACGGGGTATCGCACAAGTGGTCGGAATGTGTTTCAACACTGCGGCTTCTAACACTGGATGTCGATCTGGGACATGTGTGCTCCTCTAGCAGAAACTCGAGAAAGGCTTGTTTTCCATTCCATGTAGGCACCACGTCATGGAACTGATGTGTGGAACTGCCTTTCGAGCATATTTCGTTGCCACTTCCAGCTTTGAATTTCCAATGTTCAAAATTTTCTGTAATTTTTGATCATACGTTGATCACGCCAAATACGAACCTGCAGGTAGTGAGAACGTCCCAGAGGAAGAAAGAGAAGAGCTAGTAGACTTTGCTCTCGGCATACTCAGGATGGGAACAGTCTGGGGCTCTAATAAGGAGTTTCTAGAACTCGTCTTTCTGTTCTTGGCATCTGAGAGATTGAGGGGAAGAAAATCGGCTTTAGAATGCCAGGTCCCATGCATTAGTGCCCAGGGGATGTCGAAAGTCATCTATTCCATCAAAGTCTGGCTCATTCGTAGCCACTTCAAGCCCACCCAGAAGGAGAAGGAAGCCTTGGGGGAGTTGACTCGCCTGTGTCAGGGTCTACATGAAGGCATAATTTACTGCCCCGAAGGCCGTGGCGTGTGCCCATGAGGACTTCCACCTTCTTGAAAAGGCTCATGCATACCGAAAGAAGTTCATCGGAGAAGCTGTGGAGACGAAAGAAGGGACTCTTCTTTAGTGCCCGTCTGAAGAGCTTATCCCTCTGGCTCTTTTCCATCCTGAATTACCCGTGGAAGAAAAGCGTAGGATCGTCACAGGCATAAAGACAAAACAGGGCAGTGATGAACCTCTCAAATGCATTCCAGCTCCACAAGGAAAGGTTACTCTTGGAGATCTTGCAACTCAAACGTCCCAAAAATTCTCAGATAAGATGCGAATCAGGAAATTATTCCTAAAAGAAGATCCAAAGCCCTGGCCAGGTATTGACGATTACCTTATGGCACATGAGATCGCTGCATGAATTCGTGTGACGAACGACAACGCAGAACGGCCTGTATTGTAACACTAGTCGAGAAGAACGATGGTAAGATCACGCACAACGAGCAACAACTACAGTTCCTATCGCAAGTTATAGCTGAACATTGGTTACCATTTCCTGATTCAAATACGACGGCCTTCACTTGAACCGAGCCGATTTGCATATTCAATAAATATTATTTGGTTATGAATTGAGTTGTGGTAGAGTGATTCACACAAAGGCATGACAGTATCCAGTGAGAGCTATAAAATAAAACCAATCACGGCTACAGTAGTTGCAGAGTTAGGCCTGGCTGGGCATTCCCCATCCCCTTCCCCCTTGCGGCCGGAAAGTGAAAACCCCACTAGCTGAAGCCATCCCCTGTGCTTCCCTTAGGTGGGAAACAAACCAAAATTTGCTATAGTAAACATTAAGAGTTCCTTCACAATTTTGCCAACGCGATCCAATACCAAAAAATGCATGGTTCAGAAGTTATATTGAAATATCAGAAATTTAAGAAATGCTGAAACATTAGCCCTACTGCACGGTCCCTAGGTATATTTATATTTTGATAATAATTTGCCATGTTACATCAAGTGCACGTTAAAACAAAATGAGGGGCTGGGGGACTCATCTTTCAAGCTTTCATATTTAAAATAATAACCCTAGTATACACAGTATATATATATATATATATATATATATATATATATATATATATATATATATATATATATATATATATATGATACAGAAATGCATGAGTTCGCATTCTGTAATGCGAACAGAAAAGGGTGAAAAATATGAATAAACTCCAAAGTAAAAGTTGTGGAGCACCAGGTGGTGTGGGAGTAAGTCCAAAAAAGTAACGGAAACATCAAAAATCCTTATAGCAGGATAATACACAACTTCAGCGCTATTCTACTATTGATCCATTAACCTAGGACCTGTAGAAAGTGTCACGGCTTAGCAGTGTTATTTATTTATTTATTTTTTGCCTATTTCTGACTATACTTCCCTTTATAAGGGATTTCACAGATTCTAACAAAAGACGAAGGCCTCACACATACACCCACATCCTTCCCCCTCTCCCCCACACAAAGAAACTGATACAGTATATATATATATATATATATATATATATATATAATTTACATTTCTGTCACTCTATCAAATTAAAGAAAAGCATTCAGGAGCTGAATGCTAATATTATAAATTTAATATATATATATATATATATATATATATATATATATATATATATATATATATATAATTTACATTTCTGTCACTCTATCAAATTAAAGAAAAGCATTCAGGAGCTGAATGCTAATGGCCCGCCAGAATTTATTGTTGGCCAAGTTACTGGCGCAGCCCCCCCCCCCCAGGGGGCCGGGGACCGGCGTCCCCACCCCGGGAAGGGGAGGAGCCAGCCCCGGGGGGGGGGGGAGATTTTGATCATATCTTGATATCCAGAAGGTTTCATGTTGACAGCTCAAGCCGTTCATGAGATATAATGGAAACACACACACACACACACACACACACACACACACACACACACACACACACACACACACACACTCACACACACACACACACACACACACACACACACACACACACACACACACACACACACACACACACACACACACACACACACACACACACACACACACACACACACACACACACACTGATAGACACATAGGAGCAGGCAAAAACATTATCGCTCTGCCTTGGTAAACGTAGGCGATAAAAATGGAGAAGCATGCATGGAAAAATTACGAGAGGGAGAAAGGAATGACAAGACGTGAAATGATGGTAAATTTTGCTGATATGTATAGGATGAGAATAATGAAAGAAAAGCATCCGGGAGCCGAATGCTAATCGCCCACCAGAATATGCTGTTGAGCAAGTCCAAGATATTGGCCATGTCTTGATACCTTGAAGGTTTCATGTTGTTAGCTCAAGCCGTTCATGAAATATAATGGAGCTAAAGGCGAGCAATAAAAATTGGTTGACCTTTGGCTGCCATTTTGGCGACCTTTCACCTTGACCCCGATTGCCCATTTTCGAACTGGTCCAGGATTTGGCCATATCCTGATACCCTGAAGATTTCATGTTGATAGCTCAAGCCGTTCATGAGATATAATGGGAACACACACACACACACACACACACACACACACACACACACACACACACACACACACACACACACACACACACACACACACACACACACACACACACACACACACACACACACACACACACACACACACACACACACACACACACACACACACACACACACACACACACACACACACACACACACACACACAGGCGCGCAAAAACAATATCTTTCCTCATTGTAAAGACGGGCGATAACAAACTGAATATAGGAAGTGACCATAGAATGGTGAGTTGCAAAGCCAGATTCAGTTTCAGAACGGAAAGAAAGAATCTAATTAAAAACAAAAAGATATACCCAGTGAAAGAAAGCAAAAACAAAGCGATCTTTCAGTTAGAAATTACGAATATACTTCAGGCTCTAAGTTATGCTGAGTGTGATAATGATGAGTTGAATGATAGACTAAAAAAAAAAAGATGCTGAATCAGCAGAGGTAGAAGGCAAAGCTAATACAACCAAAGCCAACAAGTATTTAAAATGACCCTTGAGCTAATGAAGGAAGGTGATGAAAGTAAAAACAATTAAGGATCGAACTGAGTGGAATTAAATAAACTTATCAGCAAGAGACAGAGAGAAGAAAAAAAATAAAGAGAAACATGGATGAGACCAATGAAACCATAAAAACGGGAAAATGTCTGAAACAGATCCGAAGTAAAATGGCACTAGAAAAGCAATAAATTATATCACTGAAAGACTGAGCCAATCTCTTTCAAGTTTTGCGTGCAAACTTCTCTATGTCATCTCTTCACCTCCTGTCTAGCTTTTTTCCGCTACGCTTACAATCTCTTGGAGCCCAGTCAGTCATCCTCTTGCTCCGTCGGTTATCCAATATTCTTGGTACATGACGTGCCCACCTCCATTTCCATTCTTTTATAACTTCTATAATGTCTTTGACTTCTGCCTGCTCCCTCACTCAAGTTGATCTTTTCCTGTCTCTTAAAGATGTTCCCAACATTGGCCTTTCCATTTCTCTTTGAGAACGGATTAGTAGATTTTCCATTGATTTTGTCATTTTCCCGGCTTCACAACCGTGGATCATAGCTGAGATTATACATTCGTTATATACTTTTCGTTTCATACATAATGGCAAGCTGCTTCGGTGCATTCATTTACACAGAGAGTAGGCCAGCATGCTCTCATAATATTCGTACCTCTACCTTCAACTGTCTACACCACACTACACGCGCATAGCATATCACACGTTCTATTCATTCTCTTTAGCAAATGGCCGCTGCAACGTTGCTATCAAATGAGGTGGTACCTCGGATTGCCACCACCGGCAGGGTATCGCTGGCGGCACAGGGTCCTCGCGGTCGCCATCAAGCGACTGTGTCGGCAGCGGCTCTTGCAATTTCCAGTGATGCTCGTCAGCGGAGAAGTGAAAGTGTGGCCTTATTCTTCACCAACATCCGCGGCCTTAGCACAAATTTAAGCTCAGTTCATTTTTTCTTTCAATCCATATCCCCTCTGGCCCTTTTCCTCACAGAACCACAAATCTCACCCTCTACTTATATATCTCCATTCTGTTTTCCCGGTTACCATCTCCTTACAAACTTCTGTAACAAGGGCGGCACCTGTTGTTACATCAAATCCCAATATTCAATTGACACAGTTATAAACTTCACTTCATCCAGTTTTAATTACTCATTGTATAAACTAAATTGTCAAAATATTACCAAATACATCTGTGTAGTCTATCACTCCCCCAGTGCTTCTTCGGAACCCGGTGTATTTGATTCCATGTCCACACAGTAGAGTAACCTTAACCTTGCCCTTAGCACCAAAATTACATAATGTTGAACAGTTATTGCATTCTGCCAGGACTGATGACGCTGGTCTAGAGTGCGAGCTGTTTGCAGAATCGTTTAATCTCACCCAGCTGGTAAAGCAACCAACCAGAATACCTGATAATCCTGACCATAATGCCCATCTCTTGGACTTATTCTTAACAAATAATCCAGATCAATACTGGATAGAGGTACTGTCACCACTTGGATCCTCTGACCACAATCTCATCAAAGCCTCATTACTTAAACCCCCCACACCTCCCCGTTCTGAACCTGTCAGGGTAACCCGATGGCACTTTGAGAGGGGAAACTGGGATGGATTTAGAAATTATCTTGCTGATATTCCATGGCAGTCTTTCTATTCTAGTGATCCCAGTTCTACCCAGTCCCACATTTGCGACTTCATACTAGCTGGTATGGATTTATTCATAGCAAGTCAACAGTTCACTAAAAGATCGAACTCTCCAAAATGATTTGATGGCAACTGTGCTAGAGCAACAGCCCAAAAGTCATTAGCATATAACTCATATTTTACATCAAAAACATCCGAATCACTCTCTCAATTTAAAATTGCTAGAAATCATGCAAAAGCTGTAATAAATCTAGCTAAATCAAACTTTCTTCAAAAGCAAGCATCAAAGCTACTTAACAACCCTTATGACAATAGAATATTCTGGTCAGCTAATTCTTTCAATAATAACTTTAACAAGTCATCATCCATTCCCCCACTAAAATCTTCAGACGGCAACATTACAATTGACCCACGTGCGAAAGCAGATATTTTTGCCAGTACGTTTGTCAGAAATTCTACCACAGACGATGCCAGCCAGAACGTCCCAGTACTAGAACTTGACTCTCCCGAAACTGTTCCACTTAAAATACAGACAAGATACGTAAAATCCATCCTAGACAGTTTACCCACCAACAAAGCTCCAGGCCCAGATGGAATTCCACCTATCGTTTTGAAAAAGTTTTCCCCTGAACTTGCCTCTGTTCTAGCTAAATTATTCAGACTATGCATACGTACTTCTTTATTCCCAAATTCATGGAAAAGAGCCAATATCCACCCAATTCCGAAGAAAGGAAGTTCCTCTGACCCCTCTGATTACAGACCAATAGCAATCACATCTTCTTTTGGTAAGGTATTTGAAATTTTAATATGCACATTGTTATGCATACGTACTTCTTTATTCCCAAATTCATGGAAAAGAGCCAATATCCACCCAATTCCGAAGAAAGGAAGTTCCTCTGACCCCTCTGATTACAGACCAATAGCAATCACATCTTCTTTTGGTAAGGTATTTGAAATTTTAATATGCACATTGTTAAACATCTTGAATCCAGCAACTTAAATGGTGATAGACAATAAGGTTTTCGCCATGAAAGATCCACCATTGACATACTCAATCTCCTAACCCATACCATCCATCAATCAATTGACCTACATGGAGAAACTCTTGCCGTAGCCCTTGATATTTCTAAAGCTTTGGATAGAGTGTGGCACCGTTCCCTGGTGTCCAAACTCCCTTGCTATGAACTAACGTTTTTGTTCCTTTGATTTCCTCATATCTCAGTGACAAGAAAATAAAAGTAGATGATGTATATTCCAATTTTCACTCAGTTAACGCCGGCGTGCCATGGGGATCAGTTCTGGTCCCAACCCTGTTCCTGGTTCATATTAATGATCTCTTATCTGTCACCCACAATCCCATCCACTCATATGCAGATGACTCAACACTACATAGTTCATTCACAGTCAGACACCCGTTCAGAAAGTCTAATATCTCTACCTCTCAACTCAATACAGCCATCTCCATAAATCAAGACCTATCTACGATCAGTGAATTGGGACAAAACAACCTTGTCTCATTTAATGCTAATAAAATTAAATATATACAATTTACTAACAGACAGATATTGAAAGATTCGTATACTACCTTCAGTACTACTAATATTCCCATCTCCAAAACTATTGAAATTCTCTGCGTCTCACTTAACAATGCCCTCAGCTGGACCTCTCATGTTAGATCACTTGCTAAAACCGCCTCAAAGAAACTTGGATTAATGTACAGAGTCCGTAACTTCTTCACTGACGAGCAGTTAACTGTAATTTGTAAGAGTCATGTGCGCTCTCAGCTTGAATATTGCTCACCCCTGTGAAATGGATGTGGAGAGGTTGCATTAAAACAACTAGAGACAATTCAGAACAAAGCTTTTAGAATTATTAACAACCCTGCCATTACAAATAAACTACCTCCCCTACAAGTAAGAAGGAATGTTGCCTCCCTTGCATTATTTTACAGATTTTTTATGGCAAATGCTCAGACGAAGTTGCGTCCATGGTGCCACCTCTCCATGACTTCCCTCGTGCTACACGGGCATCTGGTAGTGCTCATGACCGGAATGTCACTCAGCCATATCGCAGAACTTCTGCCTATCAGAATTCTTTGATTCCCAGTATAGCATCTCCCTGGCACTCGCTTCTCCAGAGTTGTTTCCCTCCAAATTTCAACCTACAGCTGTTCAAGTCTAACTGTTACAGACATTTTATGAACAGAGGACTCCAGTAATCTGGTGTATGGATTATTTTTTTTTTTATTCGTGTTTTTCCTACCTCTGTTCTGTTATTATATATATATATATGTATATATATATATATATATATATATATATATATATATATATATATAGAGAGAGAGAGAGAGAGAGAGAGAGAGAGAGAGAGATAGATAGACAGATGGATAGATTGACGCCTACTGAGCGTATCATTGCATTAAAATCCTTTACTCATTTTTTCCCAGTCACACACAGGGAATATAGTATGAATTCTATGTCCAGAGTCGGACGCATACAAAAGAATGCTCTCTCTCTGTATCTTTGTTCTGTTACTCTCAGTGTTAATCTACCATCTGTTTCACGTCAGATACATTCAGTTTTAAGTCTAGGTATCACTACTCATACGCACACATTATTTCCTCTGTACATGCAGTTAAAAACAGTGTGGCAAGGAACTTAATCCGTGCAGTAAGGATTTTGAAAATGCATCAGCAACTTCAGCATCATGCATTTTGAAAAACTGGGTCTCGAGTTTTAACGCTGAGCCAGCGTGTGTGTGGTGTAGTGTTACCTACTGGGTGTGGAGTTACAGAGATTCAACTTTACGCTTTGCAACCTCAGGGATACCAGAAAATATAAGAGGAATGTGTGTGTGTGTGTGTGTGTGTGTGTGTGTGTGTGTGTGTGTGTGTGTGTGTGTGTGTGTGTGTGTGTGTGTGTGTGTGTGTGTGTGTGTGTGTGTGTGTGTGTGTGTGTGTGTGTGTGTGTGTGTGTGTGTGTGTGTGTGTGTGTGTGTGTGTGTGCGCGCGCGCGCGCGCGCTGTGCTCTCCATCCTCCCCACTCAGAGCAGTGAACGCCTTGGCAATATACTGAGGGACATGATCACTTAAGATAGCCAAATTAACAGCATCATCCTCATAAACAGCTCCCACGGTTTACCAATATTAGATTATGGTTCAGCCAAATTGGCTGGTGGTTCCTGGGGGCTGTGCTGGAAAATTACCTGAATATATTAGTAATGTATTGCAACTTTTTATTGTAAGGCTGAGGGATATTTTTCTGTAATAACAGGTACTTTGAAATAATTGAAAAGAAGTGTGTGTAGTGAATAATGTTATTTAGGATGCAACGAGGGGTAAAAACTGTGGATATGTAAGTATGATCATAAGTGCTTGAATAATTTTTTTATTCCTTTCTCCCTTAGTATTTACTAAGCCGGAAATAATTACAGAGAACTGTTACAGACAGTGAGAGGCGGAAGGGGGGGTTGGGTAAGGGAGAAGGAAGAGAGGGGTGAAGGGGTAGGGTAGGAGGCATGCGTGGAGTGACTGAGCTTTAATGCATCACCTCCCTCTCGTCTCTCAAGTCGCCTCTTGTCTCCCTTTTTCTTTCTTAAAGCTGAAGTTGCTTGGCTATTTTTTCTTCGCACTTTAACGTCTCATACCTTTACTGTCAGTGTTGTGTTCTTGAGAAGTACTGTTGCCATGTTTGTCTTAAATACTACTGGTCCCATTGATTTTGCTTTAACTCTACCAGCCTCGTATTTGTTTTTCCCATTGCTGTTGTGACTGAATGAAGAGATAAGTGAATGTTGTGTGATCTTACGTTGGCCTGCTAAGAGAGTAATTTATGTTCAGTGTGTCTTGGCACCGTACTGAGGGGCAACATGGGACGGAGGGGTGCGCGCGCAAACGAGTGAGGGTGAGCTTGTGGTGAGAGGGGAGAGGAACCGCGAGACTGGGAGTGTGCCTGTGGCTGGCAGTGGAGGTGGCGGTGGCAGTGATGGTGTGAGTGTGGAGGCAGGCCGGGCGAGGGCCTACCGTCTGTAGTGTTGCGACTCACCATCGCCAGGACAGCGTTTGCGCAAAACTTAAGTGTCATGATAGACCCGACAGGAAGCTCTGCTTAATATAGTCGTATCCGATATTTACGAATAATGACAGTGTTGAGCGAATATTTGACGCACTCATTTGAAATTAAAGTTTTACCGAAAACCAATAACTTTTTTAATGTTCAAAACACGCCCCAAAAGTGTAAGTATTAAGAATATAATTATTATTATCACTGTTAAGCATTAGCAGAAGAAGAGCGCTTGAGCGGTTCTAGAAAGTAACTGTGAAACCCTCTAGGATGATGAATCATACTGATATATGACCAACTTTGCTGAAGTAAGGAATTTTCAGTGAGGGCAAACTCCTTCCTCGGAGCTACGAATTACACGGCGTTTGCTCCACCAAACTAAAAGTCAGCATCTTATGGAATGGACTTGGGGACAAAACACACTTAACATTCCAGTAAATAAGAAAATTATTCTGGTTATGTATCCTAGGGAAAATTAAACATGTTTTCCCGTGTGTGACAATACGTGATAAAGAAAGAGTGCCATAGCCCAGTTACTTAGCCTGACGTCCACAGGTAAAGTTCCACTGAATCATCCCAATCGAGACTCTTTAAATAGGACCTATCAACCAGTAATGTGTTTCTTTTCAGGTATCTGGATTTTCATATATATATATATATATATATATATATATATATATATATATATATATATATATATATATACAGTAGCCTATATATATACACACACACAAGAAGTAGCCTACTTTTTCGTACTAACCCCTAGATTCGAATTAATTATTCAAATAGAACATATAAAGCTTCCAATTTCAGAGATAATTATCTCGAGACAGTTTAGATTGGAGTCGCTGTTTTTATAACTGCCTCAGATATTGATGCGCATAATAGGAGAAAAAATACACTCATTAACCCCATCGGTTCGACAACGTTATTTCTATTATATTCGCAATCTTTAGAGAGTGGTAGTCAGTTCAAGAAAGACTTTTCAAACTGAAGGGCCAGCTACATTCTTCATTACCTTTTGCAGCAATTAAGCTCTCTACCGAGCTTAATAAAAATGTTTGGGTGTAGCAAAAATAAACTGAAATAGATTTCATTGTGGCAGAATATATAGGCAAACTTCAAATCAGTTTTGTGTTCCAATATATTTCTGAGTACTATTCGTGGAACTGATACAAAGACCCAGACGCCACTGTAGTGAATGATTAAGACACATACGTCAGGACCGTGTTTGATTGAATACATAACGCAAAAGGGTAGACAAGTTGGAAGTAGGGATTACAGATACTGAATAGAATACCAGAACGCGTCAGTAATAGCCAAGGAGTAAATCGTGATATTATTCCTCAGCTGAACAAAATCGTCTGGTTAGTCTAGTACAACACCAAAATGCGTCAGTATCTGCTACGTGATAAACAGTATTGGTATTTATTGATTTGACGAGCAGGGATTCCTTTCATCAACATCATCGTCGTCATCAGTATTTTACTTAAACACGGTCGTCTAAGGTTAGACTGAATAAGGTACCTTAACCCCTTCAACAAGATGATATTGTTCGTTTCATTCTTGCCATTGCCAGACGATTTCATTCAGCTATGAGAGAAGTTCCAGCTATGAGGGTGTTAATGAAGGTTGTATCTAACGCCTCCAATTCAAGACATCTCACAGCAGCTGAATATAATTGTTTGGCAGTAGCAAGAGTACTATAAAATGAAGTAATCGTAAAGTTTTCGTATATACTGACAAAAGGATAAACTTATGAGCCAAATGACGTATTTATCCTTTTAATCAAGCTTCCTCAGACGATTTTCTTCAACTTAATGAAGATCTTTTGCTGTGAAAATTAAGGTACAATGATTTTATCAGGTGAAAAGAACAATGTGTGCCTACCAGCGAAAGGGTTAACATACCGTATGACACTGG
Source organism: Coenobita brevimanus (assembly GCF_032717465.1). Taxonomy (NCBI): domain Eukaryota; kingdom Metazoa; phylum Arthropoda; class Malacostraca; order Decapoda; family Coenobitidae; genus Coenobita; species Coenobita brevimanus. The sequence continues at coordinate 8,945,392 of NC_136996.1, read as the reverse complement.
GAGAAGCATCACTGAGCTCCGTCACTTGTTGCTGGTTGGTTGCTATGTGCGGTGTTGTAGTGTTGCAATAAGGGTCGCATGATATCAATCACTCAGACAGAATCGTTTACAGTTAGCCTCACTAAGATACATTATCGCCTTCAGCCCAGGACCGTGTGTTACACTGAATTTCAATTTTGTGATATCCAGATGAATGTATTAAAGTTAGTGGAGACTTTATGAACAGGAAGGGTTACAGCCTTCATTAACACCCTTACTGCTAAGAGATCCTAATATAAGTACCGGCATCATAAAGACAAATGTGGAGACATTTTGACAATGTTATGAAGGAAGTGGAAGAAAACAAGGGTTAAATTGAGGTGAGCTTTATTCCCGATTTCATCTCACCCCTCTTCCTAAGTATGTATCACTGTTTGATGTTAGCCTGATCAGCCTGAAAAATACGTCCTGGGACGTAAGGGGAGAAATCGAGAAAGAGAAGGCGAGGCTACAGATTTTGACGATTATTTATCAACACGTGACGAAGATGGAACGTGTCTGGCCTCTGCATATCGTAACCGACTGTAATCTGTAGTATGTGATACAGGCTGAGCACATCTATTACCCTAACCACCGGCGATTCATAAATGTTAACTTAGGGCCTTCCCTTCCCCTCTGCGATTAAAGTTTTGCCATACGGCCGGAAATTCTCATTATACAGTGTAAGATGCCTTGTGTGACGCTTTTTTTTTTTTTTTTTTTTTTTAGTCCCCAGAAGCATAAAGATAAACAGACTATTAAAGTTCCATTGATAATGGTATGTGGACGAATTGGTAGTTCATTATTTAACAGAACCATTTCATACCTTGAAGAACCGGAGTATGGTTTATCCTCCGGCCGGTCAAACTCGTCGACGAAGTTTGTTCCCCCTTATTCCTGTTTAATCAGCAGTGCGACTGGGGACCTGGATGCAGCTTCGACCACTGTGGGGTTTTATTCTAGGGTAAGACTGAGAGTTGGCAAAAACGGATATCCTGGTCGTACAGTCTACAGGCAGTAATATAAAAACTCTTATTTCGCTAACGCCGTTCAAGCTGATTTGCCATTTATCCCCAGAGTACACTACCAACTGTATTCAAAACTTATGATGGTTTATAACATTTCCCTGACTTGTCAGGACTGCCTGTACCTCTTCTTAAGCCGTGTATTAAGCTTAGTTTTCCTCATTATTCTCATGTAGGTTATGATTTGGAAAATGAATTTAGTAAAGCGTAAAGTAATGGCCTATGACAGGAAGAAAGTCGGAGTCCATTACGAGATTGAACGGTCAGGAAACAGAACGTGTGTGCATTCAAGTACGTACTGTGATGATCAAAGACAGGAATTTAGAGGAGGAAGTACAAGAAGCGGTACAGCAGGGAAGAAAGGCTATAGGTTCACTAAGAGCTGGGACAGGAATAGTAATGTGAGCATGGAGGTAAAAATGTCAGAGAACGACAGTATGGTGATCCCAACTCCACCGCATGAAAATGAAGCTCGTACTCGACTGGAATAATACAAGTCATGAGTGTTAGGAGTAGAAATGAGTTATCTGAGAACTGCATGCGAAGTTAAATGGAGAAACAGACGAAAAAATGAAGTTAAGGAGAGTTGTGATTTTGATCTCTCGGAGCTGTTCTGTCCGTCTGTCTCTCACTAACAGTTTTCGAACTCGAAATACATCACTTCTGAAGACCTTAGCGACTTTAGCGAAGCCAAACCACTCCAAATAACATTGTCTTTTTTCACCATACCGAGGCCATTACCAGAATTGCCCTGAAGCCCTCACATCTATTACTTCGTTGTATGTTCTTATGTTCTTGCTGGAACGAGAGGATTGTTTTCTGCTTAGATGCGCGGAAAGGGTTAATAGTAGCTCTATCCAATCCTTTCACTTTGAAAAGTGTCTTGTATGCTGAATAAATTAATCTGATGGTAGCATGGGCAATGCGAAATTACGTTATCGTCGTGTTTAACTTTTCAGTATATTGACGGATTATACTTTTGATTTTTTCTACCACCAGACATTCTGATTAAACTCAAGAGAGACGTCTTTTAGGATACTGGTTAGGGACGAATTTCATTAACCCTTTCGATACAAGAGGTCTTCCCCGGCCGTTTACATTAATTTTTCTGATGGTCGCAAATTTAAAATAAGCGACATCTTAGTAGTGAAGTGCATTCTATGAGACGTCTCTCCTTAGCTGAATAAACTCGTCTTGCGGTAGTGAGAAAAAAAAAAAATCGTCAGTGTACTCCTGTAAGCCAGTTGTTCCAGAGCACTCTTCCATTATGCCATTAACTACTATGCGTCTCTCCTTTACTGAGTAGACTCTTCTGACGGTACCAAGACTAACCCCCCCCCAAAAAAAAAAAAAAATAAATAAATAAATAAAAAAATCGTCGTTGTATTCTTCGTTTTTCCAGTGGTCTCTCCTAGTGCTGCTGGAGAGGGATGCCTTCACATGGTGGCACCGATACAGTTGGGTGGTGCAGCTGCCCAGTTATGCAAACATTTCTCATGTCCCTCCCTACTCCCCGCAAAAGGAGGATGATCAACTGCAGGAGAGGGATAACTTCAGCCTGCAGTCCACTGTGTTTACATGCAGATGAGTGTGGGGTTGTAACTGCTACTACTACTACTACTGCCACTACTACTACTATTACTACTACTACTAGTACTAACTACTACTACTACGACTACGACTACTGCTACTACTACTACTACTACTACTACTACCAGCAAAGTGCGCCTTATGAGTGCGTGACGAGTGAGCGAGCGTTTGTACATATGCCTGTCATCATAATTTCATCACTGTGTAAACTTTCAACATTTCTGGAGAGGTAGTTGAACAACAACAGAAGAATAACTGAGCTAAAATATTTACTTTCTCACGTTTTCTCTCTCACGTTTTCTCCCTGGCTGTGCATATAACGAGGCGCCGTAGCATTTATCACACAAGAAATGTTCCGTTCTCAGTTCCCTACTTGGCTTGTCAACCAAGTGCGTCGATAAACGCTCGGCCATTGATCGAATGATAAACCCAGAAATGGGGAGATTACTCTTGCTGACTTCACCTCCTAAATATGGAAAAAACGTTCATGTAAAATTATGAGCGTATTATCTGACATTTAACTGTTAGAATTCTTGCAAGAAAACATAGTGTTACAACAAGAAATCTTTAAAACTTCGATTTCATAGTGGAGCATGTCAACTGAAGCCCTTGGTACATTCCCAAGGAAAGCCGGGATTCCAAGGGGTTTCCTTTTTCTTATGGGTTAATATAGAGCTAAAATCTAAATTTATTAAATGTATCTACCACATGCTGAAAGAATCTCTTCTCCATCTCACATAGTAGAAGAGTTATTAGTCTCTGAAAACCATCACGGTCGGGCCATGTCGTGTCGGGTCGCTCATTTCTCAGCTGAACATAAACATCCCCTCGCTCACTGTGCTCGCTCGCTCGTAACTACTACTACTACTTTTACTGCTACTACTACTGCTACTTCGGCTGCTGCTGCAACTACTACCACCACTATCACCACCATTTTCTAGCACCATCACCACGACTTAGTACTACTACTGCTGCTTCTACTAATTACCACTATTGCTACTGCTAACTGCTAACTACTACTGTTGCTACAGCCAACTACCGACTACTGTTACTACTACTACTACCACCATCACCATCATTTACTACTACTACTACTACTACTTTTATTTATTTTTTAATGTGTCTGACTCTGGGCATAGGCTTCACAGCCTGCTGTCAAGGGCCAGTAGTCCTCCTACATACCATACCCCTCTACATGTCACAACTTCGGCGTTAACACCCACCGTCCATATTGAATACATGCTAGGGCTGTCTCATACAGGACTGGTGTATTGGTATTAGCGGGGGCATTTTTGCAACATGTCAACGGGTCTTCTGGTAGATCAGTAAAGTCTGATTTTAAGAAATTCAAATCCTCAAACTGTTCCCTGCCCCAGTCGGGATTTGAACGTGGGTCCGGTAGGATTGCAGGCCACCTCTCTACCGACTGAGCCACCGCCTCCCCAGCTGCTACTAAAACTACTACTACTACTACTACTACTCTCCTTAAACCCCTTGACCTTGCTTCAGCCCAAGGTCGTCTTTTTCCTTTATTATGTGTTAGCCTCCGCCAGACCATTAGTAAAAGCGTTGGGGAAAACTCTGGTAGTGAAAGGGTTAAAGCACTTGCAATGACATCTTTTATAGGTCGTTGTTGCTGCCAGGCGATTTTATTCATCTCCAGAAGGGCCTTTCTTGGTGAAGGGATTAGAAAGAGACTCCATTAACCCCTTCACCGCTAGGCCTCTTTCTGAAGCTGAATGAAATCTGACAGCAGTAGTAATGAAATGAAAAGTATGTCGTCAGGTTGAAGGAGTTAAGTGGGTCATTGTTTTCCCCCTGAGTGCGAACGTCCTTTATACTCATAATACAACAGACCTGCGACTTTATTTATAGACTTTTCCCACACCCGCAGGGAGAGCCTCATACACTGTCTATCCCTATCACTCACTCATTCACTTACAGCTGAGTTACTTTACCTCTTTGAAGGTTGGGGTCCAGGCCGTATGAGAGGTGTGCCAGGATAGCGAAATATTGCACAATGGTAGACTTCCAATGGACCATATTTTATGCAAGGCGGGAACTCCGAAGGTCGTCCTCCCTACGTTGTGATGTGGGGAATTTTTCGGACAACGTCAGTTTACACGAACTTAGCTTTTGCTTAGAAAAAAGAAAATTTGCTGAACCAGATCTTATGCAAGGTGGGATTCCCCTGCTTTCCACAGGGTTCGGACCTTCTGGAGGGGGAATGCCATTTATTATTTATTTTTTACCTAGGAAGACGAAATGTTGCACAGTGGGTGATTGGGTGGATATCTTATTCGGGCCAAGATTTAGAATGAGGGGGAGTGGGATCTCGAGCTGCTGCTCCTGCGGGAAGGGGAGGGGGGGTCTCCAAGCATCATAAGTATATACAGCTTTTTTTTTTTCCCCCTAGGAAAATTAAATTTTGCTCAGTAACGGATCCCCACCCGAGCCAGGTTTTAGGCAATCCCTGGCAACGGCGATATGCAGAGACATTTTTAATTTTTTACATATGACAGCGAAAATTTGCACCGTAGTAGATCTCTCGAACCAGGTTTTAACCAGGGTGCGACCTCCTTAGGTGGCCCCACTCCAAATAAGTATTCCTTTCCTCAAAGAATCCTACAGTGGTTATGCCACTGTCAAAAGGGTTCTTTGTCTTGTTTGAAGTTAGACGTGTGAACACAGATTGCCTTTACAATATGTGTTATTATCTCATATGCACATCATATACTAGCAACTAAGCAAAATGAATGTTAAGGCGATATAATCTGACCAAGCAAAAAGTGGAACTGCAAATAATATCAAAGGAAAACTTAGTATCAAATTGTTCATTAGCCGAACACGACTCAGAGAGAGGCGATCAGACTGAACGATTATAAAAAAGACTGGAAAATTGAGACAAACATAGAAAAATTCACATTGGTAGCAGCAGTCAGAATTAAACCAGGCGATTCTAACGTCCAAGGAAGTATTATAAAACACCAACAAGTTGCAGAATTTTACTTCATAGACAAACATTTCATGGCATAATTACTGACCACATAAACAAACTAATATCTCAGAAAAAAAGGGGGGGGGGGCACTCATATGCTTATACAGATTCCGAAGCTTTCCCAATTAAATAAACTCCACATAATGAAAACGGAAATACTGTCGATACTAGAATGCTCACCAATCCCAATCCATATGGCTTCCAAAACACGAGTGTTCAAACTACAGCGGATGCAAAATAAAGCCCTCCGTTTTGTTACCAACGAATGATATCTCTACAGTGGAAACACAGAGGCTCAACATTCTCGCCTCCCCGTTACACCCATACAGTCCCTTTTGCGAAAGGCTTCCCGTAAAATATGGGAGGAACTTGAGACCAGTGATAACGTCAGCTATGATAACACCATACAGTTTGACAGAGCCATAAACATGGAACACAAGTAATTCGCTCCCTCCTAGGTTGAAATTTGAAGGAGCTTCGACTACACATTAATCTTACTTAATTATGTTGGTGAAAGTCCTTAACTTAGCTTAGAAATTTTTTCCTAAACACACACACTCAGGAAAATACACACACACATCCCTAGTATGCCGGGGAATAGAAATAAGGAAAATACACACACACACACACACACACACACACACACACACACACAAGTACTAACAAGAAGTAACCTACACAATATATATACAACTATACTCGTTCTTCAGCACTATTTTCTGTTTCACCTACTGTACCTTCTTGACCGAACCTCTTCTCTTACCACTAACCACCCTGTGATATATATATATATATATATATATATATATATATATATATATATATATATATATATATATATATATATATATATATATATACATATATATATATATATATATATATATATATATATATATATATATATGTGTGTGTGTGTGTGTGTGTGTGTGTGTGTGTGTGTGTGTGTGGTAGGTGGGGCGCTCACCATCCACTTACTCGATGTAGTGCTGCTCTCGGATGTCTGTCCCTTCCTCTCCTCCATCCATCTTTCCTTCCATGCTCTATCTTCCTTTCCATCATTCTATCCTCTCCCTTCTGCCTGTAGGTGACTCTACATTGAGTGACAAAGCAAATGGTTTCCTGTACACCAGGAAACCATTTCCTACGCTAGGTGGTGACCATATAACCATATATTGGCACCTGGTGGTTTTGTGGGTTATTACGGCGCTCCAATCGGATCAAGCCGGTGAAGGTTCATGTCCATGAGATGGTTGGGGTTTATTGCTCACATAATGCCACTCAGAGGTGAGTGAGGCTGGTCATTCTCATCTTAAATATCAGGACCAACTTGCCTGGCCCCGGGCTCCTGCGCTTGACATGGAGCAACGTAGGATTCAATGATGGATATATATATATATATATATATATATATATATATATATATATATATATATATATATATATATATATATAGAGTCTGTCTTATCCCCTGCAGCACGAAGACTTTTTTTTTTTTCTCTCTTGGTGTTTCCTGACAGGTATTATCACTTTATGAGAATCCCTAGAAGTGAAAGGGTAAATGACGATTAGCCTACAGTACATCAATCCTTGCAGTTCAAAAGTCTGTCCTGAACTGCCCATAGACCTATACGTAAGCTTTATTCTTGTTCTGATAAACTGTAAAAATCTTTAAAGATCCATTTTGAAAACTTTCCGACTCTTGGGAAAGGAGGGAACAAACGATGGACATTAGGCCGTGAGCGAGCGGCTGGGTAGTGGTGGTGGCGGTGGTAAAGGTGAAGTAGGTGGGTGTTATTGTCGCACTACATGCCCCACCGTAAGTCCCCCACACCCTCCACCTCGATTGCCTCCTACCTTGTTACTTTTATTCTTTCTTTCCTCCACCCGTCTCCTCCTCAGCCTCCATCTATGCTATTTTTGGTTTTTGCTCCATTACTAAGAGGTGCCGTAAACTGAGTAAAATCATGATGAGGCAGAAGGAATGTCATGTCACCGTACTATGACACAATTTCCTTCAGTGTTACTACCTATTTTCTTCCCTCCATCCACCCTCTTCCACAACCCTCAGCTCTTGTTTTTTTCTTTTTTCATCCATCACAAGGAGGCCTCCCCTAAGCTAAGCAAAATTGCTTGTTGGTCGTAAGAATAAAATCTTAAATGTGATTACATTTTGGCAAGAAAATTGATTATCATAACTTTCCTACCTCCTCCTTGCCTCACATTGACTCTCCCACGGCATCCATCCTCGCTGTTTTCTCACTTTAACTACGAGCTCTTCCCTAAATTAAATTAAATTGTCCGCAGGTGCCAAGAATCAAGTATAACCGCATTATTATAAGAAAAGCAATGGTTAGCGCACTTCAAAATAATTGCCTCTCAAGTTGTTAAATCTTTTCCTTCTTTCACTTTCATTCTCAACGGCCTACTACGCACTAATTTACCGTATAATGAATGAAGACATTCGGAGGTAACATGAAAAAGATTCTGAAAAACTGACCTCTTTATAATTCAACTCAGTAGCCTCCCAGCCTCCATTACTTATTACATGCTTCCTTCCTCCCGGCACCCTGTCCTACAGCCTCCTCGCCATGCTATTTTTAACCATTTCCCTGTAAAGTCTTCCCTAAGCTGTACACAGTCGTCCGGAGGCAGCAAGAATATAAATGACGTTATAGTACTCCAACACAATGTCCTTGCATATTTCTAATCATCTTCCATCCTCCCGCCCACTCTCTCCCCCGTCCTCCTAGGCCCATCTTAATTTTATCTCTGAGTTGAGTAAAACGGTGTAGAGCCAACATGAATAATTGGGTCTCCGCAGACGAGCACAGTTTCCTCTCACGTTGTAACTTCTGTCCTCCCTCACTTCTCCTTTTCACACTGCTTACAGCCGACGTTACATTGCCTTGTCTCATGGCAGTGCTGTATGAATTTACGTCAGTCTCTCCTTTTTCTAAAAACTATAAGTATATTAATCAAAATAAACACCTTATACCCTAAAGACGATGTGTTTAGTTTATTAATGATGTTGATGGTTTCAAAAGTCTTTGTTATTTAGTACACAGTCGTCAGAAGATGGCAAGATTAATTTGAAGAAAAACCTCTAAATTGATTGGGTTAACATTTACACATCAGGAGATTTCCCAGTGAATAGTAAAATCGACTGTTATTGCCAGAGTAAGACAGATACATTAATTTCTCCAACAGAAAGAATCCCTCAGACTCTCACATAATTTTAAATGATGTCAATATTCCCATATCCACTACAATTGATATCCTAGGTGTTACTCTAAACCCCAACCTAAGCTGGACAGCTTATGTTAAATCCCTTGCTAAAAATGCTTCCAAAAAATTGGGACTTATGTGCAGAGTTCGTGAGTTCTTCACTGACGAGCAGATGACCACAATATACAAAAGTCATGTGCGTTCTCAGATCGAATACTGTTCACCACTGTGGAGTGGATGTGGAGTGGTTGCACTGAGTCAATTGGACAAAATTCAAAATAAAGCCATTAGATTAATCAATAATCTTGCCATTACGCACGATCTTTCTCCATTATCAGTATGTAGAGATGTTGCTTCTTTAGCATTATTTTATCAATATTTTTACCGTCAGTGCTCTGACGAACTGGCTTCAACTGTCCCTTCCCTTCACATTTTCTCCCGAAATACTCGGGCAGCTGAGAGCGCTCATGAACTCACACTCTTTCCCCCGCAATGCAGAACCTCTGCTTATCAAAATTCATTTATCCCCAGAACTACTACTCTCTGGAATTCACTTCCTGGGAGTTGTTTCCCACAAACATTTAATCCACTTCAATTCAAATCCAGTTGTTATAAATATTTTATGAATGGAGGATGCCTTTAGGCGAAATGGACTTCTTATTTTTTTCTTTGTTTTTCCTTCCTCCATTCATTATCTATATATAAAAAAAAAAAAAAATAAGTTGTCTCAAGAGGATTAAATGTTCATTGGTCATCAACAGTAAACTTAAACTACTGCTTCCTGCACCTTTATAATTATCTTGTGAAAATCTAAATAAGTCACCTGAGCTTCGGATTCGCCTATCGAAACCCTACTAGAAAGGAGACGCTTTTTATTTATTCTTAATAAAGGTTTTTAACCATTGCATACTGCTCCCTGAAGTATTATTCAAGTTGGGGGAAATTTCAGACTGGAAGGGTTGGCTGATGAAATATGGCTTTTGATCACTCCCTGATTATCGGAAGTTCTCCTAAGACCCCCCAGTCTCTCTCCCCCCAAAAAAAATAAAACGATAAAAAAATACTGGAAGTAGGAGTAAGCTAAAAACCATAGAAACCGTAGATGGATGCGGGACCATATGGAGTTTCGTTAGAGTGGACCGCTTGAGTGTGAAAATCCTTCAGGAACTAAGATGAAGCACCATATGGAGCTTCGTTAGAGTTAAACATCTTGTGCGTGAAAATCCTTAGGGTGTGACTGACTGGCCGGTCCACTCTTAAAGATGCTCCAACATCTAAAAGGAGACTTCATGACACGGAAAAGCTTAAGACGAGACGACTGTGAAAACAAAAACTGTATTGATGACTGGTGTCTCGTAGTCATGGCCCGTGAACATCCCAACAATACAATCTCCAAGCTGAGTCTCCACGAGGCAGAAAATCGAAGAAGGTAACCTTTCGTGGTTGGGACTACTCAACCATCCTGCTCAAGGTAAAATGGGACAAGTATATTCATCTGTGAGTGAATCAGAGGAAAGAGTAATGTAGTTCGTAATGAGAGAGGGTCTTAAGTTTTTCTGAAAACATCCCCGCTGACACACTTATCAGGTATATGGAAATGAATGGATTTACAGTGTGGCACAGCTTTGACAAATTCCGTCCAAAAATGAACTTTTTTGCAAGCATGCAGCATTTGGTTTTCGCTTTGCTTAAACAGGATTTCTTTAAATATCTCCCAGCTGACTAAATCGTCTGGATTTCCCTTGAATTAATTGTCGGAGTTGTCTCGACTGTGACGAGGTGATAGAGCTTGTCAAAAGAAAACAAGAAATTCAGAGCTTGCATGATGAAGACTTTAACGATGAAGTACCACGGTTAAATCTTGCAGTGAGAGTAAGAAGGGATGGATGCCATCCTTTTTAGACCATTTACTGTTCAGCCCAAGAATCCTTGCCAAGGTGAATAATATAGTTTGGCTGGAGTCAGCATAGAAAACGAAAATATATTCAGACTGAGGGGTTATTGGAAATTGTTTTTTCCTTTCAGCCAGAGTGGGCTGAATAAAGACAAGTTTGCACTCTGCGGACTAACGCTTTAAAATGACGGTGTCTTATAAAATTTAGTCGTGCCACTTCCTAAAGATTTTATTCAGCCTGAAGGAGACCTCTCTCACTGAAGGAGATACGAAACATAATGCAAGTGTCCTCGTGAAGCAAAGGCGTCCTGTAGTAGCAAGAATATACTGTAGTAGGATAATAGACATCGTAATGAAGAGTTTGACCTCTTCAATACTGTGACGATTTTTTTTTATTGCACCTCAAAACTGTGGACAGTCATAATACGTCATATAAGGGCGATTATTATTCTTAGGTAGAACAGTGTAAATTATATCAATGATTCGAGTTGAAATGTCAACCTTGCGAAATGGAGCTTACATACAACAAACATCTTTCCCTAAAGCAACTGTATCGAGGTTACTCCACTTCACATACGTGGATGTTTCGAACTAAATGATCACAGTGGTGCCACATCTCTTCAAACCCTCGTGTCCCTGTAACACGTGGGAGTGCTGGGAGCTGTACACACGCGTGTAATGTGTCTTTCTCCAACATCTAAAGACGCTCGTGTTGTGTCTAGGATAGATTAAAACTGCTCTGTCACTTGCCGAGTTGCGTGGGGCTGTGATAATCCTAATGTGTTGTGACTGAAATATCTATGTATCTATATACCTAGGCTGCTTCCCCCAAGGAAAGGGAGGTAGCCGAGACAGGACGACTCACTCTCCATTTACTCATCCATTCAAACACATTCATTCGCATCTTAGCCCCAAAGGGGAGAACGGACAGATCCTCACCGCATCACACCGCACAAGGGTCAACTGCGCAATGCAAGCAGTGACATCCACAGCAGGGCCCGACAGCAGAACTGGTTTACCCCTGCCACATCATAACAGACCCATCCCCTTACCCGCACCTGACCTGACTAGCTGATCAGACCAAATGCGGGAGAATATCCCCTCAGGGCTGCGTCATCACTTATTCATTCACAATTTCTCTCCATTTATTTCTGTCACGCACAGCCACTCTTCCTTGCTCAACAGACATCCCTCTCGCATCCAGCGCTCTCTTCACACTGTCCATCCATCCTATTCGTGGTCTTCCTCTCAGTCTTACACCTCTCACATCAGATCTAGTTATCTTTTTCACCAATCGCTCATTATCCATTCTCTCCATATGCCCAAACCATTGCAACACCCTCTGCTCAACTCTACCAGCCATCTCCCGAACAACTCCAGTTCTCCTTCGCACTTCATCATTTCGCACTCGATCCATACGCGTCACTCCACACATACTCCTCAGACATCTCATCTCCATTACATTCAAACTTTTCCTCTCTGCTACACCCATATTCCATGTTTCAGCCCCATATAACGCAGTCGGTACCACAACACCCTCATACAGCCTTCTCTTTACATCCATTCTAAGCGAACGACATTTAAACACTTTTTTCATTCCTCCCAGCACCTTTCCTACTTCATTAATTCTAAACTTCACTTCTGCATCTATTCTTCCCTCCATAATGGATTTACCTGGTTCGTCAAAAAATCACGTTGTCCCAGCTTTTATCACGCCATGGTCGACTGGTGTCAGTGCCTGACTTCTATCTAAGAGGTCCAGGGTTCGATTCCCAGTCAGGAACGTGTATATATATATATATATATATATATAGAGAGAGAGAGAGAGAGAGAGAGAGAATGGTCTCTAATCACCAATACATATCAGGTAGTACGAATATAGCACACATCGCTAACAGTTGTATGCGATGTGCATCTCAAAACACTTAGACTATATATGATTCAGCCAACTCTTTCCTTGCAACATTGGAATTCTGCAGCAAAATTACCGTCTGGAAATCATCAGAATATCATTCGATATAAAAGCTTGTGAAGTTTTATGATATGTATGGCGTAATGTACCCTCGCGTACCGTAGATCTGACCTGTATGTTACAGCATTCTTTGGAAATTATCGCAGCTTCTAGTTACGTCTCTGAGGCTTCTTTGACACTCTCTCTCTCTCTCTCTCTCTCTCTCTCTCTCTCTCTCTCTCTCGTCTGAAAATTATCGTCTGCTGTTGCTAGAATAGAAATACGATCTGAGCTGTATGTTACAGCATTCTTTGGAAATTATCGCAGCTTCTAGTTACGTCTCTGAGGCTTCTTTGACTCTCTCTCTCTCTCTCTCTCTCTCTCGTCTGAAAATTATCGTCTGCTGTTGCTAGAATAGAATACGAGAGTTGTCCTGATCATGAGAGGGTTAATGGTGACAATTAAAATCCTCCCTCTCCTGTAATCCAGTTTCAGCTGAATAAAATAATCTGATGTTAGCTGGTACAGAACTCGAGAGCTGTCTCAAACACAAGAGGGTTAATGGGGCTCCTGTGGCTCAGTTGAATAAGATCGTATAGTATAAGGTGGAACAGAATACTAGAACCGTCTCGATCATGAAAGGGTTAACTGGGAATACCTCCAAAAACTGAATAAAATTGTTAGGCAGGAGCAATTAATAGTTCATTAGCAGCAAGGAAAGATAATAATCGAACAAAAGGTTTAGTGGTGATCTTTCTAACAACAACAGTATAGGAAGTTTCCTCTCATCTGACTATAGACTCTTTACCTTAACTTGGTCCTATTTTGGTCCGTTTGCAGTTTATTTTACGTACCTCTATGACAAAATAACAATTCTCTGGCTCTACACCCATTCCATTGCACTCCTTCGTAACCAGCATCAAGTTCTAGTGCTAATTTCTTATTACAAATCAGCATTCAAGGTAGTTGGTAATTTTAGGCCAAGTTAGCGTATAAACTGTATAGAAGCGCCATGGAGTAGCAGGAATGATGAGAAAATGACGTCATCGTATTGTGAATGTGAATGAAGGCTTGTTACTAACCCCTTCAGTACGAAAGGCCAAATAAACATTAAGTTCAAAGTAAAAATACCAAGTAAAAAGACGTCTGGCTCCATACCTGCACTAAGTAATCTCAGTATACAGCACGGATAATGTATGTAAATTAAAGTGACATCTATAGTGGCGGTAGAATATATATCATCATCATCATCAGCCGTTTGAGTATCCACTGAAGGACCGGCCTATCCCGACTGAAGTCGGGACGATACAGCCAATGTATCTCTACCAAGTGGCTTAGGCTGTCTAGTAGAGATTGTATGTAGGGTGAGAAGTGCTTGTTAGTGTAATTGTAGTGTTTGAGTGGCTTTGGATGTGTGTGTAGTCTGTGAACCAAGTGTAATCGGCCCACGCAAGCCGACTGGGTGCAAGCATACTTTACAGTAAGCGACACTGGTTCAACCACAGCACCCCTTGTGTCCGCCAATGCAGTACATGGCCGGGTGAACACTCCCAAAGTTTATTACCCTGGCGGGGCGCGAACCCTGGTCCACCCGTGTACGAAACGCACACTCTACCACTGTACCACAGAGGCTCCAGAATATATATATATATATATATATATATATATATATATATATATGCTTATGCTTCTTCCCCCAAGGAAAGGGAGGTAGCCGAGACAGGACGACACACTCCCAATTTACTCATCCACTCAAACACATTCATTCACATCTTAGCCCCAAAGGGGAGAAGGAATAGATCCTCTCCGCACCACACCGCATGAGGGTCAACTGCGTAGTGCAATCAGTGACATCCGCAGCAGGGCCCGACAGCCGAGCTGGTTTACCCCTGCCATATCATAACAGACCCATCCCCTTACCTGCACCTGACCTGATCAGCTGCTCAGGTCATATATATATATATATATATATATATATATATATATATATATATATATATATATATATATATATATATAAGTTGGTTCTTAATATATGTAAGTTGGAAATTTGAGTGTCCCAACCCCTCATTTTGTTCTAATGGACACATGATGTAACATGACAATATTTTTTCCAAAAAAAAACAAAAAATATTTAGAGGTCATGCAGTAGGGCAAAGGTTTCAGCATTTCCTAAAGTTCTAATGAAATTTCAGTATAGCCTCTTTTTAAGTATTGGATCACATAAGCGATAATGTGAAGGCGCTCTTAATGTTTACTGTGGTAAATTTTGGTCTGTGACCGACCTAAGGGAGGTGCAGGAGATGTCTTCAACTAGTTGGGTTTTCACGTTCCAGCCACCTGGGAGGTTGGGGATGGGGAATGCCTGCTAGGCCTAACTCTGCAACTACTGCAGATAATATGGCATGATTGGTTTCCTTTTAAAGCTTTCATTGGATATGACATGTTACTCTTTAGTCTGGCCTGCCACGTGAGTTGCATCACTATAATTACCACAAGTGTAATGATCTTTAGCCTATTATGAACACCCTCTTCCACGTTGGTGAAAACTCCGAAGGTCCCATCTCATGAGTCACGATTAATCAGCATGGTACCTGGAGAAACTGCTCAGCATTCTATGGAGTCTTGCTGGAACCGATCTTGTATCCTGGCTGTGTATGTGTGTCCCGAGTGTTCAAGCAGAGAAACCTTAATCGGCAGGACCAGCTGTCGTCACGTGTGTGGGATTTGTGTTGTGACAGTCAGTATCGGTGATTATACCTACTATTTTTTGTCAAGTCTTGCAGTAAGTGAATGATTATTATGAATCGTACATGGAAACAGAAAAAGCGGGATCCTCCAAACTTGTTGGAGCCATGGCAGGATAAGCTGCTTGTTGCTAAACTGCCCTCAAATGGGGAAGTTCCATCTACTTTCCTCAATCTCTTCCTGAACCAAAAGATGCCTGTAGCAGAAGCTGTCTAGCAAGTCATGATTCAAGCTGAAGAATTTTATGAACGTGGCCGTATCCCCACGAAGAGGAAAGACCATTCAGTGAAGAAGTTGAAGCAGCTCTATGCAAAGTGGCAAAACCTAAAGAAGAGCCGCAAGAGGCATGGCGGACAACAGCATAAAAAATGAATTGGACTTCAGACTGTCAATGACGAATCTGTTTGATATTGCCCATGAAAGTGCTCTCAACTTCTTTAGCATTCCCGAGGACAAGGAATTCCTCAAGACCCAGCATGAACCAGGACGCAGAAGTTCCATGGCAGGCATCGGCCTTGCTTTGGTTCAACAGGAGCAGGCTGCCATGCAGAGGAGATTGAAGTATGAAAAGTACAGAGAATGCGTGGCTTGTTGGGCAACTGAGGAGGCCACTACATGCTCCACTGGCAATCTTCTCACCTACCTTTCAGACTCCTGGTCATCCTCCTTTCGAGACTTTGGCGAAAGCTTTGCCATTGCACTTGACATCTTAAAGGCTTTCGATCAAGTTTGGCATAAATCTTTAATTTCCTAACTGCCCTGTTACGGTTTCTATCCTTCTATCTCTGCCTTCATCTATAGCTTCCTTTCTGGTCGTTCTATAGCCGCTGTTGTAGGCGGCCATCGTTCTTCTAGATCTGTCAACAGTGGTGTTCCTCAGGGCTCTGTCCTATCACCAACTCTCTTCCTTTTATTCATCAATGACCATCTAAGCTGTACATCTAACCCTATCCACTCGTACGCTGATGACTCCACCTTCACCTTTCCATTCGGTTCCCCCAACGTCCATCTCAGCAGTTATTTCACAAAACAAGGGATGAGGCTATGGCACACGTAATGTCTGACTTGGCTCGTATCTCTGACTGGGGTAAAAATAATCTTGCTGCTTTTAACCCTTTAACCGCGGGTGTCATCCCAGAATGACATTGCAAAAACTGGACCAAACCGCGGGTGTCATTCTCGAATGTTTGTGAATATTTTGAATACTGCGCGTTTTTTCCGCGCGCCAATTGTTTCAAGGGAGAGTAGCTATTAAGTTCTTTCACTCCAGCCGACCCCCACCTCCCTCCTCCCACCCCCCGGGCACCCCCCCACCCCACCCCTGACCAAACACACATCAGTATCTGTCCAGCTGTGTGAGTGACAACACCGCTGATGTGGCAGTGAAGTGCAGGCAATTACAGTGCCTTTTACCTGCCTCAGTGAACACAGAGTGGGTGTTTATCGTATGTGCAGTGTTCATGTATGTTTATAGTATTATTATCAAAATGAGGATGGCATTTGGTAATGGTGTGTGAGCGAAAAATAGTGATTTTAGATCGCTCAATTCTAATGGCACTGCCCATTCAGTGATAGTCAACGAAATCATGAAACCTACATCATTGCAAAGCCAAAGGTTAGTACTTTCTAATGGTACCTGATTTTTCGCTCTAGATTTATTCTGTGCAGAGTTATAAAGGTTTAAAGTTTGTTTACATTTTGGCTGGAACCCCCGCGGGAGAGGCCAGTCAGGGCAAAACAATGCCCGTGGTTAAAGGGTTAATGCATCAAAGACGCAGTTCCTACACCTATCAACCTGACGAAATCTTCCACAGGTGCTCCCACTAATGTTTAATAATACTCAGCTTAATCCTGCATCATCCTTGAACATGCTTGGAGTTTCATTTACTCGGGACTTATCTTCGAAAGATCATATTACATCTCTTGTAAAATCTGCTTCCAAGTGATTGGGTGTGCTAAACCGACTCCATTCCTTTTTTATCCCTGCACAATTGTTGACTTTATACACAGGTTTTATCTGTCCCTGTGTGGAGTAGAACTCGCATGTGTGGGGAAGTTCTCCACAACAGCTCTTCTCAATAGGGAGGAGTCAAAGGCTTTTTGTCTCATTAACTCTCCTCCTCTTACTGGCTCTCTTCAGCCTCTGTCTCTTCATCGCACTGTTGCATCTTTATCTCTTTTCTATCGCTACTTCAATGGTCGCTGCTACTCTGAACTGTCTGCATGCATTCCTCCACCTCTACGATGGGCGCGTAGCACCCGTCTAGCAGCAAACTCTCATCCCTTTTCTGTCCAACTCTCTAATGCAAGAGTTAACCATTACTCCTAGTCCTTCATTTATGCAACAGGTCAACTCTGGAACTGTCTCCCTCTGTCTGTATTTCCTGCTTCCTATAATCTCCAGTCTTTCAAACGCAGTGTGTCTATGCATCTCGAAATGATCGGATCTTGAATTTGGCTCTCTCTTGTATTTTGTTCTTCTCTTGGAAGGAATAGTTTTCGCGGGCTCGTGGCCTTTGGTTCCTTCTTCCTAGCATGAAAAAACAAAAGTATTGAAGACACTAGCGAAGCTGAGAGCTCTTACTGTGGTGAGCCCAGTACAAGCACCTTGCCTCCCAAACGACTCTGCACGTCAAGGTCAGTCATGAGTGAAGAGAGAACCTGTATTTTTTACACAGGAAAAATCATCAGAGAAATTACCAATATGCCGGGAATCGAACCCGAGACTCTCAGGTGAGAGCCAGGCAGCATACCACTACACCACGACCAGGTAAAAGTTAACTCACGTTGTCACAATCTTGTAACCAACGTCCCTCCGCCCCCGACTGTGGGTCTGAAGAGGGTGAGTTAACCCCCTGGCACTCGGGCGAGTAGATGCTTTTAATCTATCCCAAACACTTACGGCAAGTCAGAATGAAGAGAGAACCTGTATTTTTTACACAGGAAAAATCATCAGAGAAATTACCAATATGCCGGGAATCGAACCCGAGACTCTCAGGTGAGAGCCAGGCAGCATACCACTACACCACGACCAGGTAAAAGTTAACTCACGTTGTCACAATCTTGTAACCAACGTCCCTCCGCCCCCGACTGTGGGCCTGAAGAGGGTGAGATACACCCCTGGCACTCGGGCAAGTAGATGCTTTTAATCTATCCCAAACACTTACGGCAAGTCAGAATGAAGAGAGAACCTGTATTTTTACACAGGAAAAATCATCAGAGAAATTACCAACATGCCGGGAATCGAACCCGAGACTCTCAGGTGAGAGCCAGGCAGCATACCACTACACCACGACCAGGTAAAAGTTAACTCACGTTGTCACAATCTTGTAACCAACGTCCCTCCGCCCCCGACTGTGGGCCTGAAGAGGGTGAGTTAACCCCCTGGCACTCGGGCAAGTAGATGCTTTTAATCTATCCCAAACACTTACGGCAAGTCAGAATGAAGAGAGAACCTGTATTTTTTACACAGGAAAAATCATCAGAGAAATTACCAATATGCCGGGAATCGAACCCGAGACTCTCAGGTGAGAGCCAGGCAGCATACCACTACACCACGACCAGGTAAAAGTTAACTCACGTTGTCACAATCTTGTAACCAACGTCCCTCCGCCCCCGACTGTGGGCCTGAAGAGGGTGAGTTAACCCCCTGGCACTCGGGCAAGTAGATGCTTTTAATCTATCCCAAACACTTACGGCAAGTCAGAATGAAGAGAGAACCTGTATTTTTTACACAGGAAAAATCATCAGAGAAATTACCAATATGCCGGGAATCGAACCCGAGACTCTCAGGTGAGAGCCAGGCAGCATACCACTACACCACAACCAGGTAAAAGTTAACTCACGTTGTCACAATCTTGTAACCAACGTCCCTCCGCCCCCGACTGTGGGCCTGAAGAGGGTGAGTTAACCCCCTGGCACTCGGGCAAGTAGATGCTTTTAATCTATCCCAAACACTTACGGCAAGTCAGAATGAAGAGAGAACCTGTATTTTTTACACAGGAAAAATCATCAGAGACATTACCAACATGCCGGGAATCGAACCCGAGACTCTCAGGTGAGAGCCAGGCAGCATACCACTACACCACGACCAGGTAAAAGTTAACTCACGTTGTCACAATCTTGTAACCAACGTCCCTCCGCCCCCGACTGTGGGCCTGAAGAGGGTGAGTTAACCCCTGGCACTCGGGCAAGTAGATGCTTTTAATCTATCCCAAACACTTACGGCAAGTCAGAATGAAGAGAGAACCTGTATTTTTTACACAGGAAAAATCATCAGAGAAATTACCAATATGCCGGGAATCGAACCCGAGACTCTCAGGTGAGAGCCAGGCAGCATACCACTACACCACGACCAGGTAAAAGTTAACTCACGTTGTCACAATCTTGTAACCAACGTCCCTCCGCCCCCGACTGTGGGCCTGAAGAGGGTGAGTTAACCCCCTGGCACTCGGGCAAGTAGATGCTTTTAATCTATCCCAAACACTTACGGCAAGTCAGAATGAAGAGAGAACCTGTATTTTTTACACAGGAAAAATCATCAGAGAAATTACCAATATGCCGGGAATCGAACCCGAGACTCTCAGGTGAGAGCCAGGCAGCATACCACTACACCACGACCAGGTAAAAGTTAACTCACGTTGTCACAATCTTGTAACCAACGTCCCTCCGCCCCCGACTGTGGGCCTGAAGAGGGTGAGTTAACCCCCTGGCACTCGGGCAAGTAGATGCTTTTAATCTATCCCAAACACTTACGGCAAGTCAGAATGAAGAGAGAACCTGTATTTTTTACACAGGAAAAATCATCAGAGAAATTACCAATATGCCGGGAATCGAACCCGAGACTCTCAGGTGAGAGCCAGGCAGCATACCACTACACCACGACCAGGTAAAAGTTAACTCACGTTGTCACAATCTTGTAACCAACGTCCCTCCGCCCCCGACTGTGGGCCTGAAGAGGGTGAGTTAACCCCCTGGCACTCGGGCAAGTAGATGCTTTTAATCTATCCCAAACACTTACGGCAAGTCAGAATGAAGAGAGAACCTGTATTTTTTACACAGGAAAAATCATCAGAGAAATTGCCAACATGCCGGGAATCGAACCCGAGACTCTCAGGTGAGAGCCAGGCAGCATACCACTACACCACGACCAGGTAAAAGTTAACTCACGTTGTCACAATCTTGTAACCAACGTCCCTCCGCCCCCGACTGTGGGCCTGAAGAGGGTGAGTTAACCCCCTGGCACTCGGGCAAGTAGATGCTTTTAATCTATCCCAAACACTTACGGCAAGTCAGAATGAAGAGAGAACCTGTATTTTTTACACAGGAAAAATCATCAGAGAAATTACCAATATGCCGGGAATCGAACCCGAGACTCAGGTGAGAGCCAGGTAGCATACACTACACACTGTGTAACCACGTTGTCACAATCTTGTAACCAACGTCCCTCCTCCTGACTGTGGGCCTGAAGAGGTGAGCAACTCCCCTGGCACTCGGGCTTTTTAATCTATCCCACTTACGGCAAGTCAGAATGAAGAGAACCTGTATTTTTACACAGGAAAATCATCAGAGAAATTACCGAGCCGGGAACCCGAGACCCACCAGTGAGAGCCAGGCAGCATACCACTACACACGACCACGTTGTCCAATTCTTGTAACCAACGTCCCTTTCCGCCCGACTGTGGGCCTGAAGAGGGTGAGTTAACCCCTGGCCCGAGTGCCAGGGGTTAACTCACCCTCTTCAGGCCCACAGTCGGGGCGGAGGGACGTTGGTTACAAGATTGTGACAACGTGAGTTAACTTCTTACCTGGTCGTGGTGTAGTGGTATGCTGCCTGGCTCTCACCTGAGAGTCTCGGGTTCGATTCCCGGCATATTGGTAATTTCTCTGATGATTTTTCCTGTGTAAAAAATACAGGTTCTCTCTTCATTCTGACTTGCCGTAAGTGTTTGGGATAGATTAAAAGCATCTACTTGCCCGAGTGCCAGGGGGTTAACTCACCCTCTTCAGGCCCACAGTCGGGGGCGGAGGGACGTTGGTTACAAGATTGTGACAACGTGAGTTAACTTTTACCTGGTCGTGGTGTAGTGGTATGCTGCCTGGCTCTCACCTGAGAGTCTCGGGTTCGATTCCCGGCATATTGGTAATTTCTCTGATGGTCAGTCATGAGGTTTGGTGTTGCCACAGCTCTTGACAGAACGAATGTCAGTGAACACAGTGCCCCATACATCCTTGCAGAGATTGTCAAAAGCCTCGGCCACAATGTGTCAGGGTACGCAATCAGCTACTCCAGCATCAAGCAGTTTAGAGAGAGACTGTGGTTGGCGGCTGCTCTCATGAGCAAGGAGAGTTTCCCTTAAAGGCCTGTTTGTCGTTCACTGGGATGGTTAGCTGATTGATGACCTCGCAGGCCATGAAACCGTTCTCGTCTCAAACAAGGACACGCTCCAGCTACTCAGTGTTCCCAAGATTCCAGCTAGGACTGGAGAGGCCCAGGATACAGCTGTCCTAGCTGAGCTAGAGCGACGGGGAATCGCACATCACGTGGTCAGAATGTTTTTCAACACTACGTCTTTTATCATCGGACGTCGAGCTGGGGCATGTGTGCTCCTCGAGCAGAAACTGGAGAGACTTGTTTTACTTTCCATGTTGGCACCATATCATGGAACTGGTATATGGAGCCATTGGCACCTCATCATGGAACTGCAATATGGAGCCGCCTTTAGAGCATACATTGTTGCCACTTCTGGCTCTGAAGTGCCGATGTAAAGTGGTTCCATAATATTTTGTCACACATTGGTCGAGCCAAATATAATATATATCACTGACGTGCTGAGGCAATAGTCCTGCATCGTCAAACACGATCTCATTATATAGCATCTCCCTGTGTTCATTTCCCATCTTTAGTGAGTGATGCACCCAGTATCGGCGACGGCGTTTGTGTCTGTAACCACATATAACAACTATTGCAGTCGCTGCTAGTTGGAGATCCTCCTCCTCTGCCATGTCAACGGTAAGTGTAGCTGTGCCCTCGTGTGGACCGTCATGATGTTTTGAACTTGATCGCATCTGTGTTTGCAGCATTTTGAAGCTAAACTGGACGCAGGTTTACCATCATGTTTGTGGCTTGTTCAGATGCATGTATGTAGCATGTTCCAGACATGCTACCAGAAATGTTTTGTGCTATGTTTTGGGCTTCGTGTGGCCGAGCCCTAAGCCTGCTGGAAGTGAAAACATCCCAGAGGAAGAGAGGAACTGGTAGATTTTGCTCTTGGCACACTCAGGAAGGGAACAGTCTGGGACGACTACAGGCAACTTTTGGAGCCCGTCCTACTGTTTCTTAGCATCCGAGAGATTGAAGGGAAGAAAATCAACTTTAAAATGCCAGGTCCCATTCATCATGCCTGATGGATGTCGAAAGTCATCAGTTCCATCAATATCTGGCTCTTTCACAGCCAGTTCATGTTCACCATGCAGGAGAAGGAAGCCTTGAGGGAGTTGCCTCTCTTTGGCGTCAGGGTCTACATGATGGCATGGTTTACTGCACCGAACGCTGGAGCGTGTGCCCGTGAGGACCTCCACCTTCTTGAAAGGTTCGTGTGTACCCAAACAAGATCACTGTAGAAGCTGTATTAATGAAACTGGGGGTTCATCTTTGGTAGCTGTCTGAAGAGCAGATCCCTCTGGCGCTTTTCGGTCTTCCGTGGAAGAAAAGCATAGGATCGTAACAGGCGTAAAGACAAAATAGGGCAGCAATTACCCTTTCAAATGCATTCCAGCTCCACAGGGAAATGTTACTCTTGGAGATCTCGGAACTCAAACGCGCCACAAATTCTTTGGTAAGATGCAAATCAGGAAATCATTCCTAGAAGATCCACAGGCCTGGCCCGGCACTGACGATTACGTTAAGGCACAGATCACTGCTGGAATTTGTGTGACGAATGACAATGCAGAGCGGGCAGTAGTTCAAGCCTAGGAGTACAATGACAAGATCACACACAACAAGCAACAACTACAGTTCTTATTGCAAGTTGTTGCTAAACTTGGGTTATGATTTCGTGATTCAAAGAAAACAACCATCACTTGATCGAAGCCGATTTACATGTTCAATAAATTTTATATGGTATATGAATTGAGTCGCGTTAGAATGATTCACACAAAGGCATAACGGTATCTAATGAGAGCTTTAAAAAAAGGAAACCAGTCACACTACAGTAGTTGCAGAGTTAGGCCTGGCAGGCGTTCCCCACCCCTCTCCCCCAGGTGGCCTGAAAGTGAAAACCCCACTAGATGAAGCCATTCCCTGCGCTTCCCTTAGGTCGGAAACAGACCAAATTTGCCAAGGTAAACATTAAGAGCTCATTCACAATTTTCGTAATGTGATCCCATACCTAAAAATGCGTGGCTCAGAAATTATATTGAAATTTCACTAGAAGTTTGGGAAATGCCGAAACTTTAGCACTACTAAACGACCCCTAAATAAAGTTATATTTGGATAAAAATTTGTCATGGTGTGTGTGTGTGTATCTCTCTCTCTCTCTCTCTCTCTCTCTCTCTCTCTCTCTCTATATATATATATATATATATATATATATATATATATATATATATATATATATATATATATATATGAAGATAAACACCAACGTAATCAGGAACATCTTTAATAAATTGGTGACGTTTCGACAACTCGTTTGTCATTTTCAAACCTATAGAAAATACAATAAAATCAAAGAAAACACTATGTCTATGATAAAAATACGAAAACTCAAGTAAAAAACCAAAGTAAAACACCATGTCAGATAAAAAACAAGTGAGGAATTATTATGATAATAATAATTCCTCACTTGTATTTTTATCTGACACATTACTCTCCATTATTACATCATACCTAAGGTGCATTCTAATTTTTTTTTTTCAGTATGTTTGGATTATGTACAGTATTTTTTTTTTTTTTTTTTTTTTTTTTAGGGAATATTGACTCATGATGTTACTCTATGACCGAATCAAAATCGTTCCCATTCATTGCCTGATATTGTTGTCTTAACTGTCAACGAAGTATTTCCTAAGTTATAAGATTCCTATGTGTCATTTGCTACATTTCCTTGTAAGCGTCATTTAGCAGATGTGAGACTGCTTCACCACTTCAGTATCTAATATATTTTCTTCGTCATTCTTTCTAGATATCTGAAAATGTCTTCAAAGGAACGGGCCAATAACATCAGCAAAATGTTTTCGTTCCCCAGGACTTCCCTTTATTGGCATATGCTCTCTGTCCATCCGGAGTTCTGTGGTAGCAGTACTACTTTCATGCATGAGCAATGTATAACCTCTTACTGCAACTAGTCATGGTACATGGGCAAATAAAATATGCAAAAATCGGTAGCATGACTTGAACCATAACTATAACAGAAGTAAATTATAATGGCTAATCTATGGGACTATACGATCAAATAACATCACAGCGCATTGCATAGATGAAAAAAAAAATGAATGCCAACATTCCCAAGGGAATTGAGGAAAGTAAATAAATAAATAAATACAAAATCCTGAGTTCAGGCGAATGATGTAACTTTTCCTCGCCAAAACTGGTAAACTCAATAAGTATGTGTTGCTGTGGAGAGGTAGGCCGTCTTGCGGTGGGGCACCTATGTACCGGGAGGGAGAACCTGCCTGGATACATAAGCGTCCCTCACCTACTTACCTCTCTAAAGGAGGATGGTGGACTATAGTGTCAATTTTCTGTGATTTATTGGGCTCGCTTACAGATGAGCCTGGAACTGCAACAACTACTACTTCCTTTACAACTAAATGCGTGTTTGTATCCTTTGATCTTTGACATAAAAGCTTTTAAAGGGTCTAAATCCAGAAAGTCAAAAGAGACGTGGAGGTATTTGTCCCGGAAACTGTTGTACAAATTCGAAGTAAACTGATGAAAACATGAAAGAACGACACTATGCTGAATGTTTTTTGAAAGAAGAAAGGAAGAATGACAGAAACTAAGCAAATACCGCATGGTTTCCCATTTAGTGAGAAGACATACATACAAAATACTACAAGCAGAGTAAAGTACAGCACCAAGAGTGATAAACAATTCCATGAATAAACTTCGGCCTCACGAGAAAAGCGCAGTGCCACGGGTAAAACACTGTACAATGAATACAACACATACAACAAAACACATACATGAGTAAGTTACAGTGAGAATATAATTACGACTGTTCTAACCTCTCTTTTTTTTTTATGCTGTTATAAATGAGGTGACTTCGGATTCAGAAAAGGAAAGACAAAAGTAGGCGTACAACAACTGCCCGAGGCCCATGACAAAATCAATCACACCATTAAAAACTATTCAAATGATGCAATTTTCACCTTATTCTTGCAATCTTTAGACTACTTTTTTCAGCTTTAGGGGAGATCTCTTAAACTTGAAGGGTTTCTGAAGGCTGTATCTGATCTTCGAGTCTGAAATGTCTCGACCAAGCTGAATTAAATCGTCTGTTGGAAGCAAGAATAACTCAAAATGAGTCATTGGCTTTAAAGGGCTATTTCAACGATATTCTCGCCTAAAGATCATCTGCGAAGCTATTTACACTAACGCGCTTTATCGGGATAAATCGCACTTGCAAAACCTATGTGGACCATTTGCACCGACTACAGTACTATAAAGGATCTCAACCTCTTTCATGAGCATTGCCATACACAGCCTACTTCAAACCAGAAGTTAGAGTAACAGCACGCCGAAGTAACAACAGATATAATAACAATAAAGTACGCCAACAGGAGCTGTATATAGCAACAGGGAGAATATACTACATCTATAACAATACAGTATAGTCTACAAATAGCGCTTTACCTCCAGGTCTCCAAATACTCTAGAATGAATAAGGACAAAAGAAAATAACTTTAGTCCAGCAGTCTGGTCGGCCCGGGAATCGAAATAGAATCAAAATAATGTTCTTCCAGCTGAGAGCTGAATGTGAATCTAAATTCACCTCAGGCCCCACTTCCGGGCGGAGAGAATAGTGAGGGCGAGAGATGTGAAGTGGTTTTCCGTCAAGAGTCGTAACTCGTACCGATGCAACACCAAACAAAGTGACAATAACATACTTGCAAAGGAGCTATTTAAAGTTTATACACTAGGTATTTACGGTAATGCAGTGGCAGGCTTGCATATTCCTGATATGGGTCCTGATGGGCAACTGATAGATATGGCCAAGGAACAAACTTTATGTCACTAGAGAAGTGACCTACCCCAGTCCAGTGACTGATGTAGAATGATTTCGAAGTGCAGGGTGGGAAGTGCTGGAGTGGCTGCAAGATAATGTTTGTGTATATATCATAGAGGGAATTCCGACAAGGACCGAACAAGTAGAACACCTGAAAGACGGACAAGTACTACCGCACATACTTAGAGAAGGAATGTATTTATCTGTATCAGTGCATATTAAAAAAATTGCAGGACCGGATGTTTTCCTTTAAGAGAGATTGTTAGCCAGAATTAACCCTTAAAGGGCCAATGCGGGCGAATTACAAAAGGGGAAGAGTGGGAGGGGGGAAGGGTGTCTGAGGAAGAGAGAGAGATGTGAAAGTCAGGGTGGTGTATTGGCTGTTTGTGTACATGTGTAAGAGAATGTATATGCCATTTGAAGAACCGAGAGGATACAAATATATGAAGGCACATGAAAGAGCATACTGCCAACACCCATTTGAAATATCCAACTATCATCTTATACTTTTTTTTTATGTAAGGAAGAAGGAACCAAAGGCCAGGAGCCCGCAAAGAAAAAAAAAATATAAATCAGCCAAGTTCAAGATCCGTTCATTTCGAGATGCCTGGACACACTGTGTTAGAAAGACTGAAGATCATAGGAAGTAGGAAATACAGACAGAGGAAAACAGTTCCGGAGCTGACCTGTTACATAAATGAAGGACTGGGAGTAACGGTTAACTCTTGCACTAGAGAGTTGGACAGAAAAAGGTTGAGAGTTTGTTGCTAGACGGGTGCTACGCGCCCGTCGTAGAGGTGGAGAGATGCAAGCAGACAGTTCAGAGGAGCAGTGACCATTGAAGTAGCGATAGACAAGAGATAAAGATGCAACAGTGCGGCGAAGAGACAGAGGTTGAAGGGAGCCAGTAAGAGGAGGAGAGTTAATGAGACGAAAAGCCTTTGACTCCACCTTATTGAGAAGAGCTGTATGTGGGAAGCCTCCCCACACATGAGAGTTGTACTCTACACAGGGGCGAATAAAACCCTTGTATAAAGTCAACAACTGTGCAGGGGTAAAGAAGGTATGGAGTCGGCTTAGCACACCTAACCACTTGGAAGCAGATTTTACAAGAGATGTAATATGATCTTTCCAAGATAAGTACCGTGTGAATGAAACCCAAAGCATGTTCACGGATGATACGGGATTGAGCTGGATACTATTGAACATTAGTGGGTACTCCTGTAGAAGATTTTATTGGGTTGATATGGTGTAAGAACTGAGTCTTTGATGCATTAAAAACAACAAGATTATTATTACCCCAATCAGAGAAATGAGCCAAGTCAGACATTAGGTGTGCCATAGCCTCATCCCTTGTTTGTTGAAGTAACTGCCGAGATGGACGTTGGGGGAATCGAATGGAAAGGTGAAGGGTGGAATCATCAGCGCACAAGTGGATAGGGTTAGATGTACAGCTTAGGTCATTGATGAATAAAGGGAAGAGTGTTGGTGATAGGACAGAGCCCTGAGGAACACCACTGTTGATAGATCTAGGAGAAGAACGATGGCCATCTACAACAGCGGTTATAGAACGACCAGAAAGGAAGCTATAGATGAAGGCACAGACAAAAGGATAGAAACCGTAAGTAGACGGTTTGGAAATTAAAGATTTATGCCAGACTCGACCGAAAGCCTTTGAGATGTCAAGTGCAATGGCAAAGCTTTCGCCAAAGTCCCGAAAGGAGGATGACCTGGAGTCTGAAAGGTAGATGAGAAGATCTCCAGTGGAGCTTCCCTGACGGAACCCATACTGATGATCAGAAAGAAGGTTGTGAGAGGAAAGATGCTTAAAAATTCTTCTGTTAAGAATAGACTCGAAAACTTTTGAGACACAGAAAGTTAAAGCAATTGGACGATAGTTAGAGGGTTGGGAATGGTCACCTTTCATTGGGACTGGCTGAATGAGAGCTAACTTCCAGCAAGAAGGAAAGATACAAGTTGACAGACAAAGACAAAAGAGTTTACATGTACCCAGGCAAGGTGCAAGCACAGAAGCACAGTTCTTGAGGACAACAGGAGGGATTCCATCAGGCCCATATGCCCTGTTAGTACTGAGGCCAGTTATGACAGAAAATACATCAGATGTAGAAATTTTAATGTCAGCCGTGAGGAAGTCAGAGGGGGGAAGTCATGGAGGAACAGCACCAGAATCATGTAAGGTGGAATTGGAGGAGAAAGTCTGGGTGAAGAGATCTGCTTTATCAGTAGAAGAAATAGCTACAGAGCCATCAGAGTAGAAAAGAGGAGGGAAGGATGGTGAGGTAAAGTTGTTAGAAAGGATTTTGGCAACATGCCAGAAGGAGCTGGAAGAATTCGATTTGGAGAGTTGAGAGCATTTAGTTCGGATGAAATTATTTTTAGCAGAGCGAAGACCAGACCTAGCACGATTCCGGGCAGAAACATAAAAGAGATATGACTCAGGGGATGGTTGGCTCGGGTACCTTTTATAGGCCCTCTCCTTGTTGTGGACAGATTTGAAACAAGCATGATTAAACCAAGGCTTTCTTGCATTAGTCAGTGGATATGAGAAGGGAATGTATGCTTCCATGCCCGAGAGAATAACCCCTGTAATGCGCGAGACACACTCAGATGGCTCCCTGCCATGGAACAATAATCATTCCAGAGAAAATCAAAGTACTGCCTGACGGCCTCCCAATGCGCAGATCGAAAGTGCCACAGTCGACGTTTCTTTGGAGGGTCCATAGGCCGTACTGGAGCGATAGGACAGGTTAAGGTAATAAGGTTGTGATCCGAGGAGCCCAAAGGAGAGGAAAGATTAACAGTGTAAGCAGAAGGATTAGTTGTATGGAAGATATCAAGTATATTGTAGCTCTCTCCAGGGTGGTCAGGGATACAGGTAGGATATTGTACAAGCTGCTCTAGGTCAATAAGGGTAGAAAAGATGTAGGCTTGTTCACGAGGTGGATCAGTGAAAGGAGAGGAGAGCCATAGGTGATGATGAACACTGAAATCTCCTAGAATGGAGATTTCAGAAAATGGAGAAATGGATAGAATGTGTTCCGTCGTAGAAGTAAGATAGTCGAAGAATTTTTCATAGTCAGTAGAATTAGGGGTTATGTAAGCAGCACAGATATATTAGTCAAAGAATGACAGGAAAGCCGAAACCATAGAGTAGAGAATTTAGAAGATTCAAGTTCAGGAACACGAGAGCAAGATAAGTCGTTGCATACACATACACAACAGCCACCTTTGGCTTTGAAATGAGTATAGAGAAAGTAGGAGGATACAGAAAAGGGTATGCTATCAGTTGCCTCAGACAGCTGAGTCTCGGTTAAGAAGGGAAGGTGAGGTTTAGAGGATAGGTGGTGCTCAACAGAAAGTTAGAGGAGAGGCCACGAATGTTGCAAAAATGAAGAAGTGAGTCAGACAGTGCTTCCAGGCAGCTGGTTGAGTCGTCACCGGGAGAGGGGCGGATGGTGGGGGCATTTAGGGTCCCTCCCCCTAGGGACTCTGAGGTTTGGTTATTTGGCGCCATTTTTCTTTTTTAATCTTGAAAAGGAAGTGAAGTGTGTACTGTGCATGTAGTTTGGTGTTGACGGTTAGAAAAACTTGTCTTGAAGAGCATGCTGGACTACTGTCTGTTTTTGAAACACTGAAAAAGTTCAGCAAAAGGGGGGATGGTCAGGCACTAGTTCCGAGGGCTGATGAAATGGGAGCTCTAGCTCTTCTTCTCATCAGCTTTCCATCCACCTTGGGGCTCACACATCATGATATGAGAACGCTAACCCACGAGTCACCGAAGCCCTTGTTGTTGTTGTTGTTATCGTAGGTTTGCCTGGATGTGAACCCTGTGGACCTTAGGAAACCAGCCATTTCAAAAGGACGTTCCCGGAGATCTTTTGTTGAGTTTGTGTTGAAGAATTGTCTGTTTTGGTGACAGTGTATTGCACGAGAGGAGTACGTATGTTGTTGGATGGTGGACTGCACGACAGTGTGAGAACAGTAGATTGTTTAAGGTTGGTATTATGCTTTGGTAACGTAAATCTACCGGAGAAATATAAATTATGAATAATATAATTCAAAGCGTTGTGAGCGACGGCGGTGTGGGCAACAGTGTATCACCACCCATACTTGCGAAGGCCACTATAAAAGGTGAACCACTGTGTTGTTGCCTCTACAGCCAAGCACTTCTCGGCACAAAGCGCAATACCTGGGGCCCATAAAGCTTCTAGTCCAAGGACGCCATTTACATTACATTTTACGTTTTCCAGGCTATTTCATTAAAATTAGAAGGACACAGTAATAGTAAGGGGAGGGGAGGGGGTGACAGTGAAGGCTACATCTAAACTCTCAAGTTGAAAAACTCGCTTCAGTGCTGAATAAAGTCATCAGGAGATGGAAGAAACAATATATATATATATATATATATATATATATATATATATATATATATATATATATATATATATATATATATATATATATATATATATATATATATATAATATATATATATATACTGTATATTCTGTTCAAGCTATTAAATACTTATGAAAACAAAATACCAAACTGCCTTGTCTCATAGTACCGTGAGTGGATCAAATGAAAAAAAATTACCCACGTGCTGAAATTGTGTTCATTACGAGGATACAACGCTTCCGACCTGAATAAACATTTCAGCATAGGGGAATGTCTTGCTTAACGAAATGTGTATCACTGCTCTGAGTAAGGGACACAGAGAGCGTGAAAAATACAAGAGTTGAATAAGGTACTGAAGAGAAGTTGGAGGCAGGCAGACCGAGAAAGAATTCGTGGCAGATATTAGTGGGATACAAACGGGGGTTGGGAGGGAAGCCCTTGGTTACCATTCCCAGTTCACCACTAGAAATACCTGAGTTCGACTCTCAGTTCGATATTATTTTTTAACGAAGCTAGCTTCCCCATTCTCTTCGTTTGCCTAATAGTATTACTAGAGACCTGAATGCAACAATAACTACTGCGAGTTGGAAAAGAGTGGGACTTAAACAATGATTGAATTCAGCCACAGTGTACCTCGTAAAGCTAACTGGTATTAACTTAAGCATTCTTTGGTAAGGGAGGCTTACAATTGCCTGAGGATCGGGCAGGTGGTGGTGATTGGTGGCAAAACAGAATGACTTGAAGGAATTTTGGTCAAGCTAACCCTAAATAAGCTATACTCTGTATAAGACAACAGGTTGCCCTTCATCTGAGAGAAGAGAACCTGCCATAAAAGATAACAGGTTGCCCGTGATCTGAGCGAAGAGAACCCGCCTTAGTCTACGTTAATTTCTTCTCGGGATGGAAATGTGCGGGTCCACGTATAAATGTCTAGAGCCGCCTTGGAGATGCAGTTACTTTCTCTACCGTCGGCGTACCTTATTTACATTTAATTACTGGATTAGAATGCAATTGCAGTTCATAAACAATGCCATCATATGAGGACATAACTAAAGAAAAATCCGTGTTGGTATCAAATTAGTGTTAGGAAAATGTGGAACTGTAGATGGAGCACGTACTTGTTCCAATTTTGATTTTATAACAATATGTTCAAGGAACTAGCATTCATTTCTGTATTACTTTATACTGTAAGGCTTTGCCAGAACAGTAGTACTACCATGCTATCCACCCCGCCAGTCAAAAGATCTATCTATCTATAGCCCGACGCCATAATCCTGCAAAGGGTGGCCGCAGACAAAACGCCTCCAAGTCGCTCTGTCAACCACCATTTGACTGCCCTCTTCCAACTGCCTCCCTCCTCCCTCATATACCTCTCAAATCCATCCCTCCACCTCATCCTCGTTCTTCCCTTCCCTCTCCCTCCCCCCACTTCATTTACATACACCCTCTTAGTCAGTCTTTCATTCTCCATTCTCTCCACATGTCCAAATCACCTCAGTGTATTTCTCCTAATTTTCTCAACCACATCCACATCCACCCCACAACGTTCAATGATGATTTTTCAAATACAAGACAATTATGTTCATCTTTGGAGAGACCTTTCGAACTGGAAGAGTAAAATTTAGCCTTCATTAATGCATCCAGTATATGCATATTAAACATATATACAGTATGCATGGAAGGACACAAGTCAAGAGTGAGAGCAGTGGAAATGAGTTATTTAAGAGGAGCCTGTGGAGCCTGTGGAGCGTTGTGGTGTGGATGTGGATGTGATAGGAAGCGTTAGGAGGAACACACTGAGGTGGTTTGGCCATGTGGAGAGGATGGAGGGTGAGAGACTGACGAGGAGAGTGTATGTGAGTGAGGTATATATATATATATATACAGTATATATATATATATATATATATATACAGAATGTGTACATATACCTATAAAGAGAGAGAGAGAGAGAGAGAGAGAGAGAGAGAGAGAGAGAGAGAGATGTGTCGGTTTGTGTGGATCCCTCAACTGACCACCAATGTATCAGCTTATTGGAACACCACAGCTGATCACCGATTTATATATCAGCTTAGCCGTGACTGCACTGTTCCAAGCAAGGTTATCAAGGTATAACGTTCCACCTGGTCGAAGTCACTTCCGGCTGACACTCTCCACCAAATGTCTTCACACACTGGAGATGGTGGGAATCGGTGTCGATCCTGTTGAAGGAATTGTAGAGGTAGCGTGTGCAGGTGAACTGAAAGCTGGGCAGATTTATCCCTTTTAATGGCCACAGAAAGATACAACTGCGACACAGAGAGAGCCCAGAGTATATACGTCCCTCTTGTTTGAATGGTAAGTGGTTTCTGTCTAGCTGGCCGGCCTCCCCACTGGGAGTGGCGCTGAGGTCAGCTAAATCAGCGGTGCCAAACCCCACAGACAACTGGGATTTATACATGAATAGAAGCATCACAACTTTATAATGCACATTATACACCTCAATAAAGTGGTATTGATTACATTAAAGTATACCAACGGGTAAACATGTCCCCCAAGACTTTAAAGATATATACAATTAATATTTCTCTATCGCCTTCTCTTTACCCTCATTGTTTATGATAGAAAATGCTGGGCTCTGCAAGTCTAGTGCTCATCTCATTCCCACACCACACTTATAGTAACATGGTGCTTGATTGATTATCATCACAATATATTACACACACGTTATGTTTAAACACCTTTGTATGTAATATGTAAAAATAGTGTGAGACTACAGCTCATCATGGAAACGATGTCTGGCACCAAAACATTGCTCGGCCACACCTTTTCGACGTCCCCGTCGACACTGTTGTCCTAACTACCGTGTAGCCCAACCAATGTGTAGAGTAGCTAACTATGCAGGCAAGTCCACTTGCGATCCGCGAGTACGGACCTGTGGTTAGTGGGTTTCTCATTCGGCCTCGTAGATAGTAGCCCCAAACACAAACACAGGACAAGACCACAATAAGTAAAAGACCAACGCCAGGACCAAAATAGGAAGGAGAAAGGTATGAAGGGAGATAGGACAGTACATATGGTTCTAAATCAGTCTGGTTCAGCTGGGTGAGGAACTGTATCTCTGAGCACATGATTTAGCCTAGTCACATTCAAGGTAGAAACATTGAATGAAGGTATAAAGGGTAGTAATTGGGACGAGAAGTTCACCGACAAGGGTAGATTGTGCTTGTTAGGTAGAACTGCTATCTCTTTACTGTGCAACTCACAATAATTGGGTGCATCATAGTAACCCTTTACCCTAAGGAACTGGTTTTGTGAGGCACATGTGAGTGTTACGTCCTCTATCTCAAGAAAGAAGTATTGTTTTGCATGTACATGAGCATGGAAAACTGACTTCAGTTGAATGGGTTGGAAAGTGCAATGTTGCGGTGCAGAGGAACTGTTTGTGTCCAACAAGGTCATCTTACACTTCTCTACTTCTGACGGAATGAAGACGAAATGGAAAGCAGGACATACATGGAGATCAAGAAATGAGGCCTTACTCTTCTTAAATTCATCCACAGTCGTTTCTGCTATAAACCCTTTGTCATCCGACACCACTAGCACCTCTGGTCCCTCATTCAGAATGACAGGTGTATTGTTAGTAGTAGCAAAAGGGAAGAGAATGAACCGCCATGCATGATATGTTACAGCATTCCTCATAGGTACCAATATCAGGATGCCATCATGGGTCACCTGGGCCTCTAACAATGGGTAATAATATTCCAGTTGACTCATACTAAAAAGTGGTGTAAATCCATGCTTCATCATAGCTACGTCAAGAGCATTGTTCAAAATGTGAGTAGGAAGCAATAAAGCATTAACCCTATTCAAACTTGCATCGATTAAGCAATCCACCCATATGCTGCATGCAACTCCAAAGCAGTGGTTGACTCGTCGAGAGCATGTAAGTACTCAGCGATTGCTAAGTTAGTCAAGGTTGGTAGGTTGGTTTTGATGTTGTTCACAACTCCTACGAGATGGTTGGTAGTCTTAATTATCTCGTTAGCTTTGTTAGTGAACTCACCTAACTGTTCATGTTATTCGCCTTAGCCGCCAATGCCAAATCATGCATCTGTGTACCCAATTGCATCATGTTCTTGTCTAGCGCTGTACCAAAAAGCGTACCAAAAAGCTTTTGAGACAGGATACCTAGGAGATCCACAAGTCCTCTCTTAGTATGTGCATGGACATGCTTGGAAAGATCAGAGTTTGCATTAGATAAAGCGACATGTAATTTAGTGAGCCTGTCTGTGAGCCTATCTATATGTCCAGTGTGAAGCTCGGTTATGCTATGCAAGGTTTGTGCCAAAGCTTCATTATCTAAGGTCGTCAACTGTGGGTTTCGGTTGAATAACTTGCCGACTTCCGACAATTACTGTCTGAGGTGAAACAATCCCTTAGAGACCTCTTTAACAGTATCTGGAGCTTGGAGGTATCCTTCCATTGGATAGTAGATGCATACTGCATCCTCTACTACCACTACCTCTCCAAGTGGGCTCTTCAGTGCTCTGGCACCAACGCAGTCGTGTTCGTGTCCGATGTCATTCCATAGGTCCACACCAAGCAACGCGAGAGGAGTACAAGCCACAGCCAACACATATTCTGCAAGAGAAGATACTCCCTTAATCGCTCTTGCTGTGGGATCGTAGCTTGCTGCGATACTCTTGGTTAGGGACAGGTACGGACAACAACATAGACTGCGACGAAGACAGAGGGGACAACACATCAGACGATTGGTTAGTTAGGCTTAGCTCTTGACTTACTGGTTTGATCCTGTCAGCATGTACTGCCTCCTGAGTTCCATTAGCATCATCCCTTATTCGATAAGTATGTCCACGCACTTGTTCCACAATGGTATATGGTCCACAGAACTTAGGTCTGAGCTTGGAAGTTCTCTCAGGGTTGTTGATCATAGCCTTTTGGCCTATCTCCAACGTTTTTTTTTTTTTTTTTTTTTTTTTGACTACCTTTGTGTTGTTTCACCATCATCTCCGCTCTTGAGGCTTTTAATCTTTTTCGTACTTCACTATGTATGCGTTGAAACTTTGCAAGCTGGACTTCGGCGTAATTCTCTTGATTATACACTGGGGTAGGAGATCCAGCCAGCAAATCGTAGGTAACACCTTCTCCTCTCCATAAAAGATATAATGAGGAGATTTCCCCATTGTGGAAAACTGAGTCTAACAAGACCAAAAAAAAAAAAAAATGAATAAACAAATTGTTTGTTACACAGTGTTATTAATCAGCTGAACGAGAATGATGTGTAAGACAAACTTTATTATTCTTCCAATGACGGGACAGGCCAACTCTTTCAATCCGAGCTCGTTTTATTTTTTCTGTTTCCAGACAATTTTATTATGTTTAGGAAAGCACCCTGACATTTATGAGGTTCAAGTACGTACTGATCAAGAACATTCATAGACATGACTAAACTCTCTCCTGTCTTTCTCCACTCTGGCGTATTGACTGTTATCGTATTCCAGCGAATCCCGGCATATCTCCGAATTTAATTACCCAACTCATTCACTGTCCATCTCTCCCTCCCCACCTTAGAGCTGCCACTCATTTATACTGGTTGTTTACCATTTATATTTGGTCCATACAACGCGACCTGTCCACATCCATTTGTTTTTTTAGTGTGGTGATTATATCCTCAACTCTTCTGTTTCCTTGTCAAGAAAGTTCTCTACTTGATTCTTCAAGTGATACTGTTCATTACTCTCTCAGAACTCCAGAGTGCATGTTTTGCAGGACTCTAGGTCTCGGATCCATTAAAAATGTAATAAGAAAATATTAATAATAATAATAAAAAAATAATAATAATAATAATAATCTATCTGTCTATTGCCAGACGCCTCAATCCCGTTTGGGGTGGCCACAAACAAAACGCCTCCACGTCGCCCTGTCCCCCGCCATTTCACTGCCCTGCTCCCAACTCACACCCCCCTCTCTCATATACCTCTCCACCCCATCCCTCCATCTCATCCTCGGCCTCCCCCTCCCTCTTCCCCTCTCCACCTCACTCACATACACTCTCTTCGTCAGTCTTTCACCCTCCATCCTCTCCACATGGCCAAACCACCTCAGTGTGTTCCTCCTAACGCTTCCTATCACATCCACATCCACACCTCAACGCTCCTTTATATCCTCATTTGTCAGCCTGTCTCTCCATGTGACTCCACAGGCTCCTCTTAAATAACTCATTTCCACTGCTCTCACTCTTGACTTGTGTCTTTCCAACAACGTCTAAGCTTCATTTCCATACGTTAGAGTTGGTATCACAATACTGTCATGTAGTAACTTTTTCACTTCCATGCTCACTTCTCTGTTTCTTATCACTGCCTTCAAAGAACCAGCAACCTTTCTTCCCTGCTGTACCCTTTCAAGCACTTCACCTTCCAAACCTCCATCCTTACTCATCACACTACCCAAGTATTTAAACGTACTCACATTTTCCAATTCCTCACCATCCAACCTCGCTGTACATTCACTGACTTCACCTCTCTCAAAGACCATCATTTTACTCTTCCCTACATTCACCTTTAGATTCCATTTCTTACACACTCTCCCAAACTCATCCACCAAGCCTTGCAGCTCCCCTTCGTCTTCACTCAACAACACAGTATCATCTGCAAACAACAGTGCAGGGAGTTTCCAAACACTATCGTCTCTCACCAGGGCCACTCCAACATCCACTACCCTACCTTGTACCTCTTTTATTACCCCATCCATGTACAGATTGAACAACCATGGAGACATGACACATCCCTGTTTCAACCCAACCTTCAAATAGAAAAATTCACTTAGTTCACCATCCACACGCACTGCAGCCTTAGCACCATCATACATACTCTTCACAGCATTCGACAACTTTCCATCTACTCCATATATTCTTAATACTTTCCACAATCCTTGTCTACACCCTGTCATATGCTTTCTCCAAATCCATGAAAGCCGCATACAACTTCTTTCCCTTCTCTAGAAACTTTTCCACTAAAGATCTAAGAATGAATATCTGATCTACACAACCTCTTCCCTTCCTAAAGCCTCCCTGTTCTTCTCCAACTAATTTCTCTATTCTTTCTCTAACTCTGTCAATAAGTATCCTACCATACACTTTTCCTATTATACTAAGAAGACAAATGCCCCTATGATTACCACACACTTCTTTTTCCCCTTTTCCTTTGTACAAGGGAATAATTATACCTGACTTCCAATCCTCCGGTACTCTACCTTCCTCCCAGGCCAATCTGCACATCTTCCACATCCATTCTACTACAATCTCTCCCCCATAATAATGATAATAATAATAATAATAATAATAATAATAATAAATAATAATAATAACAATAATGATGATGATGATAATGATGGTGATGATGATGATAATAAAAATAACAGTAATGATAATAATAGATGATACTGATGACTGCGATTATCCCTTCCAGTTCGAAGAGTCATAATGGTTAAACAAAGTCAACTGGAAACAGTTATCTATCAGTCTGTCCATTATCATTTCCTTTACTGCCCAATCAAGAGAGTGAAGGCCCTGGGTAGGCTACTTAGTGCTAACATTTAAGACGAGAATGACCACTCACCCTACCCTGAGTGGCATGACTTAAGCAGTAAATCTCAACCAATTTTTTTTACGTAAACCCTAACGGGCTACACCCAGTTTCAGTTTCTGAATCTACTAGGCCACCAAGCGCCCATTTGGCTGTCTAGTTACCACCCAACGTAGTAAACGATTTCCTGAGCTGAGAGAGAGAGAGAGAGAGAGAGAGAGAGAGAGAGAGAGAGAGAGAGAGAGAGGTCGTATTTCATCAAGTGAGAGGTTGGTGGGCATCATCACCTATCACATCGAGAAACATCAGAAATATATTAAGGAAGCCTTTAGGTAGCTAATTGAAATAGATTATGCCTATCGACTGTACAAAGGTCATCCAGACAAATAACCATGAACCACTTCAGTGCGATTACTTTTATAATTAGCATTTGTGAAATCTGGGGAGATTTTTCAATGCGGAGAGGATGCATATTTTCTATACTAACCTGTTCTATAACAGTGTACTCTCCTACCCTGTGTAGTATCATTTAGCAGCAGTAAGAATAAAGCAGATTTAACGTCCTCGTAGTCAAGGGCTTAATAAAAGATGTGTTCATCATTTTTTGCTTAAAACTGCTAAAAATTAGTCAAAGGCAGTGTCACACTGGGTCAAAAGTGGCTAACATGCGAGCAGCTTTTGTGAATCACAACAGCTAGCAAAGTTGAGCTGCCGTCACACGCGTGTGTTTTAGCGAGCCTAAACGGTTAGCTGTCGTCTGCCTTGGTGCCTCGTGGTCATTTGTAAACAAACCAGCACGGTGTACGCACTCCCTTTTCCTAATTCTGCATCTGCCTCAGGTACTTCAGCAACTCCAGAGCCACAGGGCAGTCTGTTAGAGTTTTCTTTGCTGCAGGATCCGTATCAAATACTGGTCACAGTTTGCTTTCCACTTATTGTTTGGAAACAAAACAGACAGCCTCCGAGGCTGGTCACCAGAGTGTCTGAATACTGATTTCGTGGCACAGGAAAAAAATAGAAATGAATAAAAACCACAGGAACTAAATTGTATTTACTTAACAGTTTTGGTTAAAGTTTCCTTCTGTGATACCACAATATTTTCTCACCAGTTACAAAATCAATATTAGGCTCATTTGAGTTCTAATCACACAAACAAGCTGTAAGCGAAAACTGTTATCCATTTCGCCTTGCAGGCGAAATCTCTCACTCCGCGGGTCATTTTGACTAACGGCTCACAAAAGCTGCTCACATGTTAGCCACTTTTGGCCCAGTGTGACGCCGCGTTAAGTTGAGGAAGTTGCTGTGACGTGATTTTAAATCCCCTCAGTCCCAAACCGTAATTTTTACCCCCCCCCCCTTTTTTTTTTGTTACCAGACAGCCTTATTCAGCTTAGGAAAGACCTCAGGTAGAAGGGTTTAATGAAGACAATATACACCCCTTTCACTTTGAAATATTTATCCTAAGGTGAATAAAGCCATCTAGAGGAACCTAGAATCGGCAGGTTCATAAAAATGTATTCTGTCTTCTGAAAGGACTAAACCAAAAGTGTCTATCTGGATATATATCTGTCTTTGTCAGTTTATCTATCAGTATTTCTATTGCCGCAACAGAAAACTTACAACTCCAATCAAACTTATCCTGACTCACCAGCAGTCCATCACGTTACGCCCTTTCACTTTCATCGACGTTTTATTTACATACTGCAGACGAGGAGGCAGTTGG
This sequence comes from Coenobita brevimanus, assembly GCF_032717465.1. Lineage (NCBI taxonomy): Eukaryota > Metazoa > Arthropoda > Malacostraca > Decapoda > Coenobitidae > Coenobita > Coenobita brevimanus. Next base: position 8,904,984 of record NC_136996.1, on the reverse strand, counting down.
TGTGAGCTGGTTAGAGGAGCTGCGAGATAGACTGACATCTCCATTTACGTTGGGACAGGACTGTGACGCGAGACGAGGACGGAGTAACGAGAACAGTGCGCTGTGATGGCTGGGTGGCAGGTGTGGAAGAAGGTGGCACGGAGGAGAAGGAGGTGGGATTCAGGATGTGGGAGGGGTGGCAGGTGGGGGATATGATAGGTGACGACGGGAGGGTGAGACATTGGAGATGGGTGAGGGTGACGTGTTACAGTAACTTGGAAGAGTGGTGGGGATGGAGATGAGAAGGGGTTAAGTGTTGGGGGTGGAAGGGGTGGTAAGTGGGGAGAGGGGATAGATGACAGAGAGGAAGAGGTGTTGGAAATGGGAGAGTGTTAGGTGATGGAGGTAGGAGGGGGTGGGGATGGAGGTGGGAGGGGTTAAAGTGTTGGTGGTGGGAGGTGCGCGGAGTGGTAGGGGTAGTGGAAGGCGCATGTGGGGGAGGAGATGTGGCCACCGGGAAAGGGGTGGGTGGATGCAGTGTCACACCCAGCAGAGTCCCACGTCACCGAGACAGGCAACACATTTAATCAACTTGTTATTTGAGAAACTGTCTTTAGGAAGGGAGAGAAAAACATTAATTTTGGTATCTACAATTGCGTCAGTTTCTTATATTTGCACTTGCGTTAGTCTTTACTGTATATAATATGGATATCTATATGTTATTTGTTTTTCTTTTTAATGTCTAACCACCTGTACATATACCATATAGTCTGTGTGTAGTTCAAAGGCTGTTACAATTACCATATTTCCTGCTTGCAGTTGTTAAGGTGTGCCAATGTTATGCCAAGGCAGCAGGAGAATTATGACAAAAAAATTTTAATGTGTGTCACAGTGTATAATAGGCTGTATATCGTACATAATAACATTTTTTATTTCAGTGTGTGTTTCTGAGACATCTACTGCGTTAAAGACAGACATTTCTATATAACAAAGAATACAAACCGAACCTTAAAGTGATTAATAGCATGAACAAAAACTATGTTCCACCAATATCCGACTATGTGAGGAACGCTGTGTTTCAAGTGGCACCTCTGGATGGATCAGCATGGAGGTGAAGCCTTAAAACAAGAATATTCGGTGAATCTACTAACGCTTCAAGGTGTTACGTGAGAGATAATGTAGAAGGACTGAAAAGCAAGATACCTATAGAAACTTTTTGGAATTATTCAGGACTAAATTGTCCTGCTCTTCTCCATACGGACTAAACACTTAACAGGCTCTGAACTCTGGCAGTGTAGGCTCTACAAAGGGAGATAGCGGGTGGAGTGGGGTGATGTGAATGTGAGGAACGGAGTGGAGGTGTGAGTGTGATGTAGCGGGAGTGGTGTGGCGGTGATGGTGGTATGGTAGTGCCTGGGAATCACAAGGACCACACCACCACCCTGCTCCTACACACACAGGCCACCATGTCTCCACCACTACCAGACGGAACACTTCCAAGGTCAGTACATTTCTCTCTAAACAATTCACCATTTATCCGGTAGGACAGAATTGTCCAGCCAACACCCCAAGAGTAGCATCCGACTGGAGGACAATTTATCTCCTGCTGCTTTCCGAAGATCAAGTAAATATACACACACACACACACACACACACACACACACACACACACACACACACACACACACACACACACACACACACACACACACACACACAAACAAACACAAAAACACAAAAACACACACACACACACACACACACACACACACACACACACACACACACACACACACACACACACACACACACACACACACACACACACACACACACACACACACACACACACACACACACACACACACACACACACACACACACACACACACACACACACACACACACACACACACACACACACACACACACACACACACACACACACACACTAAAATCTTTACCAACTCATATTTATTCTCATACACAGTCATGAACTCTTATTTACACTTTCTCTAATCATCATCATCATCATTGGCAGCCAGCGTAGAGGTTAGAAGACACAACTTTCGTTTTTTTTTTTTTTTTTTCAGTTTTGTTTTACATTATGCCAGTAATAAATTCAGGTTACTTTGAGGCTATTTAGGGTTTTCATATTTAATCATGCCTAACCTTGTAAAATCAGGTCTTGCAAGTAATTTCATGTATTGTTACAGCCATTTCTATACTCAGTTTCAAGCATACTCGGACACATTTAAAGACACTGAGGCACATATGTTACATTTCGGTTCAAGTCGGGTTAATTCAATCCAGTTAAGGTTATATCAGGACCAACCAGTTCAAAGTAAGTCTATTCAGGCCACGTTAAGTCAGTTAAGGCTCTTCACATCTAACCAGGCCCAGTCAGATCAGAGATCAGATAAGTTCAGAGCCATTCATTGACAGTTCGTTTCAGACAAAATTATTAATCCAGTTAATTGTATTAAGGCAACTTAGGTCATTTAAGGCTCTCCGCATCTATGCCTACCCAGGCAGGGCAATTCATGTCAGTTCACAGCAATTTGGACACATTTCGGTCCATCCCTAGTTATTAGTGTCACCTCAGAACTGTTTAGGCCCATCTCATCCTTATCGACCCGGTCAGGTTACATTATGCAGGCTTTAGGATATTTAGCATCAGTGAGGCCCATTCACGTCATTTACTGTAGGTCGTCAGGTCCATCACAACTGTTAAAGTCTAGTCAGAGCAGTTCAAGACCATTCAGTTCCATTAAGTTTCAGTTATGTCCAGTTAGAACCAGCGAGGGCCTTCACATTCAGTCGTGCTCCACTGTATCAGTTCGGGTCCATCCAGATAGTTTTCGTCATCAGTTAGCCCATTTCGGTAACTTTGGACCGATTCACATCTATTCAAGCAAGCGTAGTCATTTTAGTCATTCTGTTTATTTTTATCTACATTCAAATCTAAGTACTGTACATCGTTACAGACCTATTTCAGTCCGTATAGCTAGGTTCACCAAAATGGGTTGTAACCCACTACAGGGGAGCATTGTCCTACTGTCGAAAGAAGTAGTCCTGCATTAGCTAGAATGAGTAACTAATTGCTTCCCTACCCTTTAAAGTCTAAATGGGTATGCTCAGCCTCGTCCCGTTAAAATCAGAAACTAATGCCGGAGTGTGTTGAGCTATATCGACTTACAGTAGACAATTCAATTTCGATTTGTACAAAATAACGCAAGTATACGAGTACAGATGACAAGGAAGGGAGTAGAGGGTATTTAACTTGTATAATAATTGTGTTCCATAAGTTGTGGGTAAAAAAAAATAATAATAATAATCTAACAACGTCTTTACAACATAAATATAAATTTTCTCAGAAAGGAATGAAAAGTATACTGATATAGGCTACATATATCAAGTGGAGGGATAAGGTGAGAGGTTCATGAGAGCAGACGAAACTAATATAAATAATAGTCACAACTACGTTTTTCGACGGGCAATAAGAGGTGGACAGTTTCTGTAAGTTGAGTGGTTACCCAGATTTTGGAGTCCAAAAAAGTAGTAGGTAGTGGAGATGATAAAATTAGATATGAAAATATTCACGGAATGGGATACTATAAGGTAAGAACGTTGAAGTAAGAGTGGAGATTGTTAGTTGAGTGCCAGTAGGAGTCATTGCCTTATAGTGAACTGAAATTGGGTGCTGTTGCTGATGGTTATCATGATAATGATGATGACGATGATGATGATAATCATTATTCACAATGTGGTCATCCAACTGAAGAAGTACATACAAAACCAAAAAATTCTACTAGAATCGTGCTTATTTTCCACTTAACGACTTTCAGAATGTAGTCGTTCAGCCTTCACACTTCTTTTTTTTATGCCTGGGAGAAAGTGGTAGGAGTTCGAAATATCCTACAGCAACTCGTCAAACACGATCGGTAGTAGGGAAAAATACAAAGACGTCTTTTCCATGTAGGGTCTGCAGCCGCATCTTTCCCTCTGTAGTGTTAACAAGGATGACGTATTGTAGCCTATTCCTGCCATTACCACACGATATTAATCAGTTTAAGAGCATCATGTGGCACTGGAGGGATTAGAGAAGGATAGATCTAAGGCCCCCTCCTCCTCCCAGTCCGAAAAAATTCCCCCAGAGTGGATGAATCGTTTGGTTGTAGAAAAACTTTATCGAAAGTAGCGTAATCGGGCTGTAAGAATAAGCAACTTCACTCAGATACCGCGTTTTATATGCAGTTACTGCTATCAACCGTCGCTTTTATTCAGTTTTGGAGAGGCTTCTAAAACTAAAGAAATAAGATATGGCCTACATTAACCTTGCCGCTATAGGGACGTGTCCTCAGTTGAATAAAATAATCTGATGATAGACATGAGAAGAAGAAGAAGAAGAAGTAGAAGAAGAAAGAGACGACGAAGACGAAGAAAACAAAAACAAAGACTAAGGCGATGGCGATGGCGAGACGATGACGATTAGATTAATGCCTGCCAATTATACGATGATCGTTAAGGCGGACTATTAGTTATTTTAGCTGAGTCCCTGTTTATCTGAGTCCTAATTTCCATCAAGTTTATGACAAGGAATAGTCTTATTTGCATCCAAGAGAGGTGAAATGATCCGTCTTGATGAGGCCAGGGACGTGGAGAAGGGGGTTTGGTGGATTGGGAGGGATGTGAAGAAAGGGGGTAGAATTAATTAAGAAGGAAGCGTACCGCCCCTCACACTTGCCACAAAGACAAAAGAAACCTACACAATGCCCTTATTGTTCCTTGTTTAATTAATTTTCTCTCATTTGAGGCCACCTTTATTACCTCGAACTTGACCCATTATGGATGAGACAGCTCTTCTACTCAAGGATAGGCTTTCTTATTCCACAGAGAGTGAGATACAAGAGCCTGAGGATTCCAGTACTAATACCATTAACCCTCATGGTAGAGGTAACTCGGATTTTTTATTGAAACTATGCCACTAAGCAGTTGTATACTACTGAGTGTTAGTATGGGAGCTTTAAAGCGTTGATAGTCATATCATCACTTCCCTTGTGTGGTATTCTGTTTCTGCTATTTTAGATATTTTAATTCAGGTAAGAAATCGACCCCCGTGTTAATGTTGATTGAAATAATTCTTTCGTGGTTCGAACAACTCTAGCATTTTATTCCAGATAGTGCAAAATAATTTTATTTAGCTGAGAGTGAGTCATACGAACGCGAGAGTTAATAACCATTTAAGGATGACTGCCATTGAAAACACCCATTCCCACCAAATCCGCCAATGGGATTTGATTAGATTAGACGGCAATCACTGTGGTATTTGTGTTCATAAATATTCATGTTGTAACATACCACAAATTGGTCTATATTTCACTTTGTTTCATGTTATGTGTGAATGTCCGCTCTAGTTTCCATGGCCGTGTCATCGTCACATTCGTCAGATTTAGTGCACTTTTAAATTTTCGCCCAGATTTTTGATGCATAGTAAACTAATTTAATATTAGATATATCCCTGTTCCACTTTAAGATTTCTGTTATTAAAATATAACTGCGATGTTTTCTAAATAGTGTACTTAAAATATATATATATATATATATATATATATATATATATATATATATATATATATATATATATATATATGGGGGGGGCGGTGGCTCAATCGATAGAGAGGTGGCCTGCAGTTCTAATGGACCCAAGTTCGAATCTCGGCTGGGGCAGGGAACAGTTTAAGAATTTGAATTTGATAAAAACCAATCTTTACTGATCTACCAGAAGACCCGCCGACATGTCATAAAAATACCCCCGCTAATACCAGTACACCAGTCCTGTATGAGACAGCCCTAGCATGTATTCAATATGGACGGTGGGTGTTAGTGCCGAAGTGGTGGCATGTAGAGGTGTATGGTATGTAAGGGAGGACTACTGGGCCCCGGAATCAGGCTGAAAAGCCTATGCCCAGAGTCGGACACATATATATATATATATATATATATATATATATTGTTACGCCCACGTCCATCACTGCCACAGGCTCCAACGGTACAGGAAGGACGTTGTCCAGTGAGTTGTTCTTATGGGCAGCCTTTGGGTGAACAAGATCGGCTCATACGTGGTAAATATCCACTGGCTTCTTAAGTTTGCTGTCTTCATTTTCCAAAGAAATTCAGTTATTGCTTGCCGGTTTCACGTCACTGTTTTCATAAGTACCGGTGATATAGCTACAGCCTTCACTAACTGCACCGACACTGAACTGACAGTGAACTATACTCAAACTGAACTGAAACGAAACTGACTGCCCAAAGCTCTTTCACCTCCTTAAATAGCCTTCCCTGCTTCTCAAGAATTCTAGTACATTCTCGAAGGGGCAACAGTTACCAACTCGGAGACATCCAAAGCATCCAGAGTTTTCTTTCATTACATAACACTCTAAATGCTTTAGCATAGAAACTAAGATAAAATTACATGATCAAACAAATAATCGCATAACTAAAACAGCATGGAGAAAACGAGCACAAAAATTAATATATAGCTTTAAAAAGTACTGCTGCTCACAAACAGCAAGCTAACTGGCAACTCTGACATGTAGCGGAAAAATTCAAGAATCATCGGAAACCTACCAGTACTTTCTATCTAGCAAATTCCGATTCTCAACATTACCCCTTCCCTAGTCCTTTGTCGTCTCGACAAAACTACACAATTTATACAAACATAACCATTAATCCAGACTAAACATTTAATTATACACAAAATAATCCTTCAACTTATCAGGTATTCTATGCTGCTTCTGATGATGTCCCTGCTCCTTCACACTGTCCGCTCCTTCTGGAATGTCTTGGCCCTCTTCCTGATTCACTTCTTCTCTTGGGAAACTGTCACCATCATCTTGTACTTCAGCTCCATGGTCCTCCTCAATATCCTATGGTATGGTTGAGCATGGTTCCTCGGAGATGTCCCAGATATACTGTCCCGGCGGTCCAACACAGTATAAGGCCCATCCCGTGGGCTCTACAGCTTCGGTGACTATCCCTTCTTCCACTGAGGCTTGTATAACCAAACTTTGTCACCATCCTTGAAGCTCACCTCACTTGCCTTTGTATCATACTTGCACTTCATCTTCTTGCACTTGATGATGTACCTCAGCCAGTCTTTCCTAAAGATGCTTTGCATAGATGGAGGTGTATGTAGGCAGCTCTTCACCATGTGGTCTTCCCAATAACAAGTCAATGGGTAAATGTAACTTGTGGCCCAGCATCAGTTTTGCAAGGGTGTAGCCTAGCCAGTAGACTCATGGGATGCAGGCTGATATGCCATCAGCAAAGCAGGTAATTTCTGGCCCCATTCTGTTTGTCCCACTATGCCTGGGGTGGGGAACCTTTCTCCTATTAAGAGCCATTTGGATATTTTTAACACCATTTGCTGGCCATACAAAATTATCAGCTTAAAGTCAACTGCAGCCCAGCATATATATATATATATATATATATATATATATATATATATATATATATATATATATTCATGAGTTTATGAAATTGCTTTTATGAATTGCCTCACAGGCCTGATCAAATGGTCTTGCGGGCCTTATACGGCCTGGAGGCTGGGCGTTCCCACCCCTGCTCTATGCTGTATTTAGCCAGTTCTTATCCCACGGTCCAGTTGAATTTCTCCTCCATCCCATCTGACTGTGGCCTTAGTGAGGTCGTCCTAGTCTTCTTGATCCCCAGTAACTTGCAGCACTCACGTAAGACAGCAGACTCGAAGTTTGTACCCTGCTCTGAATGTAGCTCTTGTGGCATCTCAAAACGGCAGAAAAAAATGGTCAACCAACACCTGAGCGACAGTCACAGCCTCTTGATCGGGGATGGCTTAGACTTCTGGCCACTTTGTGAACTAGTCCATGGTGACACATATATACCCGTTTCCTCTTTCAGTGAGTGGCAAAGGTCCAGCAATGTCCACCGCTACTCTTTCAAGCATTGCATCCTCTTGGTACAGCTGGTGAGGGGCGCAACCACGATTCTTGGGTCCCTACTTGACACATCATAAATCACAGGCCCAACACCACTCTTCAACATCCTGATGCATGGCAGTCTCACAACCAGCTTAGAGTTTTCTTCATTCCCAGGTGCCAACTAGTTATCTGGTTATGGGACTCATCCACGATCTCGGACCTCATTTTCTTCGGAACCACCAGTTGCCAATATTTGCTGAGGCCATCGGATGTTTCCTGTTGACCCTTCGGTAGTCCGTTGTTCAAATGAAGAAGGTCCCACTGACTCCAGTAGCTCTTAGTCGCAGGGCTGAATCTGGAAACCTCTTCCCAAGATGGTCGCACTGTACCCTGCTGCAGCCACTCTTGCACTGGTTGCAAATCTGCAGCCTCTATCTGCATCCTCTTCAGGTCTTCTTCAGCTGACACTGGCCCTGTCACTACAGTACAACGGCATTTCTTGCTAAGATTCCCAATCCTGCTACACTGCTTGCCATCTCTTCTTTTGTCTTCTCACATACTATCAGTCAAGGTTCTCTTGCATTTCCTCAATGGTGGGGCTTCTTGGGAAAAACTGGATGGTTATTGCCTGTTGTCACCAGCCTTTACTAATTTACTCTCATCCTTCTTGTCTTCTGCAGCATTCTTCATGCCATCCTTCTCATTTGGACAATCATAGCTGAAGTGTCCCACCTTACCACATGTCCAACACCCGTTTGTTGCAATCATGGGTTTCCTTCCACTGTTCCGTCCTTGCTCCTTTTACCATTTGTAACATTCCACCTTCTTGTGCCCTGGCTTCTTGCAGAACCAGCAACCTTCTCTGATCTTCTCCTGTTCTCTCTTCCACTTATTGCAGTCCACTTTCTTATGTCCTGGCTTCTCACAATACCAGCAACTCCCTCTGATCTCCTGTAATGTCTCTTGAAGCTGTGTGTCTCATTCTTTCTTGTCTTCGTTCTGTGCTTGTAATTGTTCATTGAGGTCTTTCTGTCCTTCATTCTGTGATTGCAATTACACTTTGTGCCTGTCGTTGTTCTTTGAGTTTTTTCTGTCCTTCATTCTGTGCTTGTAATAGCTTCATGATTGCAGCCAGTAATGCCCCCTCTTGTAGGTTTGACTCACTGCAGCACTTTTCTAATGATCCACACTCCTGACACCAATGTTACATCCCCGTCTCACACTGCCACAGGCTCCAACAGCAGTAGTTCAGTACAGGAAGGACATTGCCCAGTGAGTTGTTCTTCCCAGAGGCAGCCTTTCAGTGCACAGCAGCAGATCAGCTCAGGCATCGTAAAATAAACACTGGCTTCTTGAGTTTGCTGTCGTTATTTTCCAAAGAATTACACATAATGCTTGCCAACTTCGCTTCACTGCTTTCACAAGTACCGGTGATATAGCTACAATCTTCACTAACTACACTGACACTGAACTGACAGTGAACTATACTCAAACTGAACTGAAACGAAACTGATTGCCCAAGTCTCTTTCACATCCTTATATAGCCTTCCCTACTTTCCAGAATTCTAGTACAGTCTCGAAGGGGCAAAAGTTGCCAACTCAGAGACATCCAAAACATCCAGATTTTTCTTATATTACATAACTAAATGCTTGAGCATAAAAACTGACATAAAATTACATGATATAACAATCACATGAATAAGACATTCTAGAGAAAAAGAGCACAAAAATTAATATATAGCTTTACAAATTACCTCCGCTTACAAATAGCAGGCTAACTGGCAACTCTGACACGTAGCGGAAAAATTCGAGAATCGCCGGAAACCTACCAGTACCTCCTACCTAGCAAATCCCACTTCTCAACAATATATATATATATATATATATATATATATATATATATATATATATATATATATGGAGCCTCTGTGGTACAGTGGTAGAGTGTGCGTTTCATACACGGGTGAACCAGGGTTCGCGCCCCGCCAGGGTCATAAACTTTGGGAGTGTTCACCTGGCCACGTACTGCATTGGCAGACACCAGGGGTGCTGTGGTTGAACCAGTGTCGCTTACTATAAAGTATGCTTGCACCCAGTCGGCTTGCGCGGGCCGATTACACTTGGTTCACAGACTACACACACATCCAAAGCCACTCCAACACGACAGTTACACTAACAAGCACTTCTAACCCTACATACAATCTCTACTAGACAGCCTAAGCACTTGGTAGAGATACATCGGCTGTATCGTCCCGACTTCGGTCGGGATAGGCCGGTCCTGCAGTGGATACTTAAACGGCGGCTGATGATGATGAGATATATATATATATATATATATATATATATATATATATATATACCACAGGAGAAATGAAAGGAGCGACAGTGAGTACTTTCGTGTATTGCATCTTCAGACAGAGTGAAAAAGAAATGTAAAGGATAGAGGCCTTTTATGCACACCAGCAGCAGGGAGAGCCCAGTACCACCTAAGGTGGTGGCGCCCTTCTTTCCAGCAGTAATTGCACACTCCCTGTGGATGTGCAGTAAAGAGACCTCTACCCTTGACGTTTCTTTCTCACTCTGAAGATGTATTATACGAAAGTACTCACTGTCGCTCCTTTCATTTCTCCTGCGGTTATTTTGCGTACATATCTTCACGGTGAAGTGAAGTTTCTAAAATATATATATATATATATATATATATATATATATATATATATATATATATATATATATATATATATATATATATATATATATATGACGCCGCGGCAGCGTGCCTGGCAGGGATTAATGCTACACACCTAAGCCCATGAAAGTCAAGTCGGATACTTCGTAGCATGTACTCCACTTAGTTAATTTCTGAGCCCTGTACTACCTAAGGTGGTGGCGCCCTCCTTTCCAGCAGTAATTGCAAAGTAGACTTCTCTTGACGCTCCTTCCCCGTCAGACTTAACATATGCATCTGATGGGGAAGGAGACAAGGGGCAGTCACACCCCGAAACAGTTTTACGCCAGACTGTGACTACATGCAAATGAAGGTACCGAATTTCTTGATGTGAACGGAAGCAGACTGGAGAGAGAATAAGATTTTGATCCTAAATTAATATGCCATGGAGTTGTAGGAAGAATGTTATATTTATGAATGTATCCCACTAGTTTTGTATTGACCTCTAAGGACATGCAAATGAACTCGCCGAATTACCTGATATAAAGTGACGCAGACTGGAAAGGGAATGAATTGCTGAGACGAAATTACTATTCCCTGAAGTCATGGGAAAAAAGAAAAATTAATATTTGAACAAGTAACCCTTTGTCTTCATGCCCTTCACTGTAAAAATGGACGCTAAACATTATTGCCACAAACTCTTACAGTGTTAATTATCCTCTCCTCTCCTTTCCATCTTTCTCCATTTCCTGCCTCCCTTCCTTCCTTCGTCATTCATCACGGTCGTCATCTTTTCCCCCTCAGATGGCCGTGTTTCTCGTCCCCTTCTCTCTCTGACAGCCGTCCTCTCTTTCTGTCCGTCTGTCTGTTGGTCTGTCTGTCTGTCTTGTGTGTGTGTGTGTGTGTGTGTGTGTGTGTGTGTGTGTGTGTGTGTGTGTGTGTGTGTGTGTGTGTGTGTGTGTGTGTGTGTGTGTGTGTGTGTCTCTTTCTCTCTCTCTCTCTCTCTCTCTCTCTCTCTCCAAAAGTCTTATCACCTTGCCACACCAAGTTCGCTTTCTCTCGCTCACTCTCTCATCTTCACTCATGTTATTGCCTCCTCTCCTTTATATTCATCCATTCAGCTTCCGTCCGTCCTCTTACCGTCAGCCTTCGTCCTCCTTCCTTTCTTGCCTTCACCAGTGTTTTCTTCACACGAGCCATATACGTTTTCTTTATCTTCATCCATGCACTTATTTTTAATCTATATTTCAACTCTTAAATTATAATTTCTCTCCCTCTCTCTCTCTCTCTCTCTCTCTCTCTCTCTCTCTCTCTCTCTCTCTCTCGATGCACATCATTCTTTCCTTTTAAAGTCTGAACCATGCAGTATTCTCTCATCTGTTCTTCCATGCACGTTTCTTTCTTTTCTCTCAGAAATGCAGCTGATTCTTCTTCCTGTATTTCATCCACGTATTGCAGTTTCATTTATCTTCTGTTTGCCGTCCTTTTTCTGCTCGCCATGCATTTTTTTATTATTTTACCATTAGCCATGTCTCTTCTTCCTGAACTTTTAAAATGGAATTTTCTCTCACTTCTTATACAGCTTCTCTCTTTTGTTTACTTTCAGTCTCGCATCTGCTGCATCTTTCTTTACTTTAGCCATGAAATTTCCTCCCCCTCTCTTCGCCAACTTCGTATTCTTCTTTTTCTTACCTTCAAACTTGCTACTTCCTTTTCTTCCTAAACTTCTTCACTACAGTAACGATTTTTACATTGCGTTCCCTATCTTCCGACGATTTTCCTCAGTTTCGGGGAGACATTCTGACTTTCACTGTTAGGTGGAATATTCATTAACACCTACAGTACTAAGGTGTTCTAAGATTACTGTAATAAAATGTAACAGAAGAAAATGAAATATAGCAATGTCTGCGATGAAGAGCTTCACTTTAGCGATTTTATCTCTTTTTCTTCATTCATGCATCATCATTCTCTCTCTCTCTCTCTCTCTCTCTCTCTCTCTCTCTCACACACACACACACACACACACACACACACATACAGGCACACATCTCCAGTCATGTAGCTTCCTTTGCTCTCTGTATTTTAGCTGCGCAGCTGACGTTTTCCTTCCAACATAGAGTCGTCTGATTCAGTCATTAGTCATACAGACTCTCCTTTATATCCTTCTTGTCATATTCGTAGACATTGTCTGTATCATTTTTCAAAAAGCATTCGATAAAGTTCAGCAGAAGTCTCCTTCAGAGACTCTAAACACATAATGTTGTGGCAACGTCCCCAGGGGGATCAGTAATTAAGATATGGAACTTAAAGAAATAGTAACGATAGTCGTAGACACGGCAGATAATCAAAATGAAAGACTCTACAAGCGAAGTGCTACGGGGTTCGCTGTAGAACCTTCTTCCTTACGTATGCTGTGCTGACGAAAGCTTTTGCTATATAATATGCAAATTCCTTTATGATACAAATATTTTAACTGAGAGGACATGCATCTTGAAAGGCAGCTGTTGTAGACAGATGATGATGATATATATAACTGGTTCCAAATGAGGCAGATGAACTTCAGGATTGGTAAACGCGAAGTGCTAAACGGAAAAGCCAGGTAAACTATGAATAATATTAAATTTTATACTCTTGCATTGCTACAGGGGAACGAAGGGAGGGGGGTAGCTAGTTGTCCCGGGTCCCACCAGTCAGGCTCTTACCCGCATTGGTCCCCCTATTTAAAATATTGGTGAAAATATATTGTGTGCACACACTGTAGCAGTGCATCGCTACCAGAATGACGCTCTACCCCCCTACCCCAACCCGATTTGGCGTGACCAAACTACGGTACTGAGTTGACAGTGCGCGCGCGCGCGCGCGCGCGCGCACGCACACACACACACACACACACACACACACACACACACACACACACACACACACACACACACACACACACACACACACACACACACACACACACACACACACACACACACACACACACACACACACACACACACACACACACACACACACACACACACACACACACACACACACACACACACACACACACACACACACACACACACAAAGATTTGAGAAAGAAAAGAAAATGCGAATCGCAGTAACCATAAATCTGAAACCAAGCATTCAGCATCCTGAGGTCATTTGCGTGCAGTCCTAAATATTCCACTGGAGGCTTGGACCTTTACATTTCAGTGGGCGGCAGCCAAGAAACTTTCGTATGATTGCTTGGGTCTGGTCGGGAAGCTGTGTGTGGAAAAGAAGTGGGGTGAAAATGTGATAGCTGGCGTCTTACGACTGCACGTCCATTGAAATCGTTTCTTCACTCAGTATGAGGTCAGCTCAGTCGACTTACATCCAGAAACGTACTCCTTGCTAGGTAAACAAAGATATGAGAGCTTATAAAAATGTGTTCGGTGATTCCACTGGTCCAGGATTGGAACTCTGCTAGTCTCACTTGCGAAGCGAACATGCTACAGCTACACCACCGATACCACAAGGTTTTTAAGAAAGTCAGTAAATTAACTGGATTCATCAGTAGAGCATGCAAGAAATATGTAATTTAAAAAATCTTGCCTTGTGTAATCCCCTGATATACCCACAGTCTGGAACAGCTCATGAGGGTTCAGCTGGTGATGACAAAAATTATCTCTAGATTACGGAATTAACCATTCAAGGGCCATATAGAATAAAAATTTATGTTTACTGTAACTAAATGCAGAAAAACCAAGTCTTTAGTGGTGCTAGCAATAAAGCAGCCGACCTGTTAGCCCCAGCGGGGTTTGAATTCTGTTGCAGCAGCTAGTGCCACACGACTTTCTGCTGTGTTAGATAAACTGACTACCAAGAGTAACTACTAGGGGATGTAAGTGTGGTAACAAACACGTTGCAGTTACCTTGCATCTCGGAATAGTGGGTGAATAAACTGCCACAGGCTCACAGGCCTGTGTAACGAAGATGAGCACCATGGTTAAACACTTTATGACGTCTATTCCGAATTTACTAAACTTTTTACTTACCTGCCCATCTCTTGTCCAGTCGTTGATTGTTCCATCGGGAGCGTAGGGTCCCGGAACTAGGCACTTGGTACAGACACTTCAAGCGAGAGAATCAAGTTACGCATCGCTGAGCGATTTTATTTATAAGAAATAAACCCAACCATCCTTCGGTTGCCATACCCTATGGACCAAATCCGGTTATAACATCAACCCAGATTACTAGCCGCCCGTCTGGTTATACTCGTACATTTAACCCCTAGCTTAGTGAATGGATTCCTGAACTACAAAAAATAATATGGCTTGTCACTTGTGTAGAGTCGTCCTATGATATTCACACCTGCCACATGTTATCCAAAATTAATCAAAGTAAACAAACTCAGTAAAAAACATGATAAGGCAGTAAAAGAACACCTAGTTGTATATTTGTCTAACTTCATACTGGAGGTAATGGTAATAGCATTGTTGGCAAACATATTCATTGACGTTAAGCAATGAATTTCTTTTTCAAGAGTTTTAAGTATATGGGACCAACTTCCTTCCTACCTTAAAATTTAATACAGTACAAATGTTTAAAACTCCTTATGATAAATTATTGGCTTCTAAACTTCATCTAAATATGCTTATTACAGAGGAGTAAATTTTGTCAAGTGGGTTGCTTTTTTAAACCCAATGCATGGAAGACTCAAACACAAAACTGCATCGTTATGTTTCTCTTACTGAATTGATGTCACATGCCGTACAGGGTAAGATTAGGTATTACTTTATTTATATTCGTCCTTTTTTATGAAATTTCCATGAGAGCGTTTCTATCCTGCATGATAGTCCTTTTCGTTTTTTGCTGCCGACTTAGGCACTAGCATTAGAGGGGAAGAGAAGGAGAACGTTGTTGTTATGATGTTCGTGTCTTTACTTTGCTGAGCATATACTTTAATTGTAATCAACCATATAGCAAACGGCTACGATGGGACAGATATATATCTGTTTCTGTTTGCTCATCATCCACTTACTCGATGTAGTGCTGCTCTCGGGTGGCTGCCCTTTCCTCTCTTCCTTCCTTCCTCTATTGTCTTTCTTTCCTTCATCATTCTTTCCTCTTCTGTATGCCTGCGGTGGCCTTACACTCCCACTTCAGTGTTTTTTTGCTTTATTCTTTCCCCTTCCTTTTGCCTATGGCTGATTCTACACTCAGTGACAAGCCAAATGGTTTTCTGTACACCAGGAAACCATTTACTACGCTGGGTGGTAACTATATAACTAAATTATGGCGCCTGGTGGTTTAATGGGTAATTAAGGCGCTCCAAACTGATTGAGCTAGTGCATGTTTAAATTCAGTTGGTGATTGGGGTTTTATTTCTCACGTAATGCCACCCAGGGATAAGTGAGGCTGGTCATTCTCATTCTTAAATGTCAGTAACAACTTGCCTAGCTCCGGGCTTCAGCGCTCTTTATGAGGCAACACATGACTAGATGCTGATGATGCCGATGATGATGATACTGTTTGCTTTCCCGTGTACTTGCGTGATACCAAGTTCCTCCGCACTGTCATTGTTAAGTCATGCATTTTTCTGTTCTTGTCATTAGCCTGGCTATGCGGTTTTCTTCTTCTCTTTACCTCCAGTAATGTCATTTCCTTCCCACTCCTATTGTCATTCATGCACCAGCTCCTTTTTTATCATCAGCAATTAACCCCTTCACTCAGATAACGTATATTTTATATTTCAGTCCGTTATCACTAAAGATTTATTCTACAATTTTTATTCAAATTAATGATATTTCTAACTCCTTCAGCTCGAAATGCCTCCCCAAAGCTAGAGAAAATCGCCCGATTTTAGAAAGAATAAATTTAAGAATGCGTCACTGAACTGAAACGGGTACACATTTTGTCCTCCACTAACTTCAGGAGTTCAATTTCTTTTTCTCTAATATTTTAAGTCATGCAATCTCCTCCTCCTCGATGTTAAGCCATGCAACTTTTTTTTTTTCTTTCGTCAACCATGCGGAATTTTTCTCCTTTCATCAGTTATGCAGTCTCCTTCCTCTCACCCTCTGTCATAAAAATTTTCTTTCCTTCATCATCTACAGTCATGCATCTCTCATTTCTTCTCGTCAGACATGCAGTTCGCTTCTCTCGCATTGCCTCCAGTCATGCCCTTTTATTGCTTTCTCTTCCTGCCAGTCATACACTTTTCCTTTCCTTTCTTATCCTCATTCCCTACAGACATTTAGGTTCGGTTTTAATTTTTTCCCACCTCTCTCTTTCTCTCTCTCTCTCTCTCTCTCTCTCTCTCTCTCTCTCTCTCTCTCTCTCTCTCTCTCCATCTATCTATTCATCTATCTATCTCTCACGAACCTCCAGAAATATAAGTTTAAGTTCTTTTGTGTTTACTATTAGCCATGCATTTTTTCTCTCGTCCTATCAACCATCCTTCACATCTATCCCCTTCATTTTCTTATCTCAAGTCAAGCAGCCTCAGTCCTTACTTACCTTCACACATACATATTTTTCTCTTCTCTCTTATTTCTGCAGATATGAGGTCCTGTTTTTGTTTATTTTTTAATCCTGTTACTACCATCATTTTACTAGCCTTGAGAATGTCAAAGTTATGAAGGGATTAGTGAAAGCTAATTAAAGACCTCCAGTTACAGCACTTCAGTCACTTCTAATTCACGTTTAATGGCCTTGAGTTACAGTAGTAGTATATGAAAGATGTCGCCATATTGAAAGGGTACACATCTCCATATTGCATATTTCTTTCCTATCGCCTTCTTCCATTCCTTTTTTCTCCAGCACGCAGATTTCTTCATTTCCTCTGATCTTCAGTCATGCAGTCTCCTTTCTTTATCCCTCCTGCCTTCGGATACATTTCTCCTCCTGCCAGCGTGAAGACAAAGCTCCTCTCGGGCGCATTCCACTTCCATTCCTCCTCTGAGGGCGTCCTCTTTGGGCCCCTTTCACTTGTAACTCTGATTTCTTCGCGCGAAAAGCTATCGTTCGTTTTTCAGTCTTTCCTGCCTTTTCTTATTCTTTTTCAGACTTCTCTTTCTTATTTCCTTTTGGTTCCTCTCACACTTTGCTTTGATATTCTTTCCCTCTTGCCCTCTTTCTCCTTTTCCTTTTCATTATTTCCTTACATATAATTTTTGCATAATTAATTCCTCTCCCACTGAACCTCTCCTTTTCGATTTCTCCCTTAATACTCTCTCTCTCTCTTTCTCTCTCTCTCTCCTCCTCTCCTCCTCCTCCTCCTCCTCCTCCTCCCGTTTCCTAACATACTTTTTCTCTCATATCGTCTCTTAATGACTGTTTCTCTCATCTCATTTTATTTATCGTTATCTCACACACATTCGTCCTCTCTAACCACTTACTCTTACACTCCGCTCCCTCTTATTTTCTATCCTGTGTCCTCTTTATTTCTCTTATCCGTTTAGAATTTTCCTTCTCTTCATCAGTCCTTCGCACACTTCTCTTTTCTTGACTTTTCCTTCCCTCACTCTCCTTACTGTCTTCACCTTTTTTTTTTTTTTTTTTTAGGAGGGCGGGATTTCTTTGCAATTCTTTCCAATTTTTAATTTTATGCTCAATTACCATCCACCTTCTCCTGTTCCTATACACTATCCTATTCATTTTCTCAACCTTTCCTTTATTTTCCAGTTCCTCTTCCACTTTCTGCTCATCTCCCATTCTTTATAATATTTTTTTCCCCTCATTTATCCCTACCTCACTCTTTCCCTCTCTCCTTCAAGCCACCTTTTCATCTCCTGTTATGATCTGTTTTCCCTACGTCTTCCTCCCTTACTTGCATCCCACATAATATTATTCCTCCTTTAATTTATTCTTTCCTAACCTCTCCCTCTCACTCCACTATGCCTCGGTTTTTATCCCCATTTCTGTTCTGGCTTCTCTCTGTCCCCGATACTCATCCATAATTATTCACATGTTCCTTCTAACATTCCTCTGTTTGTCTGTCTGTCTGTCTGTCTGTCTGCCTCTCTGTCTCTGTCTCTGTCTGTCTCTGTCTGTCTGTCTGTCTGTCTGTCTGTCTGTCTCTCTCTCTCTCTCTCTCTCTCTCTCTCTCTCTCTCTCTCTCTCTCTCTCTCTCTCTCTCTCTCTCTCTCTCTCTCTCTCTTCCTTCCCACCGACTTCCCCCTCCGGCAATTACTCTCCCTCGTACTGGACCAAATCGCATGGACAATGGAATCACAGTCAGCGCTGAAAATAACCCCATTCACGCCTTTCCATTGTCGGGCCGGGCGATGTACTGAACAGGGACATGGGACAGCTTTAATTTTGGCGTCCACAACCTCCATGGATGATACAGGGTTTGAGATGGTCCCAGTTTTTCTGGTTTATTGGGACATATTCTGGACCATCTCTCTCTCTCTCTCTCTCTCTCTCTCTCTCTCTCTCTCTCTCTCTCTCAAACAAGCAAACACACACACACACACACACACACACACACACACACACACACACACACCTTATATTCATGCATTCATTTTCTTTATTCCTTCTTATCTCTTACATCTAAACTGTTGTGGTAAATCAGTTCACAAAATTAACCAAATTCAGTTTACCAGTTTCTACGGGCGGCCAAGAGACAGCACCGTTCCATTACCTAATTGTACCACCTGGGCGTTCAGCAGTTTTGTCCTTGGCTCGCCTCTTCTCATTAAGGGAATGGACCCATCTATTCGCCTACACAACTTGTCGAACAAAAGGCAGTTCTCGTTAAACCTCTGGGTACTAATTTCCATCGCTCATTTTTATCCCCGCATGGCATATTTCTCCAGAAATGGTTTGACCCTCGAATTTCTGGCCTGGAAAAGCCGTAGAGATTAAACCAGTGCTGTTAACTCGTCTAAATAGATGGTAAAGTTCATTTCTCACAATTTTTTTTTCTCCTTTTCATTACGTTTACTACCATTCCACGCTAGAATGCTTAGAGTCGGGCTAAGGCAAGAAGACTTGGAAAATTTATATGAGCGGGAAAACTTTGGATGGGGAATACTCTAAAACTCCATAGCAACATGAAACCACACTCCCAATCTCCTGCTCGGAATTGAAAACCTTTGACTTTGAATCTACGGCCCATTGAAATTGTTCACGCTTGTAACTACGATTACATTTTAAAAATCTCCACCAGTAGAGGTCTGGCAAACATAAATGGAAGGTGCACACTTTTGTTTTTAAGTTAAATCACACACCACCAACGTCGGCGACTGTACATCGCCCATTTTTTACAGGGTGTTATCCCATTCGGGTCCCACCAACCCACAACCATCCTTAACTATTTTGCCCACCCCTCGTCATTTACTCTTCCCTGTTTGTTCCCATCTCTAATTTCATTTTTCATACAACATTATCTTTACAGTGTATTCTTGGCCTGCTCTACCCCACCACCCATCACCATCCATGCCTCTCTCAGCCACCTGTATCTAGCAACTCAGCCCTATTTATATCCCCATTACCACATCCTTGAGAAATCTGTTCAGTGCCAGTGGTGTTCCTTATACAACGCCTGTCTAAACAGGATGTGCTCATCCCACCCTGCCCCACCACCAACCACAAGCTTCGCCCATCATGTCCACCAGTGTCCATCCACTCCATACATTTTTGTCTAATCTTTGACTTGCACCTTTACAGTCAACCTACAATAACCATCCTCCAACGTTCCAAACATCCCTCTCACTCCTAGCCATCCACCCCACCCATTCATGCTCTGATGTGTTGAATATCATAACAATAACAGACTTGACTATCAACCGACTTACAACGCCCATATTCACAGAGCACACTTGTTCCATTGTGCTCCATCACCCATCATCATCCCAACCCATCCCTCTCACTTGTCCCCATCCTGCCCACCCCTGTCTGGAAGATATGAATCAGCATCTTGGAAACTATTTCACAGATACGGCTATGGTTGTTTTTTTGGCAAACGCCTCCATAGATATGGTTGCAACGATTTGTGTTTATCTGGGTCCATCTGATGGTCCTAAAGAGACCTAAAACAACGCTGAAAGATCTGAACTGTCATATCTCAAGAAATGCTGACTGATGGGGCTGAGTTTCAGAACACACCTTTATAGGCAAGACTCGAAAAGAGATTTACTAATTCGACCTGATGAACCTCAAGCGAACTGATTTTTTTTTTTATGTGGCCGACTCTGGGCATAGGCTTCACAGCCTGCTTCCAAGGCCCAGTAGTCCTTCTGCATACCATACACCTCTACATGTCACCACTTCGGCGCTAACACCCA
The DNA here is from genome assembly GCF_032717465.1 of Coenobita brevimanus. Classification (NCBI taxonomy): domain Eukaryota; kingdom Metazoa; phylum Arthropoda; class Malacostraca; order Decapoda; family Coenobitidae; genus Coenobita; species Coenobita brevimanus. The sequence goes on along the minus strand of NC_136996.1, from coordinate 8,884,102 downwards.
CCGTCCATATTGAATACATGCTAGGGTTGTCTCATACAGGACTGGTGTATTGGTATTTGCGGGGGTGTTTTTACATGTCGGCGGGTCTTCTGGTAGATCAGTAAAGTCCGTTTATATGAAATTCAGTCCCTTAAACTGTTCCCTGACCCAGCGGGGATTTGAACCTGGGTCCGGTAGGACTGCAGGCCACCTCTCTACCGACTGAGCCACCGCCTCCCCCAGATGTTGTACTCTAGCTGAAATCTCTTATACTGTAAAGGTAGCTGTACCTCTATGCGCACGTATGTGGAGAGGGGGAGGAGTTGCAAGTCATCATGAGGTGGTTCAAGCTTGGCGGGCGGATCTGTAGGTTGGTGGGCGGATGACTCTGGTGGGTTGGTGGGTGGGCAGGGTGAGTGAATGGTGTTGGTAGGATGGGTGTGTATGATGGGCAAAGTACTGTAGGTGGAATGGCGGAAGTGGGTGGAGTGGGCGAATGAATGAGCTGAAATGGATCAGAATGAACCAGGACCTGAACAGACCTGAACTGATATAAACTCACCTGTCTTAGCCTGAGTAGGTGTGGAGGCTCTGAATGGACATTAAAAATTGACATAACCAGATAGGAATAGCCCTAACTGGATCTGAATTGTCTTTAATCTGACCCGGCCAAAATGGATGTGGTGAATATGATAGGATCTGGAATGACAGTGACGAACCTATATCGATCTAACTTGTCTAGAATAAAGCTAACTGGTCCTGAATGAATCTTGGTTAATCTAAATGAGTCAGATCAATTGTGATGGACCATACTGGATCAGAATTGCACTAGATGAGCCTAATTTCACATAACTGGCCCTGAACTGATTCGAAATGGCCTGGCTAATTCGAAATGGATGTGCCGAATGTGACTGGGCTTCAAGCTGAATTCAGGAACATGGATGGAACTGACTTGGTCTAATTATCCCAAATAATCCTGAACTGACATGAATCTGTTTAACTGGACCAGACTGGTTGCAAAGAATATGATTGAACACTAAATGGCCCGAATGGATCTAACTGGATCTCAACTGACCTTTAATGATTCCAGTTTGACCTGACGGCCTGAAATAACGAAAGAGACCTTGCCTGCTGTAACATGGGGTCATATTCCAGAGGCCTTGGCAGGCATTCTAAGACCTCCTTTTTATTTATTTTGAATAATGTACCTACATTTATACTGTGGTCTGTCAATCTTGGTAATATTGACAGAGCCTGCAAAAATGACATCAATAACACATTTAAATGGCACATATAGAAGTAAGTTGTTAAGGAAAAGGTACCAGGGAATCTAGTTAACAGACGAGAATGCAAACTTGGGTATGAGCATGGCTGGCATGGCCTTTTAGACTGGATGTAACTCTTAGTAGCCTGAGCAGTCTACCGGACTGATATGTTTCCAATTCCCTCACGCTAGAAAAGGATGGGCCGCTTTGATCGTGGATCTAATGACAGTTATCCCGGCATGACCCAGGTGCGTGGTCGACGAACATGTTTGTACAGTAGATTTTTTCTTTGCTACCTCTAAATCAATTTTAATTCGGCTTGCGAGAGGTATTTGAGTCTTGGGTACTGATATTATGTCGCTCACCCCAGTACTAGGATGACATCTTCTAATCTTGATAACTCCAGACTACGTTATTCTGTTGATGAGAAGCATAAAGAACTGGAGAAGTTGGACATGGCCTTCAGAAAACCCATTCACTACTAAAAGTCTTCCTTATAGTAAAAAAGGTGGCTGCTGTTAACTAGAATGAATTAAAACTGACGATATCCTACTGAAAGAAGAAGCTGGGAGTGGTCATATTTATGCAAAAATGAGTTTGATGATAATAACAAGAGACAAGCCTTTCAGCCGCAGGACGTAATTTTTGTTATATTCTTGATACAATCAGATGATTTTCTTCAGATCTGAATATCTAATATTGTGGGAGTTAATGAAGTCTGTAGCTAATCCTCCAGTTCTAAATTCCCACACGAAGCTTAATAAAGTCGTTTGTAAATAGAAAGAATTAAATAAAGAAAAAGGTGTCCGACTGATGAGCTTAACACGAAATGAAAAGTCTATATTTTGGATCTGGACTGCTTTGTGATCATGTCGTTGTTTTTGTTGTTGTCAAGTAAGACTCATCAACCGGTGGCAAACAACCGCCTCTTCAAGGCCGTCCCGTGTAGTGAACCGATGCTCCCATGCGGCAGACAACGTCTCGCCACAACAAGGCACGGGGAAGAGTGTTGAGGTTTTGTTTCTGGATGGACGCCGCTTTTCCGTCACTCCACCACTCGAACAGGGTCACCTCATTATAGGATCCACATCACCCCGTTATTTGGTTGGCACTTGGCGTTATTCCGGGGTTTTAGGAAAATATTACGCCTGTCACTCAAAGCAGATCCACATGATGTGGAAAGAAGAGTAATAAATAGTCATAGGAATGATGGAGGAGATAGGAAGAGAGGAGGGCAGACAGAGAAACGAATGATACTGATGAAGGAAAAAGTAGGCAGCGCTACATCATGTGAATGGATGATGATAAAACAAAAGAAAATAAGAAAAAGTGGAAACTGAGAAAGGAAGTAGGAAGGTTTATGAAACTTATACATAAAATGAGAAGCAGTGAAAGAACAAGGAGAGAAACTGTACAGGTTAGCCCCTTCATTACGATGAGGCCGACTATATTTTGTTCTTGTCTCACCAGGAGAGTTCATTCACGTTATAGTGCAAAGAGACATCTGGTAGTGAAGAGTTAATGATGATTGTTTTAACCCATTCCCTGTGAATGGTATCTCTTAATATGAACAACGCGGGCTGTAAAGTGAATGAAATAAGGCTTCCGCGACCTATGGATATTACAGTTTTTGTGGAACGCCATCCTGTTATAAAGACGAATTAGTGCTCCCACCGCTTGACGATTGTATTTAAAAGAGAATTTGTCAAAAACTTCACCACGAAAGTTTTCCCTGACGTTGAATAAAGTCATCTGAATGTAATGAAAATAAAATTTAAAAGACATCATAGCACTGAAGAGGATGAAGACTGACGCACAGCAGGATGGGAAGAATTAATAAGCAGAGAGAATTAGCGGAGACACAGATAAACAAAGAAAAAGAAATTGCTGGAGACAGTTAATTAGAAAGAGGAAGGTGATTGGGACAAATTAATCAGATCAGAAGAGAGTGGAAGCCTGGGACAAAACACACACACACACACACACACACACACACACACACACACACACACACACACACACACACACACACACACACACAGACAACTGGAAAAACAGATTACACGGAACCACTTCACGCGAGACTGGGAGTAAATCACGAAAAGAAATAAGCCAGTAATGGAGAGAATTCTGCATAGGTGATGAGATAGTAGATTTAACCCCTGTAATGTTAACATGTATTTTATTGTGTGTGCAACGTGAGACGCAAGGCACAAGAAACTAATGCGTGCTCAAACTTTGTTGTTGCTCTGACCGGAGAACGTTTTCAGTTTAAAAAACGCCACATCCATACTGGCCAACCTTTAATATTCGCTTTCACAGGATGTATTAACCGCGTCCAGCACCACTACCCGCCACCATCAAGGCACCTCCCTCCCACTTCTCTCCATCCACCCAATTCATTTTTTACCTGTTCCATATCAGACTTTTAAGATTTGTTCCCACCGCTATCGTCGCCATTAATACAACGCCTTCCTTCACAGGGTGTGCTTGTGTCAATCTGTCCCACCACCCACTACTATCTCCGCCTATCTTGCGCATCCATTTACACCTTTTCCACCTTTTTTCTACTCCCACACGAAATACTGAAGAGAAATCTGTTCCAAGCACCAACACCGTCCCTTATACGATACCCATCTTATCAGAATTAGTCCAGTCAGTCTCGCGATGCACCCAAAACAAACTGCAATAGTAATGAAACGTTTTTTCTTTCACCAGTTTCATGTAGGAACAACATTAAAAATCAGCCAAAAGCAAACGTATAGAACATGGTGAAATTTGTGGTTCAATTACTACAACATATTTGCCAAAGTATCGGAGAACATTAAGGATTAAGTTCCTATATCATTTCATAATATTCACATTATCAGGTACCGGTACGTCTTGTTATTGCTGGTCTCACTTGATACTTTTTACAACTGGCTATTATAATATAAAATTAAGATTAGAACACTGTTCAAGATACCTAAAAAAAAAAAAAAAAGCAAATGCAGGAAAAAGATAATAAATCACGAAAATCGAGTTCTAATTCTGAGCGTGTTTTGTATGAGTGGCACATGCCAAGGCCAGGTACATACTGTAATGACCAAATGAACAGTACAACACATATATGCCGTCTACATATATACATCCATATGTACTTAATCATGATCACTATCGCTGTCTGCATCTTGCATCGCACATTTTCTGCAGTGAATGCTCTTACACTCTCCACATGCCAGCGATCATTCTAACCCATACTTTCGGTATCCACAACGCTTGGTCATACAACCCTATTTACAGTTGCAATGAATTGCCTCCAGAAGATACACTGAGGCAGGATGCATGTCCATGGTCATAGGTACCATCTGTCCTTTTTGAATTAACCATCCCTAGTCTTCAGCGGGAAGAGTTGCCCCTAGCCACAGCTGTACTTGGTGATATACTCGTAGACTATGTTACGCAGCGGCAGAGGAAGGTGGCAGAATTCGGGGTTGTACACACATTGTGCTGGAGGACACCTTTTGATGGAAGATCTGCAATCTGAGGCTGTTAAGAGTCTCTCCTGGTTTGCCACGATAGAGAGAGAGACAAGTGCATGTTCTCCAGCTGTCACAACATCATGCAGTTTGGAGCTAGAACTGTAGAATACAGCAGCTTGCTGACGGAAGTGGTCACTAGGCCGGGTCTTATTCAGGGCGCTTGTCTCGCCGATGCCACACAAACGCGATGTGGTGTCGCAACTCATGATGGCATGCACGAAAAGAAGGCTATCAACAACATGCTTCCCCACTGCCTTCTGCAACAGTTGAATGTCCCAACAACGTGGTGGTTTGAGGGCATTTGTCTTCTGCTCAGGCCTAAGGAATAGCTTGTGATTTGTGTTGTGTACCAAACTGCACAAGAGCACGGGCAGATCAGTATCCTCTCCAACAACAACTGTGTCATGGTCTTGTGCCATTTAAATCGCAGTCTGAACGGTTAGCACACCAGCGTCTGATTTAACATGGGACACATGGTTACTAGCATGTTCGAATTCGGCACCCAGTGGATTTACAAATTTCTGCTTGTTGGCACTGTTGGATAAGAACCTATCCTTTGGGAGATTACAAATCATGTCACCAGTGAAAAGTACTTCTGGGCCTGGCCTGTCCTTTTGCGCCTCGAATGTATGTTGTCTTTCGTTGTTGGTCCAGATGAGGACCCATCTAAGACAATGGCCACCTGTCCATATTTGTCCTTCACATACGTGACGAAATTTTGGCATATGTCCACATAGGTTCGGACATGTGGACCAATTTCCCATGGCAATTTGTAAAGAAGGTCATCACCATCAAGTACATACTTAACTCCACTTATAAGATCTTGACCTGCATTTGGCATGAGATTCCACAAGGCATCGGTCAGAGAGGCTTTGTCGGCCTCGAACAACAATTGCCCGTTCTGGAACAGAGTTGGTGGATAAGTACAGAGTTCTTACTGAAACACGTGCTTCAGTTCATCGCTGTTGATGCCTGCAGTAATAAGTCGTTGAAAGAGCAGCTGTGGGTCAATTTCAACAGAAGAGGAACCAATGCGCACTACAAACTTCGTGGCCACGGTAACTATCTGCTTCTTCTTGAACGCATGACCCTGGACATGTTTTCCTATTATGTTACTGATGATTTTCTCACCAACACACTTTGCTGTGTCAGCAGTGACATCAGAGTTAGTACACACGCCGGAGTCAATGCAGATCAGATTGGTGTAATGTACAAAGGAGGACCTGGTAGACAGCAAGGAGAGGAGCGTCGTTGTGTCACTTATGTCCCTTTCTTGATGTGCCTTGGACATATCCTCGTGCTGGTCACTTGTGCTGAAGGTTACTGAGGTGAGTTCCTGCATGGCATGGTTGATTTCCGCATTTTGTGGGCCTGACAACAGCCAGATCAGCCACTGAGTCTCATCCATGACACGTCCTCGTGTCAGGCCTCCTGTGGATTTGAGGCTTCTCATCAGAACTTGTTCAATATACAGATCTGTGGACAACCCTGCCTCAAACCTGTCTGACGGTTGCACCACATGGAGTCCATCTTTGAAAGCCTTCTCTGTGGATATAGGCCGCAAGAGCTGTACGGTATTTAAATATAATCAGATTTTGTGCAGAGGTTGTGCCCAGCAGCTGCCATGAATGGAAACATTTCCTACAAATCCTGCAGATTAAGTTTCCAGTCAGCTGTTCGTTTTGACCAGATGAGACGGAGCATGATACTGACCATGTCAATATACTGCAGCTACAGTTATTATTATTATGTTTGTTTCTCCGACGGTCCCACCACCAGCTGCAATCCAAAAGTCCACGCGACTTGAAAGTTATTTCTTTTCCAAAATTATGGAAGTTGCCAGAATAATGCATCCATATATTTTTTAAGTAGGCAGTTATGTCATAAGTGGACAGAAGACGCCTATTATGGCCACCTTTGACTTACACCTTTATACAGACAACACCCATCCCCATACCGTATACCAGTGTTTTAAGAAAGATGGATGACTCAACCAAGGGTAATGAAAATTTTTGTTTGAATGAAGGAAGGATGAATTATTTAACACGGGTGAAAGCGTTAAGCTGAATAATCGAGGTTTCTGCCAAAGTTTATGACTGGTAACGTTATTCCCTTCCGTCCGAGGACCTTTTTCTTTAGTTAATCGTGCTAAATTCAGACAGTTTTAATTAGCTTGGGGAAAGAACTGAGGCTGTAGATAGGTTAATGGAAAAATTTTCAAACCTTTTTATAACAGAGTTTTTCCGGTGATTATGGAATCACCAGAAGGTAGAAAGAATAACCCATGTCATCAGAGTGAAGGGGTTAATTGTGTAAAAGCAGAGTAGGCGGCAGTTGTGTAGAGTGGTTTACTGATCACCACTGTTAGGAAATAGTATATCTGATTTATTAACCCCGTAAACGGTCGTTGACGATGTTCATTTTTTACTTTAACGCTTCACAGGAAAACCTTCCCGACGATTACATATCCATGACTGAGATAACAGCTGATCGTTTTACCTGATTACACAAAAAAATAATCTCAACTGCGAGAGGGTGAAAGGGTGGACATACTCCCCCTCCTCCTCCACTGGACCTCTAACATTTTCGTGAACACTACTCCCTTCAAGTGACCCTCTCTTCTCCTTTCTGCCGTCGTCACATCCCAGGTAGTTACCAGCTAATGAAGCATATACCCCATAGTATTGTCAGTGCAACCTATATTAAAAAAAAAAAAAAAATCCGCTGGGTAAATAGTACCTAAGAAGTGGCATGCGGAATAAAGGGAAGTGTCGCTGAGCTTCACTATCTATTTATATATATACACTGAAACCGGAAGCTTCTAGGGCTCTGTTTTAAGTGGTGCCATAAAATTTGAATTATATCACATTTGTCTCGTGGTCAAAAGTGTTTGTCTGCTTTGCTTACCGGGAATGTAAAAATGCAATAAAAACTGGAAAATTACTTAGCTGGTTGGCATATTGGTTATTCATAATTTTTAAGTTCAACAAAGATTATATTATATACTAAAAACATATAACACCCCAGAAAAAGTTATTTTGCCATTCTGAATTATGTGGCACGCGAACCATATAGTTACAGAGAATGGAAACCAGAAAACTAGCAGGTTTATTTGACGAAAAAAAATGGAAGTGAATGAAAATTTGCTATAATTCCTGAAGAATGAATAGCATCGAAAAAGTTTAAGACGCGCTTTCATATATTAGAGTTAGAAACTGTGGACTTGCCTAAATTTTCTCCATGTTAGTCTTAATAATACATTCGTTAGAGTTCACAAGGTATGTGGGAGGGGGGGAAGAAGAGGGAGGGGGGGAGAGAGAGGAAGACCAGAGATGAGCTCTAGGGATGGAGTGGATATGTGTATGACGAGGGAGGTGTGCGTTGGAGGCAGGGCAACCTGATGGCAGAGGACAGGTTGATACGTAGGCGTTTTGCTTGTGGCCACCCCACTCGGGATTAAGGCATCTGGCTATAGATAAACAGATAGATAGGTTGACAGATAGATAGATAGATGAATGGATGGATGGATAATAAAGGACAAGCAAACAGACAGATAGACAGATAGATAGGTGATAGGTCGATAGATATAGACGCATAAAAAGACAGAAAGACTGATTTGATACTCACATTCTTATATCCTTCACCACGATATATTTTTATTCTTGTTATCATCAGCCATCTTGTTTAGCATACAAGAGCAGCCAAGAAATCAAGAGATTACATAAGAATGTATTTACTAATTCTTGATCTAATAGTCTCTCCTGAGCAGCCTAAAGAAGTCCTGAGGTAGAAAGATAATACTACGAAATGCGCCAATGGATTAACTGGGTTAACCCGTTCAGACAGAAGACCATGACCCGCATTCTCGCCGGGCAAGGAGGCTCCCTAGCACCATTTCCTTAACGGTTTATTTTCCGAACTATCCATTGATAATCTTATTTATGCTTCCACTATCATTTTAATACTGACATAGATTGCATGAAAGCACACAAGAATTATTAACGGAGGAGATACAGAAATAAACCGGTGCGGAGGAGGTGTTAGTAAGCTTCCTAATCGCTACCTTTATTTTTGCTGACTCTTGATTTAGTTCAGCTAAGGATAGACTTATCGAGGCTGAGGGGTTTGATAAAACAGAAATAACTCCTGCAGTTGTAGAGGACCTTCCAGACTTTTACTTTCCAGACTTTAAGAAAATTAGAGAACCTTCCAGACTTAAAGAAAATTAGAGGACCTTCCAGACTTTTAAAAATTAGAGGAACTTCTAGACTTAAAATTGATGGACTTTCCAGACTTAAAGAAAATTTTAGGACTTTCCAGACCTAAAAAAAAATTAGAGGACCTTCCAAACTTTAAGAAAAAGTAGAGGACCTTCCAGACTTTAAGAAAATTAGAGGACCTTCCAGACATTAAGAAAATAAGAGGACCTTCCAGACAAAAAGATTAGGGGACTTACCAGACTTTTAAAAAATTCGAGGACTTTTCAGACCATAAGAATATCAGAGGACCTTCCATACATTACGGAAATTAGAGGACTTTCCAAAGAAAATTAGAGGACCTTCCAAACTTTAAGAAAACTGAAGGACATTCCAGACTATAAGAACATCAGGGACCTTCCAGACTAAGAAAATCGTCTGGTGGTTGCTTGAGTAAGATAAAACACATGTCGCTATAGTGAGAAGGTTAAAGGAATAAATATCAATGTAATCGTCGTTTTCATGAGTTACTCATACAACCATATATACGTATTTGCAACCCATCAATCCTTTCTGGTTCCTTCAGTGCAGTTTCATACATTTCACCTTCTACTCTCTCTCTCTCTCTCTCTCTCTCCCTGGTAATGAAGCTACAAAGAAGGATAAAAGAATGTCAGGATTCATAAACTGTAATAACACACAAAAAACGAAGACATCTTCCTCCCCTTTAATGAGCCCCCTCTGAAATCACATCGGGAATAAACATTGCGGCTTTTGGCTCTCTATTAACCGTTTCATGGTTGCGATAACACTATTTCAGCTAAAAGCCAGGCAATTATAATATTCAGTCACTACTTATACGATCAGAGTAACCTTCTCATGTAGGACTACTCGTTTATTCTATTCAGTTAAGAGTGAGTCATAGGAGCCTAGTATTACAGCGAATGGACAACTAAAAAGAATCAGGGCAGCACAGAGGCGCTAAGAGGAGAAATGAAAGAAATGCACTTTTATTAAGGGTCAGTCTAGAGGGAACTTTATCGAATACTTTTAAATCCTCAGTGTTAACGAAAAAAAAATGCGGGGTTTTATTGTGCTGGAACCCTACTCGGATTTCGTAACATATTTCTTTTCTACTGACTATATAGTAACAGTGACAGTCCGAGTGAAATCCAGTGCAGAATTGGACCTTTACGAAATGAGATTGGCATTCAGAATCAACCTTTCCTTGTGTTGTTGAACTACGAATGGGAAAGTGGTGCCTGGATGAGAGGCGTGCATGTGAGAGAGGCAGCGCTATAAGGGCTGTTTCTGTGACAAAGATAGTATAACCAATTGCAAGTGGACAGACAGAATGCGAAGATTTACAAGAGTGCAAGGTCATACTATCCAAATTATATGTCAGTCAGATTTTGGAATTCGAACCCTGAATTAGGGTCACAGGCAGGTGGCGAGGGCAAACACACTACCATTTAGCCATTGCAGCTTCCCTCATTAATCCCCAGTGGTGTTACAGTGCGCACACGTGGAAGAGGCGGTGGGAAATTCCTTTGGTGTTTCGCATGTCTTTGCAGAGTGGGTGGGATGTACATTATTTTTTTTTTTTTTAATGTGTCCGACTCTGGGCAAAGGCTTCAGGGCCTATCGCCAAGGCTCAGTAGTCCTCCTACATCTCCACATGTCACCGATTCGGCGCTAACACCCACCGTCCAGATTGAATACATGTTAGGGCTGTCTCTTTTACAGGACTGATGTATTGGTATTAGCGGGGATATTTTTACATGTCGAAGGGTCTTCTGGTAGATCAGTAAAGTCTACTTTTTATGAAATTCATATTCATAAACTGTTCCCTGCTCCAGCCGGGATTTGAACGGGGGTCCGTTAGGACTGCAGGCCACCTCTCAACTGTGTCCATTATTTCATTGATGCTACGAACAGACGATTTTATTCAGTAAAAAATGGTGGTAGCTGTAGTGGTGTTTTCTATAATGGTGGTGGTGGAAGCTGTGGCGACGATGGTGGTGGTGGTGGTAGCTGTGATTATGATTGTGGTGGTAGCTGTGATGATTGTGGTAGTGATGGTAGCTGTGATGATTGTGGTGGTGATAGTTCCTGTGATGATTGTAGTGGTAGTGGTAGCTGTGATGATAGCGGTAGTGGTGGTGGTATTGGTGGTGGTGGTCCCTTTATTAGAGAGAACATATTTAGTTTCTTTAGTCGCTCTTCGCAGGGCAAATTTCAATGCAGTGGGATACTTTTTGTGTCCCTGCACTGCACTGTTTCTCGTCTGTCTTCGTCCATACTCAGGTTCGGGGATCAGTGTTGCATGCAGCTCCAGGTGTGTTATAACTAATGCTGTGTAAAGTTTATAGATTACACTGAGTGTTTTATAATTGAAGTTCCGTGCGTTGAAGCCGATCATTTTGTTTGCCTTGTTATAGGTTGCTATACAATTTTATGAGTTTATGAGGTTGCCACTGATAACTAATAAATCTTCCTCGTCCCTGACTCCCGTTAGTGCGCCATAGAGAATGTAGTATTCATATTTCTTCTTCTTTTTTTTTTTTTTTACTCCAAAGTGCATTATGTCACTATTTATGAATCTATCTATTGCCAGACGCCTTAATCCAGTAAGGGGTGGCCACAAACAAATCGCCTCCATGTAGCCCTGTCCAACGCCATTTCATTGCCCTGCTCCCAGCTCACACCCCCCTTTCTTATATACCTCTCCACTCCATCCCTCCATCTCATCCTTGGCCTCCCCCTCCCTTTCACCCCCTCCGCCTCACTCACATACACTCTTCGTTAGTCTCTCACTCTCCATCCTTTCCACATGGCCAAACCACCTCATTGTGTTTCTCCTAACGCTTTCTATCACATCCACATCCACACCACAACGATCCTTTACTTCCTCACATATCAGTCTGTCTTTCCATGTGACTCCACATGCTCCTCTCAAATAACTCATTTCCACTGCACTCACTCTTGACTTCTGTCCCTCCAGCAAGGTCCAAGCTTCACTTCCATACGTTAGAGTTGGTATCACAATACTGTCATGTAAATTTTTCGTTTCCAAGCTCACTTCCCTGTTCCTTATCATTGTTTTCAAGGAACCAGCAACCTTTCTTCCTTGTTGTACCCTTTCAAGCATTTCACCCTCCAAACTTCCATCCTTACTCATCACACTTCCCAAGTACCTAAATGCACTCACATTTTCCATTGCCTCCTCATCCAACCTCACTGTACATTCACTGACTTCACCTCTCTCGAACACCATAACTTTACTCTTCCCTACATTCACCTTTAGATTCCGTTCCTTACATACTTTCCCAAACTCATCCACCAAGCCTTGCAGCTCCCCATCGCCTTCACTTAACAACACAATATCATCTGCAAACAACAGTACAGGGAGTTTCCAAACACTGCCCTCTCTCATTAGGGCCACTCCAACATCCACTGCCCTACCTTGTATCTCTTTTATAACCTCATCCGTACACAGATTGAACAGCCATGGAGACATGACACATCCCTGTTTCAATCCAACCTTCAAATAGAAAAATTCACTCAGTTCACTATCCACACGCTCTGCAGCCTTAGCACCCTCATACATGCTCCTCACGGCATTCAACAACTTCCTATCTACTCCATATATTCTTCATACTTTCCACAATCCTTGTCTATCCACCCAGTCATATGCTTTCTCCAAATCTATGAAGGTCGCATACAACTTCTTTCCCTTTTCTGAAAACTTTTCCATTAAAGATCTAAGAATGAATATCTGATCTACACAACCTCTTCCCTTCCTGAAACCTCCCTGTTCTTCTCCAACTAAATCATATATATCTATATTAAATTTCATCGGCTATTTTTACAATCCATAATATGTTTTATCAGGCAGTTTTGTATGTTTTCACTTTCCGCTTTCGTAATTATTCTGTCTCCAATCTTACAGTCGTCTGCAAATTTCGCCAGCTTGGAAACGAGTCCATTTATAGGGCACTGATATAAACAGTATACAAAAAATGGTCCTAGAATTGACCCCAGAGGAAATCTATGTTACATCTAACCAGTCTGATTATTCTCCATTAACCGCCGCATAGTGCTAGCGGTTCATTAGCCAATCACCAATCCGTGAACAAAATTTGTTAGAAAGGCAGTGGGCTTCTAGTTTCCTAACTATCATGATGGGGGACCTTATCAGACACCTTATGTAAATCTAGATATATGCCATCCGGTGGAATTTTTGCCTCCCACTTATCGAATATGTAAAAAAGATTCAAACATACTTGTAAGACATAATTTATTATTACTAAACCCGTGATACTTATGTGTTACAATTATTGTTAAGGACGAAAGTAATTTTATCTCCATCATCTTAAAAAAAAAAATGCTTAGTATTGACGTTAGGCTAATTGGACAGTCATTTCTGGAGCTTTTTTTCATCATTTTGAAAGATGGGTGATATATTAGTGAGCCTCCATTGACTAGGTGCTCTACATTCAGTTAATGATCTATCAAACACCTGTATAATATTTATATGAAAGAATGTCAGTAGCATTCACGTAGTATGCAAGGAAATATTCAGTCTGAACCTGTTTATATGTTTGTGTCGATTTTCTGAAGATAATTTAAATAAATCATGTCTTGTTACTTCGTTGACCGATAATTTATCATCTGATCCTGAGAAACCCGACTGTAGTATGAGAATGCTTGAAAACCGACTGTAGTATGAGAACGCTTGCGGTATTTTCTGTTGGGAAAACACCGAAAGAAGTCGTTTAGTGTTAATGCTATTACTTGATTATCACGACGAGATCACCTCCCGAGTTTAGTAGAGGGCCTGAGCTATCTTTATCATTTTCCTTCCTCTTTACATAATAAAAAAATATATCTTTAGGGTTTATAGCAGTTATGCTTCAAGAGAAATTTTTGCCTCAGAGTCATTTAGTATTCTAAATAATTTTTGTACAATGTCGTCGTAAATTTAAATTATTCGGTACTGTCATCGGGATTTTTTGTAAGATGATAATTTTTTTTATACTGTTTTCTCTTGCATCTCGAGAATTCTTTTCAGTATTCTTCGAGATTCAGACTGGTTTATTATTGTGATCTTAGGAATATCTCAGATTGTTTTATCGTTCGATAGACATCAAGCGGTGAGTGATTATTTCCCACATTTCTTCGACGTTATCCACCTGTATTAACTTAATCTAGTTGGTGCTGGCAAGTTCATTTCTCAGATTTTCGAAGTTATTATTTTTTTTTTTAATTGGGAATTAGTGGCTATTTACACTGGCTTTACAGTTATTGTTAATTCCAAGTCTGGTGATGCTATGACTGTTGTTGCTAATATTTTTTGCCAACACCACACATATGTCATTGTCTCATGCTAGAGGAAGGTCGATTATAGTTTTACCACGCATTGGTTTATTCACTGCCTGAATAAAAAAAATGCGTCGTCTGCAAGTTCGAATACCCGTTCCTTTCTATGTGTACACACGATTTTCTCCAGTCAATATTTGGATAACTGACGTCCCCTAATATAACGCCGTCCTTGTTTTCTATCACTGATTTTACTTCTTCGTACAGTAATTTATCGTTTTCCTCATCTAACTTGGGTGGACTGTCCAGAGAAGAATGTGTTTATTATTCTCTATGAAAATTTCGACATACAAAGAGTCGTATAAATTAACATTCAATTTATTAATGTATTCCATTTATTTTTTTTAATACATCAGAACTCCCCCGCCGGTTTTAAGTAGTCCTGACTTTTCAAATATTTTTTATAGCGATAATTCTAGCATAAGGTGCCATGACTTTGTAATCAAAGAAAGACAGACAGACAGACAGACAGATCGGCGAAAAAACAAATCAGTAGAAAATCATTCAACACAATGGAAAGCATCCAGCAGTACTGAGGAGCGATAAAATACAGACAAAACTAAGTACCAGGCGACAACACGCTTGCTTTCAGGAAATCTCTCAACCCCAACCTTTCCCTTCTTTCCCACAACACCCCTCCCAGCCCACCCTTTCCCTACCTTTCCACAACACCTCTTCCAGTCCACCCTTCCTTTCCTCTCCCACAATACCTCTCCCCTGCACCGTGCAATTCTGTCTACTCCATGCACAGCTTCCATCTCACCCAACCCCCCATCTACACTCATTCCATCCATAAGTTTAACCCACCCAATCCCTCACATGCTTCCCTCTCGTCACACCCCTCCCATGCACAACTCCCACCCAAGTCCTTCCAACAGCACACTTCTTTTAACTGCACTGTTCGTTTCCCTCCAGGGGTGGCGGTGGTGTAATAGGATGCACACTTCCCCCACAACCGAGATATCCCATGTTGGGTTCCAAAGACGGGCAAGGTTTTATTCAAACCTAGAATTAGATATGGAAAGGAGTGGAAGAGGGATGGAAAGGAGGAGGGAGGGAAGAGAGGGAAAGAAGGTAATCTAAGCCATCTTCTTCATTCCCCTCCCTCTCTCCATTCCTCTCCCTTCTTCCCAATCACTCGTTTCCTTCCGTCCATCTTTACATCCTTTCCCTCCTCCATGCAGAATACCTCCATCCCCTCTTTCTTCCCAGTAGAATCTCTCATTTCCCTCCCTCCCTCCCTTCCTCTCCCAACACTTCTCCTCAAATCCTCTCCCTCAGCAGCCCCCTCCTCCCCCTTCCTGCCGTGTTGCCTGTGGTGGGGGCTGGTATGAAAGGCCTCACACAGAAAGACCCTCTCTCCTTCCAGCCTCCAGGGCCAGGGCACGACTCCTAATGTCCGTCCTCCTCACATGTACTCTGCAAAACTTATTTTTTTACTTGCTGAATTTTTTGCCTACTTATCTGCAATACTTGTTATTTGTTTACTTGCGTAGTCACTTGCAAGCGCCAACGTGCACGGTGGAAATGATACTGAGGGGTAATGAGCAGAAGATATTCTTAAGGAGGAGGTGTTACGAAATCTCCAGATCCACTGAGCATTTGACTTTGACTAAAATCGCGGGTTGGAGTGTAGAACTGGTCGACTCTGTGAAGTCGTTGCACAAAACCGGGCAAAACACCCTGTCAGAGTATATAAGACTGGACCAAACGCTAAAAGTCCGCAATTTGTCTCAAGTGCTTACATGTGCAAGGTTTCGTAAAATAATCATATCTGGTTTCAGACTTTTGACAAATACAAACGACGTGAATAGTGTAGTTGATATAATTATTTGCTCCTCTTTTAATATTTCTCCCTTCCTCCCACGCTTCTTTCCTACCTTATTAACTTTCGAAGTTACTTCCTCATTTAATTTTATATAAACTTACTGTCTCCCTTCCTTACTCCCTTTTCTTAGTAGCGTATTATCTCCCTTCCTGCCTCCCATAAACATACTAACTCCCTTTCTTCCGTCCTTATATACTTACAAAATTACCAATTGATTTTTTTCTTATTTTTCTTACCTAGATATTATGTACCGTGCTATCTGTATTGTCTCACATGATCATTCTGTACCTTTCTTACCTAATTTTTATTACTTGTGCATCTGCCTAATAATTCAGCTTCTTTTCTTTTGTTATTTGATTTTAGTTTCATTAATGCATTCGGCTCTGGACATAAACAAGACGGTCTTTTCTCAGTAACACAGCACCCTTTCCATGCACCAACAGAAGGGCCAAGCACCTCTTCAAGCCACCACTTTGGCACTAATAACGTACGTTGCAGAGGGATGTATTACATTCCATGACACTGATATAAGGGTTTTAACGGAGATTGAGTGTTGGTGGGTAGTTTTAATCCTTTCTGTACCTTGTTGTGCTTTGTACTATATTTTCACTGCTACCAGATTGCTATAATCAATTAAAGAGGGTCAGCCAGTTTGTTCATAGATTCATAGTTGCTCCTTACAGTAGCCTCTAATGTAGTTATTTTCTTCCCACAGATAAAATGGAGATCTGTGTCAATTAGCATGTTCATATCTGTTTGCAACTTCACACTGACTTTCCATGAGTTTTCGATTGTGGCTGAGATGGCTCTACGGACAGATTGGCAGGGGTGGAGTATAGTATTGAAGGAGTTAATGATGGTTGTATAGAACCTCCCACCGCCCCACCCTAGTTTGAAAATAATGCCCTTGGTTCTACACAATCATCTGGAGGTAGCATGAAAAAATACCAAAGACTTATTTTTCCAGAGTGGGTTAACGAGTAAGGGAAGTAAAAAAGAGCAAATAAGGGAGATTAGAACATGAAGAACGTAAGACAAGTAAGGTATCGAATAAAGAAAGACGAAATGAGAGAGAAAAGCAACGAGGGTGAAGTAAAATAGTCACAAAAACCAAGGGTGATAGTAAAGAGAAATATGAAAGTAAGCCAGGTCAGTTATGGGAGATATAATGGTATGGAAAATCAAGTGAAGGAGATATAAAATATATGTAAGAACAAGTGCTGAAGATTAAAGATGTCATGAGGAAATTATGAAGTTGGTGAGGTAAATAGGTAAGTAAACTAGTAAGCTAGTAAATAAATGAATTAAACCAAGCTTGCCAGCACCTTCAAACTACTCGATGCAAGCCAGTCTTAACTTTGGCCTATTTAATCTGATCTGAGAATAGACGAGCCTTAAGCCTTTGGAAGCTGGCAGCTGATTGGTTTTCCGAGTGCGATTATTAAAGACCCATTTTAATCTAGTTTTATTATATGGTTTTCAATAACCTATTGATGATAAGATTGCCCAAGTAAAATATTATATATAGTTATTTTCACAGATTAATTTTAAAACGGGGTCTTATTAAGTTTATCAGATGCCCTAGATACGTGTTAAATTTTGACTTCTCGGAATAATTCAAAACACTTCCAGGTAAGTTTTACGAGTACCTTGATTTTTTTTTATTATTCAGGCAAATTATGGCAAATTATGTTATTCTTACGATAGTCTGTAAAATATAACCAAGTAAAACATCAGAATTGCAATGAAGTATAACCAATTCCCAGAATTTTGATGAATGATAGACAGGATGGGGGTTGGGAGGGAGTAGGCCGCTCATGGGATGTCCCACTTGACTAAGCAGACGAATATTCAAATTTACTTAGGAGTGTTTTCTTGTCGCAGCAGTTTCCATTATACTTTCTACTTTCCCATTATCAGTAAGTTTTCTAACTCTTTAGATTCGAATATCTAGTTACAATTTAGAACAAGGCTGTGACAAAGTATGGGCTGCGGGATAATTAAAAGCGACGGCGAGATATAGCTTCGTCACCCGTGTTTACCACTCAATTTTCATTGGAATTCTGATGTTTTACTAGGTTAGATTTTACATGATGTCGCAGTAATGACATAATTTACCTTATTTTGCCTGAACATGGAGTAAAAAAAAATCAAGGTATTCGTAAAGCTTTATTTAGACGTGTTTTGTTTTGTCCCGAGAATTCAAAAATTCACACTTATCTAGGGCATCTGATAAACCTAGTAAAGGCCCGTATTTATATTAATTTGTGCAAATAACTATATAATATAATGTTTTATTTGGGCAGTCTTATCATCAAAGGGTTATTGAAACCCATATAATAAAAATAATTTAAAGTGCGTCATTACTAATCAGTGCACTTGGACAACCAATCAGCTGCTAGCTTTCAAAAGCTGAAGTCTCGTCTCATCTCAGATCAGATTAAAATAAATAGGCTATAGGCACCTTGGAAGCCACAGTGCACCTACATAATAACCATTTTTACCTCATCTTGTATATCTCAGTCTGCTTATACTATTTGTTTGTGATTGTTTGCCGGCTTTCCACTCTGCCACTTAAACTAGAGAGAAAAATTTACCGGCCGGATATTTTACCCTCTCGCAGCACACTGCTAGAATATGCATCCTGCATTTGCTGCCCCCGTACCACTTTCTTCGGATTAGTTGCAGCTCATAACGTACTGTACATGTAAAGGGGGTAATTAGTGGCGATATTATATAGGTCGTTCGCTGCGATGGGTCTCTTAAAAGGAATGAGGTACTCAGACAATGGCAATAAATGAAATAAAAGAAGTAATTACTCAGAAAAGGTTAGTGTCGAATACACAGCCAAGTGAATGGATTAATTAATGACTTAATGAGCACCATAATGAATTAATAAATACCAGTGCAAGTACAAATCTTTTCCAGCGTGTTTTTTTTTTTCCACGAGAGGTTACATTTTCTAACATCCTGCTTTAGTGGGTTCACAGAACGTATTTTTATATATAAAAAAGAACACGTGAAAAATGTATTCATTTTGTCGGATAGTACTGTACTTTCCTCCTCTGGGCTTTACATCTCAATATATAGTCTCTCTCTCTCTCTCTCTCTCTCTCTCTCTCTCTCTCTCTTGTTTGCCTGAATACTTGTGTGTGTCTGTGTCCGTCTGTCGCTGTCATTGTCTGCTTCCCCCTTTCACACACACACACACACACACACACACACAGTAAGAGAGAGAGAGAGAGTGAGAGCCGATGCAGAATAATTTGAGAAAGATTTGTTTTTATATCATCCAGACCCAGATCACGAGTGTGTACGTGAGGCTTGTATTTGCCAGCACTTAAAGACGTGTTTACCCGAGCCTTTGGTAAGACCTGAAGCAGTATTGTCGTTGGGCTTCGGACGTTTTTAACACATCTCTCTCAGCTTAGTCTCGGTCAACATTACGCTCTTTGGTATTTCCTGTATGTCTTTCTAGCATACATAGGCAGGTGTTTCCCAGACTTTTTTCGTGGAGACCTTAAGTAAAATATTTTCCCACCCTAGCTACAAAAGGTTTTAAAATTTCTTATTGTCACCATAAAAAAAATATTATTCCTATACGGCCAACAAAAAGTGTCATAATACAGGTGTTCTGTACTGTAAGTCATTTGATATACAAGTGTTTAGAGTATTTGACTTCGCTGAATAACTGAAGAGAATTATGTTCAATAACTTCCTATTTAAACAAAATGTAAAGAACATAATTTTTCCATGAATTGCAACTAATACAAAATACGACAAGGAAAAAGGCTGTCCCTGTGGGTGAGATTTCCTGTTTTGGTTGTATGTTGTTGGACAGAGTAAAACGCATATCATGCCGAGGATTTACACCAGAAAATTCTTGTTCACAGAGGTAGACTGCTGGAAAGGAGAGAAGAGCCTACAGATCCAGAAGTGGCTTCCTTGAGTAAGCCCAAGATTTAAAATACGAAATGCCTTCGGAACAGTATTCCTGGACATCACTTTCTCGAGATTTAAGTCTTCTAGACATAACGTAAGCATCTAATTGCTTTTTTCATTTGCGATGATTTTGTTTTGTTTTCAAGACTTTCCAGCGACACTTAGGAACATCTCCCCCCCCCTTTTTTTTTTTACTCTAATATGAGTGGCGACCCTGAGTTTGGGAATCAGTGGGCATGACTGTAGACATAGTTTACATTAATGCTATCCATCCATCCATCATCAAAGTCTTTATTGCTCTATCAGGAGCCTAGGGACAACTCAGTCTTGACAGTCATTTATGATGAGTGTCCAGTCGCATTTAGCCCAGCTTCCTCTGGGGCTTCCATGTGGCCCACATCCGGTTGGAAAGTCTCACCACTAGTTGTCCATTTGTTTGCAATATGGTAACTACCCAGCGATGTAAAATATTTTCCGGGTTACTGAAAAAAAAAAAAAATGTTTTTCAGTTTAATGTAAAATCACCTAAAGATTATACAGTATCAAGTGAGTGGAGTGGCTGGACGTCCCCGCCTAGGATACAAAAATAATCCTGTAAGACAGAGGTGTTAAGGAGCCTCCTAAACCGACGAGGATGCGGCTTCTAATGAACAGACTGATAGTTCAAGCGTACAGACTTCAAGAGGCTCCATCAAGAAAACTTGCAAACAGTCCATATGAACATGTCCCGAGAGGAAGTACGATTATATGGTGTTCTGAATAGCTCATGGACGAGCTCAGTCTGTTACCATAATGCTACCAGCATTAGAGACCCCATAGAAAAGGTTTTCTGGTCTCTACTCTGCATCACCCACCACTTGCTTCCTGGCATCACTTAACCATTTCCTCCCAGTCTCACCCATCCCTCCCCCCCCCCTCCTAGCATCACTCACCTCTATCCTCCCAGGAGTACCCACGCCCCTCCCAGAATCACCTATCCGTTTCTTTCCAGCCTCACACACACCCAGCAGCATCCAATGAAATAGCCATTAAACAAGCTCATAAATCTATGAATTAAAGTAGTGCACAGCCTGTATGAAAAAGCTGGTGATCAAACACCATGTACAAGCGTTGTGAACAAAGCCCATGACAACATTAACAACAACAGTATGAGCCGCAAGCCCGGTGACTTACAGTACATGGATGCCACTGTATCTCTTCCCACTCTACTCCACCAGCTGTTTGTTTCGCGTTCGGCACTCAGCGTTTATGTTCACCTCCCTTGTTTGTTTTCATCACCTCCGCTACCACCAGCGACCCAACACATATTCCCACAATTAGTGTTGACCTTTTTGCTGTGGTTGGTGCCTTCGGGTGCTCTGTTTATACTAGCATCAATTGACTTAGTTAAACTGAGAGAAATCTTAGTACTCTGAGGCTTCCAAAACTACATCTAGAAGACCATTCTTTGCTACTGGGGCACATGGGAGTATTATATAGGAATAACACAAGAGTTTACGTAGTCGAGAGAAATTATAACAATTAAATGGTTAAAGTAAAATCTCGACACATTGCTTCCTTGTAACAAAAATTAGGCTGAGATAATAATGCAGCAAAAATGAAATAATCGTAGTATAAAGTTATACCCGTGGTGGAAATGGAGGAATGCGTCAGGCTCTCCAATATCCCCTCAGTGCTTTTGCATGATAAAGCCAGCTTTGGATTAGTTCGGTTGTGCTTTGTTTGGTTGTTCACTTGACGTTCACCAGCAGTGGATACAAAAGCAAAATATGTAGGTTCATTCTCAACTGTCCTAGCACAGATGCTTTAAAATTTCTGATATATGATTCACTGGTCAGTGGTAGTGCGCTGTTAATATAACTCTAATAGTGCAACATCGAATCGCAGCTCGATAAAAATATTATTGTTACTTAGCCGTTCCAAAATAATGACATATTTTGTATTTCATTCTTCCCACAAATAAGTTATCTTATATATCTATCTATCGATCTGTCCATCTATCTATCTATCTATGTACAGTATCTAACTTATATATATATATACATATATATATATATATATATATATATATATATATATATATATATATATATATATATATATATATATATATATATATATATCATCATCATCATCATCAGCCATTATAAGTCCACTGCTGAACAAAGGACTTCCCCAACCTTCTCCACGAATTCCTTGGCTGAGCCAATCTTTGCCACGCTTTCCCTGCAAATTTCTCTATCTCATCTCTCCCCCTCCTGTCTGGCCTTTTTATGCTACGCTTACCATCTCTTGGTGTCCAGTCAGTCAACCTCTTGCTCCATCGATTATCCCTTGTTCTTGCTATATGGCCTGCCCACCTCCATTTCTGTTCTTTTATAACTTCTATAATATCTTTGACTTTAGTCTGCTCTCTCACCGAAGTTGATCTTTTCCTGTCTCTTAAAGATATTCCCAACATTGACCTTTACATTGCTCTCAGAGAACGAATTAATTTATTTTCCATCGATTTTGTCAGTTTCCAAGTCTCACAACCATACGTCATAGCTGGAATTATACATTCGTTATATACTTTTCGTTTCATACAAACTGGCAAGCTACACTTCATAATGTCTCTATGTTTACCGAAAGCTTTCCATCCAATTGTAATGCGTCTTTTTATTTCGCTATCATTATCTTCCGTTAATTTTAGTATTTGTCCCAGGTAATTGTATTCCTCAGCTTCTTCAAGAATTTCTCCACTTATTCTTATGACGCTCTTTGGTGTTTGAGGATTAAACATTACTTTAGTTTTACTCCGGTTCATCTTTAGTCCTATTTTGAGACTTTCTCTGTTCAGGTCATTTAACATTTCTTGCAACGTCTCTGCTTTTTCTGAGAATAGGACAATGTCATCTGCAAATCTTAAATGGTTTAGCTTTTCTCCATCTATGTTTACTTCTTTGTTTTCCCAGTCTAGCTTTCTGAAAATACTTTCTAGGCATGCTGTAAATAACTTTGTTGAAATTGTATCTCCCTGACGCACGCCCTTCTCAGTCTTAATTTTCTCTGAGTCCTTATGTAATTTAACTGTAGCAGTTCCCTTTTTATATATGTTTTCGAGCAGTTTTACAATGTTCTCATTCACTCCTTGTTCTCGCAATGAATTTATAATTGCTATGTGCTCCACTGAGTCGAAAGCCTTTTCGTAATCAACAAAACCTAAGTACAGTGGTTTATTATATTCTGTAGTTTTCTTAATTAGCTGATTAGGAATCCTACCAGTTCACGAGGTTGGTTTTCCTCCAGATTTGTAGCTATTCTGTTTGTAAGGACTTTAGTGAAAAGTTTGTAAATGACTGATAGCAAGCTAATTGGTCGATAGTTACTAACGTCTTTTGAGTCGCCTTTTTTATAAAGTAGAATAACAATTGCATTACACCATGTTTTGGGAATTTTCTTGTGTTATATACATTGGGTAAATAAGTGAGCAAGCCTATTTTGTACTTCTGCTCCTGCATCCAACAGTAAATCTGCTACTATTCCATCTTCTCCCGGAGCCTTCCATCTTTTCATATTTTTAAGAGAAATTTTTACTTCGTCTGGTGTTATCTCAAGTATTTCACTTGTGTCAACAGAAAGGTTAGCTATTGGTACTACTGTCTTTGATGCATACAGTTCTTTGTAAAATTCTTCAACTCGCTTCAGCATCATATCTCTGCATTTAATGGCTTCACGGTTTTTGTCTTTTAGTGATGTAATTTGTTGCTTTCCAAGTGCCATTTTATTTCGGACCTGTTTCAGACTTTTTCCTTTTTTGATGGTTTCTTTGATTTGATCCATGTTTCTCATTCTTTTTTCTTCTCTTTGCCTTTTGTTGATAAGCTTATTTAATTCCGCTCCTTCTGTTTCATCTTTCTTTGTTTTTACTTTCATTACTTTTCTTTTTTTCATCAGCTCAAGTGTCTTCTCTGAATACTTCCCGGCTTTGGTTGTATTAGGTTTTCTTACTACCTCCGCTGATTCTTTTAGGACTTTTGTTAGTCTGTCATTCAACTCATCAATGTCACATTCAGCATAACTGAGAGCCTGAAATCTGTTCCTTATTTCCAACTGAAAAGCTGCTTTGTTTTCGCTGACTTTTATTGGGCATATCTTTTTGTCTTTAATCATCTTCTTTCTTTCACTTTTGAAATTGAATCTTGCTGTGCAACCCACCATTCTATGGTCACTTCAAATATTTACTTTGTTGATAACTGCGACGTTTGTGATTGTGTTATTCTTATTTGCTATAATGAAGTCGATTTCATTCTTTGTTTCTCCATTTGGACTTTTCCAGGTCCACTTTCTCCCTGTTCTTTTGTGAAAGAATGTGTTCATTATTCTCATGTTAAACATTTCTGCAAAGTTTACCAACATTTCTCATCTTTCGTTCCTTTCCCCCACTCCAAATTTTCCCATACATGCTTCTCTATTTTTTGATTTTCCAACTTTTGCATTGAAGTCTCCCATGAGTATAGTATAGGTGGTCTTTTCTTCTTCCATAATCTGGGAGATGTCATCATAGAATGTTTCAAGTTCTTCATCTGAGCTCTGAGAAGTTGGTGCATATACTTGTATCACTTTCAGGGTATATTTTTTGCACAGTCTAATTACAACCACTGCTGCCCTGTCAGATGCACTGCTGAATTTAACAATGTTGTCTGCAAGATTTCTGTTAATTAGAAATCCTACACGACTAACTCTTTCATTTTCCCGTCCTTTGTGGTAAAATAGGTGGCCACCGTCATTTAGCTGAATTACTTTTTCTTCTTTTCTGTGGGTCTCACTCAAACCTACAATATCCCAACTAATGTTATCCAGTTCAGCCATTAAGTTATTAAGTTATCAAATATATATATATATATATATATATATATATATATATATATATATATATATATATATATATATATATATATTGCCAGACGCCTCAATCCCGTTTGGGGTGGTCACAAACAAATCGCCTCCAAGTCGCCCTGTCCCCTGCCATTTCACTGCCCTGCTCCCAGCTCACACCCCCCTCTCTCATATACCTCTCCACCCCATCCCTCCATCTCATCCTCGGCCTCCCCCTCCCTCTTCCCCCCTCCACCTCACTCACATACACTCTCTTCGTCAGTCTTTCACCCTCCATCCTCTCCACATGGCCAAACCACCTCAGTGTGTTCCTCATAATGCTTCCTATCACATCCACATCAACACCGCAACGTTCCTTTATATCCTCATTCGTCAGCCTATCTCTCCATGTGACTCCACAGGCTCCTCTTAAATAACTCATTTCTACTGCTCTCACTCTTGACTTGTGTCCTTCCAACAACGTCCAAGCTTCACTTCCGTACGTTAGAGTTGGTATCACAATACTGTCATGTGGTAACTTTTTCACTTCCATGCTCACTTCCCTGTTTCTTATCACTGCTTTCAAAGAACCAGCAACCTTTCTTCCCTATATATATATATATATATATATATATATATATAGTCACGAATTCGCGCGAGCGTATTTATACAAATTCGTGACATTGTACTTTGAAGAGAAAACCACGAACTGTAGTGGAAATCCCGCTGGACATCACTCAGTTCAACCGTCCTTGTATTCACTTCGATCGGGATGATTTTCAGACCATTTGTCACTGTTTCACAAGTGACCATTCTTATGCACGACATTAGTGCTTTCACTGCGTGATTTATTGCGTTTCTATATCATTCGCCCTCTTTCCGTTGACCGTTGAAGTTAGGCCACGCCTACTTCTGGCAAACACGGCCATCTTTCTTACCCCTCCCTAGTTTGAACTCAGTCAGCTTTGAGTTGCCTCGAGGATAGGACCGTTTGTGCCCAGCTTAGAGCAGTGCCTTGGTTGTACAGCGATTTCCTGAATCTCCACCTAGACGGTGAATTGGCGAAGCGGGCTTGCAGTGAATAGCAGCGTTTGGTGTTCATCATGCAGACGTCCAGTCTTTCGTTCGGCTCGTCCCTCCACTGACCAGTATTTCTATTCGTTTTTCTAGGCTTAAGTTCGATTAGCTTTTGAATGAGCGAGTGAGTGTAGTCTCTTTGTTATTTGAATTCATGAGTCCCTTAGTGACCGTGAATTCCCCTTTAAAATTCATTTTCAGACTCATATAACGTAAATTTATTTTATTGTAATCAATAAATTTACAGTTCTTTTATTTGAGCTTAATGTAATTAGCATCATGTTTTATTTCTTCACATTAAGACTACTTTAATTGCCGTTCCTAGTTTGCACAAACTTTACATTATCTATAACTGGTACTTAGGCCAGTTCTTTTATATCAAACTTAAATCCGTTGTGCCAGCCAGGAGTTAAACATCGGCAAGAACCTGTCTATTATTATTAGCATTAGTTATTGATTGCCAGGGGTGGAGTCACTTTCTCAAGAGGCTAACAGTACTAACAAACAGCACTCGTGAGTAATTAGGCTCTGTTGTGTACTGTTGAGAAAGTTTATAAATCCTCGTCCTTAGAGAATCAGCAAAGTAAGCCAGAATAAAGCAAACTTACTACTTGATTATCACAAGTCAGTTCCTTGTCTCTATTTTCAAGTAATATCAACCATTTTTAATTCTTAAATTCACATCCTCTCATGACATCTATGTCAGATCTGCACCCATATCACCGCTGCCCTCTCTTTCAACTGACTCAGAGATTATGGGCGTGGATTGAAACAGCACAGGAAGGACATGTCCTCAATTGGTGGTACGTTGACACACATTGCAGGAACGCACGAAGCTATCTATTTCTTGTCCCATTCCTGGCCAGAAAAAGTCAGAACGGATACGGTCCTGGGTTTTCTTTTTGCCCATGTGACCTCCTGAGGCAGAACAATGACCCCATTCTAACACTGCTTGGCGATACTTAGCGGGAACAACAAACTGCAGTCAAACCTCGCCCTGGGGTGTTCGTGACTCACGGTAGAGCCGTCCTTGTTTACAAAGGAACGTGGCTTGACCTCCCCATGAATACTTAATCACATTACCCTCCAGCTTCTTATGCACTGAGGCAAGTGTCGGGTCGGACTGTTGTTCTTGGACAACATCTTGACTACGAATCAGATCTTGCGACGTTGCGACGGTCAACGGGGTGACACGGTTTGGAGCCTTGGCCATGGCTCGTTTTACTGCAACAGCCGAAGTCTGAGTAGCAACATCTATGGCGCAACTATTTTTTATGCCTGGTATGTTGCCTATAATAAGGTCAAACAAAGGTTCTGGCATGACAACTGCAGCTGTCAAGCCATTGTAGAAAGGAGATGCCACCTGGATACGTGCCTCAGGGAACAATCTCACTGATCCATCAATAAGTCTAACTTGGATCTGCTTACCTCTGTACTCGTCGGGCCGAACCAAACTCTGCTTGACAGAGCAACCTGAGGAACCATTATCTCTCAGAACATTTACAGAAACACCTCCCACAAACCCTGGCTGAACAAGAAAGGCAGTGTTGCTGGTGGAAGGGTCTGAGGAGGTAGCAGCCAGTCACTGATGAGACTGCAGAACGAACGATGCAGCAAATGTGGCGCCCTGAGAACTAGATGCCTGAGGGGTCGTGCTCACCATCTGAGGAGTTGGGGCATTGACCACCTGTGATGGAAAAGTACTTGTACTGGTGGTTTGGCACCACTGTGCGCTTGTTGTGGAATGAAGGCTGCATTTGCATCCTGCCTCCGATACACTAAAGTCGATTGTCCTGACTGAGGGTTATGTGGTTTGTCCTTGCTCTGCTGTTGCTTGAAATACCGGTACTGCTGCTGGTTTGGGTTCTGCATGTCATACCGCTTCCACACAGGTTTCTGGGTATTTTGCCCCTGGTCCTTCTGCGGTTTGTTTGGACCTTGGCCATTATTCTGAGAACGGCCTTGATGCTGGGTTTCAGTCTGAAACGGTTTCCCAGATTTGTCAGCTTTCCTGTTCCAGGTGTGTTGCTTACGAGTTTGATACCCATATGCAGTGAAGAATGCATCAGCCTTCTCCACCATTTGGCTGGCATCCCTTACCTGGCAGATCCTAAGCTGAGCCATAAGCTCAGCAGGCCACAACTTTTCTAGCTGCATGCGCAGCATAAGGTCAATTATCCCCTCTCGCGTGGGAGGGGTTTCATCTTTTTCCATCCACTCATCTAAGTAAGCAGTAAGTCTATCAAGAAACTGAACAGCAGTCTCCTTTTCTTGTAGACACGCCCTCATAAACTGACTCCTGGCGTCGTCAGCTGTGAGACCGTACGCTTCGATGAGTGTGGCCTTCATCATCTCATACGTGAGATTGTCTCCATGAATTCTGTGGAGAATATCGAGGGTAGGGCCCTCAAACAAGCTAAGAAACTGGAGCCACTTAGCTGCCTCATCCAGCCAGTACAGCTGCTCCATGTCTTCAAAACGAGCTATGAACGGCTCGATTCGCTCGCCTTCCTTGTACGAAGGAAGCTTGAGGCGCGGGGTTGCCAGAACATGTGCAGCGAGAGCGCTCGTGGAGCTTGGGTTAGCGGCACAAGATGTGTCTGATGCCAAGGAGTCATGCTTGAGCTTCAGCATCTCAAGTCCATGTTTCTTACGTGCCTCGCACTCGGCACGTTCGTGTTCTCGTTGTCCTCGCTCGTATTCACGTTCTTTCGCGTTGTTCGCATTGTTTTTGCTCGTGTTCACGTTCTTTCTCGCGTTCCTCGCACTGTTCTCGCTCATGTTCGCGTTGAATTCTATGTTCTTCATGAGCATCACTCTCACATTACTGTTCATAACTAAACTGTGTGAGCACATATTCTTTGATTTCTTGGGGATCGGTAAGCCCCATATCTTTAGCTTCCTGTACATATATATTAGTAACCATGGTGCTATCTCAACTAAGGCTGAGTGGACTAAAGACTGAGTACTGACTGCTGTTCTGCAGAGGGATACTAATAATCAAAAGTAAAGAATATAGGCGCAGGCTGGTGGTGACCAGTTTTATCTAGTTAAACTGATAAAGAAAATAAGAAGAAAAGAAAATGCAACTGACTGGGAAAACTATTACATGAATTTAATAGAGATGAATCAGTAACCACCAGTAAGATAGTGTCTACACTCTTTAATGATAACAAATACCTAGGTGTGAGTGAGTGAGTATTTCGTTAATAACTTTAGAGCTAGGAGTTAATATCCTGGAATGAGGTCGCCAGATGTCACGGGGGGACGTGAAATTTAAGAAGTAAAAATGGTTGATATTACTTGAAAATAGAGACAAGGAACTGACTTGTGAAAATTAAGTAGTAAGTTTTGCTATATTCCGGCTTACTTCGCCGATTCTCTAAGGATGAGAATTTATAAACTTTCTCAACAGTACACAGCAGAGCCTAATTACTCACGAGTGCTGTTTGTTAGTACTGTTAGCCTCTTGAGAAAGTGACTCCACCCCTGACAATCAATAACTAATGCTAATAATAATAGACAGGTTCTTGCCGGTGCTTAACTCCTGGCTGACACAATGGATTTAAGTTTGATACAAAAGAACTGGCCTAAGTACCAGTTATGGATAATGTAATGTTTGTGCAAACTAGGAACGGCAACTAAAGTAAGCTTAATGTGGAGAAATAAAACACGATTCTAATTAAGCTCAAAGAAAAGAACTTTAAATTTATTAATTACAATAAAATAAATTTACGTTATATGAGTCTCAAAATGAATTCAAAAGGGGAATTCACGGTCACTATAATCGTTCTATTATATGAAGGCAGTTTGGGTGGGGCGCTCTGGGACCTCACTCTGTTAGCTCTGTTGCCACATCGTTGCCACACACGTGCGCTCTCTCTCTCTCTCTCTCTCTCTCTCTCTCTCTCTCTCTCTCTCTCTCTCTCCCTCTCCCTCTCTCTCTCTCATATATTAACTACTACTAATTTTATTTTCTTTATTTTCTCTCTTGTTTTCGATTTTTTTCCACACCACTCCTGAGGTAAAAGTCTATAGGTGCGTTTTTTTTTTTTTTTTTTTTTTAGCTTCCATGGCGGGAGACTGACCGAGTATGACCCGCTCACGCAGGGCTATCCCTCGTGTCACCACCTGACAATGTCGCAAAAGCAACAGTGACAAGTCTTATGAGATTTATACTATACTATTGCTTTTTTATTGAATTACATCTATACAGAGTGTTTAAAATTCATTTATAAGTAGTTACTAGCTTAAAATAGGAAAGTGAGACAGAGAGAGAGGTGAGCACAAATAATTACACGTGTGTCGGCGGCGATGTGACAACAGAGCCTGCAGTGTGAGGTCCCAGATCGCCCCATCCAAACTGCCTTCATAAAATAGAACGACTGTAGGGGACTCAAGAATTTAAATAACAAAGAGCCTACACTCACTCGCTCATTCAAAAGCTAATCGAACTTAAGCCTAGAAAAACGAATAGAAATACTGGTCAGTGGAGGGACGAGCCGAACGAAAGACTGGACGTCTGCGTGATGAACACCAAACGCTGCTATTCGCTGCAAGCCCGCTTCGCCAATTCACCATCTAGGTGGAGATTCAGGAATTCGCTGTACAACGGAGGCGCTGCTCTACACTGGGCACAAACGGTCCTATCATTGAGGCAACTCAAAGCTGACTGAGTTCAAACTAGGGAGGGGTAAGAAAGATGGCCGTGTTTGCCAGAAGTAGGCTTGGCCTAAGTTCAACAATCTAAAGAAAGAGGGCAAACGATATAGAAACGCAATAAATCACTCAGTGAAAGCACTAATGTCGTGCATAAGAATGGTCACTTGTGAAACAGTGACAAATGTTCTGAAAATCATTCCGATCGAAGTGAATACGAGGACGGTTGAACTGAGTGATATATATATATATATATATATATATATATATAGCCTATACACTGTATATACACTGTATATGGCTAGTGAGGGAGTGATCGCCCTCTACCTACACAGATCAAAAGCCCTCGGGAGCAGGGGGGTGGTTGCTTTCTCAGGCAGAGGAACTCCTTAAGAGTGAAATGGCTGGGAAGCATGCCGGCACGTGACTGGCTACAGCATAGCTGGGTCTTTCGGGTGTGGGCAGTCAGGCAAGTTAGCTGCCTACTGCGACTGCAACGCAATGGCGAGGTGTTCAGGAAGTTAGCCAAAGAAACCTTGATGGACTCTGAAAGAACAATAATGGCCCCCAGTCCCGTGCAGCCCTTAAATGGGCAGGGGGTGCTAAGAAT
The DNA here is from genome assembly GCF_032717465.1 of Coenobita brevimanus. NCBI lineage: Eukaryota > Metazoa > Arthropoda > Malacostraca > Decapoda > Coenobitidae > Coenobita > Coenobita brevimanus. Next base: position 8,852,786 of record NC_136996.1, on the reverse strand, counting down.
CTCACGGTTGCCTCAATTACAATCTAATTCCTTTGTCAATGCAAAAAATACAATTAAAATTGATAACTGGAATGTGAGAACGCTAAATCATGACGGTAAAATCGATGAGTTAGTGAAGGTTTTTCAAAATTACGGACTTGATATTTGTGCTCTGACAGAAACTAGATTAACTGGAGTCGATAAGTTGGATTTGGAGGATGGTATACGTTTATTGATATCTGGTCGACAGGACGGAATGCATTATCAGGGAGTAGGATTGTTGCTGGGTTGTAAGGCAAATAAGGCTTTATGTGAGTGGGATCCTATAGATGAGCGATTGTTATACGCACGGTTTAAATCAAATCATGGCAACATCAGTCTGTTTGTATGTTATGCACCTACTAATGATGCACTCGATGAAAGGAAAGACACATTTTATGAAAAGTTGCAAGAAGGGGTAGGAAGGGTACCTAGACATGATGTTTTGATCTGCGTTGGAGACTTTAATGCAGTAATGGGCTGTTCAAATGAGGGATTTGAGGCATGTATGGGTAAGATGGGAGTTGGTAGTAGGATGAGTGAAAACGGAGTGAGGTTTGGAAGCTTCTGTCTAGCAAATGACTTAGTCATCGGGGGCACACTCTTTCAGCATTGCAATATACACAAGACAACTTGGGTGTCGCCGTGTGGAAAATATAAAAATCAGATTGATCACATCGCTATCAGTAGGAGGCATAGAAGTTCTCTGCTAGATGTTCATGTTAAACGGGGAGCGGATATTGGTAGTGACCATCAACTCAGCATTGCAAATATAAGGTTTAAACTAAAAAATCAGAAGAAGGAAAAATCTGGTGTTGGTAGATACGATATTGTTAAGCTTAGAAGGGAAGGAGAAGAAAAGGAGGAATTCAGATTAGAATGCAGAAATAGGTGTTTGGTGTTGGAAACGTTGGAAGAGGGGGAGAGAAGTGTAGATGAGATGTGGGAGGATGTGAACAAAGTTTTGCATGAGACTGCTGAATGTACGATTGGGAGGAGACATAGATTCAGGAGAAAGAAATGGATATCGGAGGAAACGTGGGATATGATAAAAAAGAAAGGTGAGGCTAAATTGAGGAGTGAGATGCAATGCGTTGATGAACGAGAGATTGAATTAGCAAGAGCTGCGTACTGGAGTTTGAATTCAGAAGTAAGAAGGTTAGCTAGGAGAGATAAAAGAAGATGTGTGGATGAAAAGGTTGCAGAGACTGAAATCTTAATAAACAAAAATGATGGACAGAGTCAAAGAATAGCATATGAATCGATTAGAGAACTGAGTGGTAATGCAGGTAAACGCAAGGAAATACCAGTTAGAGACAGGGAAGGAAATTTATTGACCAAAGATGGAGATATTAAAAACAGATGGAAAGAGCATTTTGAGACAGTTCTTAATAGACCAATACCACCAGAAGAGGATATACCGTCTGCTCAGGAAGATTTAAATATAGAAACAGGAGAGTTGAGGCTTGCAGAAGTGGAGAAAGCAGTAAAACAGTTAAAGAATAATAAGGCACCAGGGGAGGATGGTTTATTTCCGGAAATGTTTAAAGTGGAGGGGGATAGATTAATAATGATCTTGACCAAGCTATTCAATAAGATATGGGTGACGGGGTTACTACCGTCAGTTTGGAAGAATGGAGTAATTGTTAAAGTTCCGAAGAAGGGAGACCTGAGTGAATGTGGTAATTGGAGGGGAATCTCTTTGTCACCGATAGCTTCGAAAGTTTTCAGTAGAGTGTTGTTAAATAGGTTGGAGCCGGTGGTTGAGGGTATTCTGAGGGATGAACAGGCTGGTTTTAGAAAGGGACGTGGTTGCAATGATCAGATCTTTATAGTTAGGCATTTGATGCAGCAAGTTAATGAAATGAGAGTACCGTTAAGTCTTTGTTTTGTTGATTTTGAAAAGGCTTTTGATAGTGTTTCGAGAGAGACTATGGGGAAGATCATGAGACATTATGGAATACCAGAGGAGTTTGTGAGGGTCATTATGAACATGCATGAGGACACATTTTGTAAAGTGATGGTTGATGGTTGTCTGAGTGATTCGTTTGAAGTCAAGTCCGGAGTAATTCAAGGTGGTGTTCTATCGCCTTTACTATTTATATTGGTCATTGATTACATTATGAAACGCGTTGGAACAGAAACCGGTGCAGGTATACTTTGGGGAGAGAACAGGAAACTTTTGGATTTAGATTATGCAGATGATATAGTTTTGATTTGTGATGGGCCAGAAGAGATGCAGAGAGTGTTGGACTGTTTGGTGAGTGAAGGTCGCAAGGTGGGTTTGGTTATTAATTGTGGAAAAACTGAAATAATCAATATGAATATGGAAAATGCGCAGGAATGTGTAATTGGAGGTATGGTTGTAAAGCAAGTTGATAGGTTTAAATATTTAGGTACTTATTTAGCCAAGGATGGTTCTTTGAACTTTGAATTCGAGGAAAGGTTAAAGAAGGCTAATCAGGCAATGGGAATGCTTAAAAATATTTGGAATAATAACAATTTCTCTGTGCATACAAAAATCAAACTTTATAAGGTAATGGTTAGGAGTATCTTAATTTATGGACACGAGTCTTGGTACAGCACAGTGACTATGGAAAATAAATTCTTGGTGTTTGAAAATAAAGCACTTAGAAGAATATTAGGAGTTAAATGGTGGGAAAGGATACCAAATAGTAGAATTAGAGAAATAACGGGAGTGCAGCCGATCGATGAATATGTTAGATTCTCACGATGGAAGTGGCTAGGACATGTGTATAGGAGACAGGGAATAGTACGAGGTACACCAGGGTGGGTGGCACTTGGTAGGAGAGGTAGAGGAAGGCCAAAAGAGACGTGGGTGAGGACAATGAGACGGGAAGCTGGAGATGAGTGTTGGGGAGATCTTGAGGAGTTAGCACAAGATAGGATGTGGTGGTGTGAGTTCATCGAGGCCCTATGCATCCCCGAGGGTGCCACAGGAAATGATTGATTGATTGATTGATATATATTTGATAGCGAAATTAAAAGACTCATTAAAATTGGATGGAAAACTTTCGGTAAACATAGAGACATCTTGAAAAGTAGCTTGCCAATACGTATGGAACGAAAAGTACCAGGTATATAACGAATGTATAATTCCAGTTATGACGTACGGTTGTGAGACCTGGAAACTGACAAAGTCGATGGATAATCAACTAATCCGTTCTCAAAGGGTAATGGAAAGATCACTTTTGGGTGGAAAAGGAGGTCCGGATGATGATGATGATGATGATGATGATGATGATGATGATGACATAAAAAGATCAACTTGGGTTAGTGAACTGAATAAAGTCAAAGACATTTAATTATAGAAGTTATAATGAACAAAAATGTAGGTGGGAAGGTCATGTAGGAAGAATAATAACCGATGGAGCAAAAGGCTCATTGACTGGACTTGAAGACATAGTAAGTGCAGCAGAAAAAGGCCAGACAGGACGTGAGGAGATGAGATAGAGAAGTTTGCAGGGTAAACGTGGCAGAGAGTGGCTCAGTCAAGGAATTCGTGGAGAAGGTTGGGGGAGACCTTTATTCAGTACTGGACTTACAAGATGATATATATACATACATATATCTGTCTATCTATCTATGTATCTCTATTTATATCGATCTATCTATCTGTATATCTATCCATCTATCTATCTATCTATCTATCTGTCTCTGTCTCTCTATCTATCTATCTATGTATGACATAACTGATAGGAAGAAATACCCAGCTTCGTTAGGATATAATAATGGTGGAAGCAATGGATCAACATGACATCCTGCTGTGTGAGAAGCCTTGTTATGGGTGGACGAAAGTTTTGCCATGTTGGGTACCATAATTTCTTTCTGAAAGACATAATACGTTGAATAATGGCAGGGTTATCACACTAAAGTAAATGCAAAAGGTATCAATGGACGACTTGTTGTTGTGGTTATTGCAGTGTATGAACTGAATATTCATGTTGTAACAGACTTTACATATTTTGACGTGGCTGATTACACACGGGGCATAAATGTCAAGATTACGAAAGACTAAGGAGCTTAGGAAGTGGAGAAACGGAGGAAGACGGAGGAGTGCGCGTATTACAAAGAGTTTCATGTTTACCTAATCCCTTTTTGCAAGTCATGGATCTCCGGCCTGGCACGGAAAAGCCTTCGTTTGCATGGCCTCGAATTTGGCGAGATGGGAGGTTCGGCTCGGTGATGCCTTCTGCTCCTATGTTGTTTCTCGACAGTTATGAGATGTTGCTCAGTCAGTATTCTCTTTAACTATGACTTTTTTTTTTTTTTTTAACAATCTTCGTAAAAACGCATTTTTAGTAGACACATTATTCTAAAGTGCAAATATTTTTCCTCCACGTACATTCTCTTCCATACTATTTAATTATCCTTTTTTCAACCGGGCGTAGATGATTAATTTTTTATGCGGCATGCTTTTCCAAACGAACGAAAACTTTTGGTAAACACTTCCTTAATATAATCAGATACCGTATTCAGCAAGAAATTAAGACTTTCTCTTGTTTCACCCTTTGACATAGATGAGGTAATTAGATTTCCAGACCAGTGTATGGAGAGCTCTTGCATTTCTTCGGTTTCTTTCTTCACTCTTCCAGACTCTTAACTGACGCTGCGCGATTTCTTTACTTCATCACCAATTCGCTTCACATTTGGCACAAATATTCCCTCAACCAATGGCCCCGGATATCTCATACACACACACACACACACACACACGCACACATATATATATATATATATATATATATATATATATATATATATATATATATATATATATATATATATATATATATAGGTAGACCTTTTAAGGGGATTTATGGGGTCAAGCGCCAATTCACAAGAAGACGCAATTTTTTAGATTTTATGTTTTTGTATGTTTATTAATCATCATGGCAATTTGCACAGAAGCATGACATTGTTGTAACTATGTGTAGATCATCTCACATTTACTTGGGAATGTAGATAATCGTGTTTTTAACTGACTCATGCTGCCTCCTGATTATTTTATTCAGTTTAAGTGACTTTTCGAATTAGTGGGCTTGAATATAGTTTTACCATGCACGACAAAATATCTCCCCAACGATGAATAGAGTCGTCTAGAGGTAGCAAGAATAATTCTGTAAAATACTGTACGTTCCTTGACGTTGTAGTTAATCTTAGCATAATACTAACATGCTGCTGGAGTGAAACAGAAAGAGCAGTGAAATGTGTTGGGTGTAACTAAACTTATTTTTCAGTGTAAAGCTTACATAAAAAAAAAGGAGGGTATTTTTTTTTTTCACAAGCCTCTTACCTCCGACTCAGTGGTCATAACATTCAACGTAAAACATATATGTTTCTGATGAATTTAAAATATTGAAATTTCTCGAGGAGATCCGTGTGAAATTATGATCATGTATATATGTATTTTTTAACCCCCTTCTCCTCAAAATTGTTGGTTGAAGAGTTTGCATAGTGCACCCCCTCCCCCCGCCTACAATCTTGGACGCACCCTGGACTAACTAGACTTTCTTGCACTGAGCCTTACAACAGACGTGCCTAGGAAAAGTCCCAGCCTCTTTTTAAAATTGCCCACAAACTTTGATAATATTACCCGGAACTCTGGTTTTGCGTCGCTTGGGACCAAGATACTGTAAAAGTTTTAAGAGTAGTTGCAGACAGCTTAATGGGCGGGGCAAGGGAAGGTGATGGTGGCAGTTGAAAATTCATAATCTTTGTAAAGGTGACTTGGGTACAAGATTAAGTCCTGAGCTGCCTTGTGAGAAGCGCATCTATAAATCAAGAATATGGTGCAAATACTTCTTCTCTTTCTCCTGGTCTTCAGTTTTATACATATCATCGGCTTCCAAATGGATCCTCAACTGCTGACATCGTACAAACTCGTCATAGCCGACCAGTACTTGTCACATATCGTTGACAAGAACGTCCTCACTGGAATTCTTGCAAGGCAGCTCAAAAACTTAAAATTATCACGAATATGGTGCAAGTACCGCGTCTCCTTCTCCTGGTCGTTTTCCATGTTCCACTTGGTTCCTTAATGGATCCTCAGTTGTTGACAGCATTATCTGTCAGTCTGTCTATCTATCTGTCTATCTGTCTGTCTGCCTGTCTGTCTATCTGTCTGTCTGTCTGTCTGTCTGTCTGTCTGTCTGTGTCTCTCTCTCTCTCTCTCTCTCTCTCTCTCTCTCTCTCTCTCTCTCTCTCTCTCTCTCTCTCTCTCTCTCTCTCTCTCTCTCTCTCTCTCTCTCTCTCTCTCTCTCTCTCTCTCTCTCTCTATATATATATATATATATATATATATATATATATATATATATATATTGTAATGAATAATTATGGTACAGGGAATTTGTGTCATCAGTTATTTTATGGAAACCCTAGGGAATTCGTGAAATGAGTTCAGATTAGGAAGAGTTAATTAAGGCTAGGTTTAATTTAGGCTGCGGTTAGGTTAGCCTGGGATAATCAAGGTTAAGTTTAGCTTAGGTTAGGCTAAGTTAGTTAGATTAGGTTAGATTAGGCTAATTTAGATGAACGCTTAACATAGCACAATATATATATATATATATATATATATATATATATATATATATATATATATATCTATATCTATCTATCTATCTATCTATCTATCTATATACATATATCTATATCTATATCTATATCTATATATCTATATCTATATATATATTCATAGATAGATAGATAGATATAGATATATATATATTTCTCTATGTATCTCTCTATCTATCATATATATATATCTATATCTATCTATCTATCTATCTATCTATCTATCTATCTATCTATCTATCTATCTATCTATATATCTATCTATCTATCTATCTATCTATCTATATATATATATATATATATCTATCTATCTATCTATCTATATATATATATATATATATATATATATATATATATATATCTATAGCCCGACGCCCTAATCCCGCAAAGGGTGGCCGCAGACAAAACGCCTCCAAGTCATTCTGTCACCCACCATTTGACTCCCCTCCCCCAACTCACTCTCCCCTCCCTCATATACCTTTCAACTCCATCCCTCCACCTCATCCTCGGTCTACCCCTCCCTCTCCCTCCCTCCACCTCACCTACATACACCCTCTTAGTCAGTCTTTCATTCTCCATTCTCTCCACATGTCCAAACCACCTCAGTGTATTTCTCCTAATCTTTTCAACCACATCCACATCTACCCCACAACGTTCCTTCACTTCTTCATTCGTCAACCTGTCCCTCCACGTCACTCCACATGCTCCTCTCAAGTAACTCATTTCCACTGCTCTCACTCTTGACTTGTTCCCCTCTTGCAAGGTCCACGCCTCGCTTCCATACATCAGGGTAGGGATCACAATACCATCATGCAGTGACTTCTTAACTTCCATACTCACCTCCCTATTTCTCATCACTGCTTTCAGTGTACCAACAATCTTTCTTCCCTGCTGTACCCTTTCACGTACTTGATCCCCCAAAGTTCCATCCTTACTCATCACACTACCTAAGTACTTGAATGCACTCACATTCTCCATATCCTCACCATCCAACCTCACTGCACACTCTGTGACTTCATTCCTCTCAAACACCATAACTTTACTTTTGTTTACATTAACTTTCAGATTCCTCCTCCTACACACTGTCCCAAATTCATTCACCAAACCTTGCAACTCCCATTCATCTTCACTCAACAATACTGTATCATCAGCAAACAGCAACACCGGAAGCTTCCAAATCTCACCCTCATTCATTAGGGCCACCCCCACATCCACTGCCCTACCTTGCACCTCCTTTACAACCCCATCCATATATATATTAAACAGCCATGGAGACATCACACACCCCTGTTTCAGTCCCACATTGAGATCAAAGAAGTCACTCAGCTCACCATCCACTCGCACCGTAGCCCTAGCTCCCTCGTACATACTCTTCACAGCACTCAACAATTTCCCCTCCACTCCATATATTCTTAATACCTTCCACATACCTTGCCTATCTATTCTGTCATAAGCTTTCTCCAAGTCCATGAAGGCAGCATACACTTTCCTTCCCTTCTCTAGATACTTCTCCACTAAACATCTTAGAACAAATATCTGATCTACACACCCTTTTCCCTTCCTAAATCCCCCTTGTTCTTCTCCAACTAGCTCCTCTGTCATATGCCTAACCCTATCAATGAGTATTCTACCATATATTTTACCAGTCACACTAAGAAGGCAAATACCCCTGTGGTTACCACATACTTCTCTCTTCCCTTTTCCTTTGTACAGAGGAACAATTATACCTGATTTCCAGTCCTCTGGAACCCTTCCCTCTTCCCAAGCCAATCTACACAACTTCCATATCCACTCCACAACAATCTCACCCCCATACCTAAGCATTTCACCACACACTCCATCAATTCCCGGGGCCTTTCCCAGCTTAATCTTCTTCATCGCTTCCACTACTTCCGACCTACTGATCTCTTCCTCCCTCCTCTCATCTCTTCTTCTCCCAGCCATTCCCCAACCACTTATACTCACACTGCTCTCACTCTCTACATTCAACAAATCCTCAAAGTGCTCCTTCCATCTCCTCAATTTCTCTCTCTTCTCCACCAACAATCTATTATTCCTACCTTTCACTCCCCTACTATTTCCCCTTTCACACTGCCTTACTTTCTTTACCTCTTTCCAAAACAATTTCTTACTCTCCCTCCATTTCACACTCAGATTCCTCCCAAACTCTTCATCCACTTTCTTCTTACTCTCCTTCACCAGTCTCTTAACCTCCCTTCTCCTGCTCACATATACCTCTCTCTTCTCTCTCTCATCTTCTCCCCTACCTCTACTCGCCAACCATTCACCATATGCCTTCTTCTTTTGTTCCACAGCTCGTTTCACCTCATCATTCCACCATGCTGTCCCTTGCACACCCTTGCATCTCCTCCTCACTCCACAAACCGCCTCACACGCTGCGCTTATCTCTTCCGTGAATATCTTACATACATCTTCCACCCCTTCCATCTGCTCTAGCTCATACCTTCCCAATCTTCCTTCCACTATGCTCTTATACTCTGTCCTTTTCTCACTATCTTGCAATTTCTCCACTCTTCTCACAGGAGCTGCTTCCTCCTGTCTTCCCCTTCGTCTCCTCAACCACTTTCTTTGCAGCTCTACCTTGGCCATCACTAAGTGATGGTCCGAGACTCCATTCCCCCACCCTCTCCACACCCTTGCATCCAACACTTGTCTTCTCATTCGCTCATCCACACACACGTAGTCTATCATTGCCTTTCGTTCAACAAGTTCACCATCCATCCTCCTCATTACTCTCCATGTATACCGGTGGATCATCTTATGACGAAAGTAGGTGTTGGCTATTGCCAACCCCTTACCAGCACAGATGTCCACCAAAGCACTACCATTCCCATCTACTTCAGCTGGCACACCCCACTGACCAACCACTCCATCCACTCGTACATTCCCAACTTTGCCATTCATGTCTCCAATCAACAGCACCCTTTCGCTCCTCTCAAACTTATCCATACATGCTTCTACTCTCGCCCAAAACTCATCTTTCACTCTTGCCACTCGATCCTCTGTTGGAGCATACACACATACAATCGCCCACGCTTGTATACCTACTTTCATCCTCACCCATACAATCCTTGCACCCACTGTTCCATACTCTCTTATATTCTCCTTCCACTTCTTGCTTATCATCAGACATACTCCCTCTCTTGCCCTCTCATTCTCACTGACTCCCGCACATATACCTACACCTTATTCCCATTCTCTCACCCTTTCACCTTTTCATTTAGTTTCAGTCAATCCACATATATCCACTTTTGCATCCTCAAGCACCTGGACAATCTCTCTCTCTTTCACTTCATCATTCACTCCTCTCACATTCCACGTTCCTACCCTCAGAATGTCATTTGTCCGTTCCTTAGTCGTCAACGTATGGTCCGTCCGGGTCCGAGGCGCTTTATTTGCTTTTTTAGTTAGTTCTTTTTACGGGGTGGGGCACTAACCCACCACCAACCCTTTTAGTCGCCTCGTACGACAAGCAGGGATACTGGGGGAGTATTCTTGAAACCCCCCTACCCCCAGGGGGTATATATATATATATATATATATATATATATATATATATATATGGTGTGTGTGTGTGTGTGTGTGTGTGTGTGTGTGTGTGTGTGTGTGTGTGTGTGTTTACTGATATATATGTAAACTGACAGTAGTTCTTCTTCACCTGTACTGTATGTCCATTAAAATGCACGTATTTTGCGAATTTACTGATCTAGCATCCCAATCTCACCTGTGCTTTTTCTTGTATATACTGTATATATCCTGAATGATGCGTGCACGTCCAGTACCTCTTCTAGGGAGTAAAAGTGAATTGTGTTTTCTGAGTTGCCTGCAATATTTCTCTCCGTTTTTATTTTGTCATGCTGCATGAGGTGGCTGAGATGATGGGATTCTATTTTTTTTTTTTTTTTTTTTTTTAGTTAATCCGTCTTGTATGAGGCACAATGAACATCTACAAGTGTACTGGTCGAGCCAACCACGTTCAGCTAACTGACCAGTACACTAAATTTAAGTTTATGAATATAAGAAAAATTTTGGACAGTTCTTAGTACATCTCAAATAAGAGGTGAAGAGCACAAGATATATGTGGTAGAGTTGGCCCTTCAGTTTAGTACGAGACATCCAAAATCTTGACTTTGTTGTGGATTTTTAGTTTAAGGTTTCTAGGAAGAAGGATGAGGTCGAAATACATTATTGTAGATGGTGGTCCTTTAATAACTCTCTGTATCTCCATACATACAAATGGACACCAGGGAGACTGGACTTGTTCCAGGTCGGGGCAAGGCTTAATAAATATTTGAAAACCAAACAATGGACATGCTGGACCCAGTCTCAGAAGTAAAATACTACTTACAGACTTATACCTCTGTAAGTGTTAGAACTTTCAGGTAGTTTCAAGCAAATTACTAAGGAGAGATTATTATACCTAATGTGAAAAGGAAAAAAAAATCGCGGGAGTATTAAAAGGAATTTAGCTGATCCAGCTGCCCCTTTAGTTGTTAGGGTGATACTGCACGGGATTAAACTCATCACCCTTAATTCACAATTACGGAGCAGTTTTTTGTACTCGAATGGTGTACGTGAATGTGAAGTTTTACCCTAGTGTGTCAAGCTGCTGACACGGCTGTTTGGCACTCGCACAGCCGTTCTTTACTTCTCACATCTCACAATTTTCCATGGCAGATTTCATTTTCAAAACATTACTAACATGACTAGCGTAGATCTAGTACAATCAAAATACCTTTTAGAGGATTAGAAGTCTGTGTACCAACTCATGATGGGGCTACAAGCAGAAAAAGTTCCAGGCTGGAGCCAGGCTGGAGGACACGGCATCGTCCCCATAGAAGAGTAAACAGAGAGAGAGAGAGAGAGAGAGAGAGAGAGAGAGAGAGCGTCTTTCCCCTCAGTGAAGCGCTCAACCCCCCCTCAGGGATCTTTATGATAAAACTTTTAAACTACCTATGATATATCCATTTAGCAATGTTGATAAATATCACAAATTATATAGGAACTCATTGGTAATATATTAGTCTTTAGTGTCATCGTTCGACCGAAAAAAAAATAATAATAATAAATACTTCATCGACGTAAAGAATACACAACTTCATGACAAAAATGTAAAGCAACATGGGGTATTACGGTGTCAGGAGTAACAGTATTAGATTTATTTTCAACCTATATACAAGGGCCAAGCTCCAAGACTCATTTGAGATACAATTTACATTGAATATGAAACAGTGACTCCGGGGAGGTAAACTGCCTTTCAAAGAATCAGCCCCGCAGGGGTTAAGTTTTTGTAGTTATATTGGGGAATTAGAAGCCCAAACACTGGCAGACTGGAAGTTCAGATGGTGAAAGACTAAAAGACACAAGCAAAGGAAAAGCAGGGGAATTTTGCTCCAGAGCTGATCAGTTGTATAAATGAAAGACTATTGCGTCAGCTATCACTGGCATTAGAGAGTTCAAGAGAAGGAAGAACTGAAGAATGTGGATAAGTGGATGCTTTGTGCCTGCTTTAAAGGGCAAAACACGTAGGGAGAGCGTTCATTAGAGCTCCTAACAGTAAAATGATAACGGTAAGAAAAGAGTGATACTACAGTACAAAGGAGAAGGAGTGAGCTTGAAACGTGGCACCGAGAGGAAGGGAGTTGATGAAACTAAAAGACTTTGATTTTCCCCTGTTTAGAGGCTTGTATACAGTGGCACACCTAACACATGAATACCATACTCCACACAAACACTACTGAGGGCCCTGTATACAGATAGCAATATCTCTGGGTCTGAAAAAGGCACAATGTCAGCTCAATATACCCAAGCTCTGAGAACATATTTCGTTGGGGAAGCAGTGCTATTTCCAAGATAGATTATGAGCAAAGACACAACTGTACTAGTAAAAGAAGAACGATTGAATTGTACGCTGTTGAACGCAAGGCAATACAGTAGTCATATGGAGAACTGCAGTGACTTGAAAAGTGGAACAGCTGAATTTTGAGGCCTTAACTCTGATTTACAACAACAAAATATTTATAACCCAAGAAACAAGCAAAAAAAATAATATGCATTTTTTTTTATGCAAGAAAGAAGGAACCAAAGGCCAGGAGCCCGCAAACCGTTCCTTCCTAGAAAAAAACAAAAACAATACAATAGAGAGCCAAATTCAAGATCCGTTCATTTCAAGATGCCTGGACACACTGCGTTTGAAAGACTGGAGATCGTAGGAAGTAGGAAATACAGACAGAGGGAGACAGTTCCAGAGTTGACCTGTATCATAAATGAAGAACTGAGAGTAACGGTTAACTCTTGCATTAGAGACTTAGACAGAAAAGGGATGAGAGTTTGTTGCTAGACGGGTGCTACGTACCCGTCGTAGTGGTGGAGGTATGCAAGCAGACAATTCAGAGCAGCAGTGACCATTGAAGTAGCGATAGACAAGAGATAAAGATGCAACAGTGCGGCGAAGAGACAGACGTTGAAGGGAGCCAGTAAGAGAAGAGTTGATAAGACAGAAAACGTTTGACTCCACCCTATTGAGAAGACCTGTATCTGGGGAGCCTCCCCACACATGAGAGATGTACTCTAAACAGGGGCGAATTAAAGCCGTACATAAAGTCAATAACTGCGCCTGGGTAAAGAAGGTACGGAGTCGGCTTAGCACACCTAAGCTCTTGGAAGCAGATTTTACAAGAGATGTAATATGATGTTTCCAAGATAAGTCCCGAGTGAATGAAACCCAAAGCATGTTGAAGGACGATGCAGAATTAAGCTGAATAGTACTAAACATTAGTGGGTACTCCTGTGGAAGATTGTGTCGGGTTGACAGGTGTAAAAACTGAGTTTTTGATGCATTAAGAAGAACAAGATTATTTTTATCCCCGTCAGAGATACGAGCCAAGTCAGACATTAGGTGTGCCATAGCCTCATCCCTTGTTTGTTGAAGTAACTGCTGAGATGGACGTTGCGGGAACCGAATGGAAAGGTGAAGGGTGGAATCATCAGCCTATGAGTGGATAGGGTTAGATGTACAGCTTAGAAGGTCATTGATGAAGAAGAGGAAGAGAGTTGGTGATAGGACAGAACTCTGAGGAACACCACTGTTGATAGATCTAGGAGAAGAATGATGGCCGTCTAGAAGGATAGAAACCGTAAGAGGGTAGTTTGGAAATTAATGATTTATGCCACACTCGATCGAAAGCCTTTGAGATGTCAAGTGCAATGGCAAAGCTTTCGCCAAAGTCCCAAAAGGAGGATGACCAGGAGTCAGAAAGGTAGGTGAGACGAGTGCCCGTGGAGCGCCCCTGACGGAACTCATACTGACGAGCAGAAAGAAGGTTGTGATAGGAAAGATGCTTTAAAAATTTTCTGTTAAGAATTGACTCGAAAACTTTGAGACACACGACGTTAAAGCAATTGGACGATAGTTAGAGAGTTGGGAATGGTCACCCTTCTTTGGGACTGGCTGAATAAGAGCAACTTTCAGCAAGAAGGAAAAGTACAAGTTGACAGATAAAGGCGAAAGAGTTTACCTAGGTAGGGTGTAAGCACAGAAGCACAGTTCTTGAGGACAACAGGAGGGACTCCATCAGGTTCGTATGCCTTGTTAGTACTGAGGCCAGTGATGGCAGAAAATACAGCAGCTGAAGAAATTTTAATGTCAGCCATGAGGAAGTCTCAGGGGTAAAATGATGGAGGAACAGTACTGGATTCGTCTAAGGTGGAACTGGAGGAGAAAGTCTGAGTGAAAAGATATGCTTTATCAGTAGAAGAAATAGCTACAGAGCCATCAGAATAGAAAAGAGGAGGGAAGGATGATGAGGAAAAGTTGTTAGAGAGGTTTTTGGTAAGGTGCCAGAAGGAATAGGAAGAATTCGAGCTGGAGAGTTGAGAGCATTTAGTACGGATGAAATTTTTTTAGCAGAGCGAAGAACAGCCTTTACACGATTCCGGGCAGAAACATAAAAAATATGTGATTCAGAGGTGAGTTGGCTTCTGTACCATTTATAGGCCCTCTCCTTGTTGTGGACAACATTAGAACATGCGTGATTAAACCAAGGCTTTCTTGCATTAGTTTGAGGATATGAGAAAGGAATGTATGCTTCCATGCCCGAGAGAATAACCTCCGTAATGTGCAAGGCACACTCAGATGGCTCCCGACCATGGAAGCAATAATCATTCCAGGGAAAATCAGAGAAGTACTGCCTGAGGGCCTCCCAGTCTGTAGCTCCAAAGTGCCACAGACGACGTTTCTTTGGAGGGTCCGCAGGCCGTACCGGAGCGATAGGACAGGTTAAGGTAATAAGGTTGTGATCGGAAGAGCCCAACAGAGAGGAAAGATTAACAGTGTAAGCAGAGGGATTAGTTGTAAGGAAGAGGTCAAATATGTTGGAGCTCTCTCCAAGGCGGTCAGGGATACGGGTAGAGTGCTGTACAAGCTGCTGTAGGTCATTAAGGATAGAAACGATGTACACTAGGCTTGTTCACCAGATGAAGATATACATATAGATAGATAGATAGGTATGTAGGTAGGTAGATACATAGATTTTGTATTGTGTGTGTGTGTGTGTGTGTGTGTGTTTGCTTTACAGCACCAAATCTCGTAAACCACGATATGACACCTCTGTATCTTTTTAATATACTATTGATTTTATTTACTGCAGACTAAAATATAAAGTAAAGCATCTTCTATTACGTAATAAAAGCTGACTGTATGAATATGAACTCCTTTCCCCACCATGCACATCACATTTCTCACTCAACCCGTCGCATTTATCTCTCCTCCCGTTCACCTTCCTCACCCAGAGTGGCTACGTTCTCCAGCTTGTACTTTCATGTTTCTAATCTTCTGTTACAACAATCATAAGGCTTCGTGGACGTGTTCGTCACCTGTCCAGCTATCATTTTAATCTTTCTTGTTCACAACCCTCATTCATCACAAAGTGCCTGTGCTCTCTCTTATTCTTAACCTTGGTCTAACAATACATTACCTTCTTTTAAAATTGAAGTGTTGCAAGAGACCAGCACTAGAATGTGGTACTAGCCACAGAGATGTGTAGTGGCAGGGATGTAGAACTCGAAGTAAAGTCCTAGTCTGTCACAGAGCTACGGGGCATAGGATTCATGAAAAACAGAAATCGCCAAGTTAAGGTGGGCGATGTACAGACTGACTTATTCATGTTGCCATGCTTATCCCAACATAGTCCTGGTATGTACACACGGTGGGAAAAAAAAAAAAAAAGTTTCTCGCAGGAGGGGTACGATGATATCTGAAATGATCAATATAGCTTTTGTAGTACCTGGAAACTTAATGGATTATCATCTGAATATGCATCCAGTAACAATATCAACCATAAATTGTCATATCTATAACATACTTATGCAAGCATGTTTGACAACAAGGGGGGAAAAATCATTAAACATTTCTAGAGTCCATTGTCCGTGGCGTCAAATAGATTCGGGCCAAACGTGCACTGATACTTTTTTTTTTTCTTTATCGTGTGTACATCACTCCATGTTCTTCACTTTGTCCTTCCCTTTCAAGACCTTACTCTGTTCTATTCCTGTTCTACCTTGACACGTCCCTCATCTCATCTTGTTCTGTTCGTCCTTTTGTATCATCGTCTTCCTTGTTCCCCACTCATCATCTCTCCAGTTCTCCACTCTCAAGGTTCTAACTCCGCCGTGCCACGCCCAGAGTACTGCAGTGTTATGTCTACGTTGTATCACGTACACCAGCTCTTCCCGTAACATCCTGAACTCCTACCTTCATGTGTGTCTAACCTTACTGTGCCTTCTTGAAAAGTCTTGCTAACTCCCTTCACCCATCCAAAAATGTTTCTAACTCCTTGTTTCTTGTTCTTAAACTATAATTATTCATTCCTAGATCCACTCACCAATGTTCCTAACCCTATCTCTTTATTCTTCTAAAGCATGACATGTCCCTGTATCAACCCAGTTTTGTGTTTCTGATTCTAACTCCTTTGTCAGATCTATGCTTCCGACTCTGGGCATAGGCTTAACAGTACATTCCCTGAAGCCAAGCAGTCCTCCTACATACCATACACCTCCACATGTCCACTTCGGGGATAACACTCACATCCATAATAAATATATGCTAGGCTGTCATACTGGCGCATTTGTATTTGCAGGGGGTGTTTCTACTGTACGATATGTCTGTGGGTGTTTAACAGATCAGAAAAGTCCATTTAAACGAAATTCTAATCCTTAAACTGCTCTCTAACGTAGCTCGGAATCGACCTCGAGTCATTTAGACAACAAACTCCTCTCTACCGACGCGGCCACCGCGTCCTCCAATATTTATCTTTTGGAAGATTAAGCCTCCTGAAACACATACACATTTTTGTCATGTGTTCAAGAAAATACTTTCTGATCTGACACACAGTGGGGAGTGAAAGCAATGCAAGAAGATGTTTAGTTGCTTAGGGCTGTCCCAGTAACATTACATGGTTGCTTGAAGCCAGGAGAAAGGTAGAAGGAATGGTACTCAGTAGAGCGCATATCTCCGCCAAGGCCCAAATATGCAGTTCCTTTTAATTCAACCAAGTCTAATCCAATATCAAACCCATACCCTATAAGTTGTAACCCCATAATTTTAAACTACCCATAACTCGTAATCACAATTTTTTAACTCACTGTAACAGCCAACAAAACAGTGCATATCATTTGTTACTGTACGGCAGCTGGAAAAAGACAACCCCCCTATAAATGCATATTTAAATCCGCTAGATCCGGAATTTTATATGGATCCGCGCCAAACTGTACACTTTCGTAGATACCAACATCCTAAATATGCCTCATTTTTTTTCATCAAAATCCATGCAATATTCACTGAAAAATTTACGAAAATGTCGAAAAACGCCCTATCTCGCAATGTTAAAGAAAGTTAAAAAAAAAAAAAAAAAAAAAAAATGGATCCGCACCTTTATCCGGATCCGCACCAAAATTTAATGGAGTCTATTCTGGGCCAAGGCCCATTCTTCTACCAAGTTGCGTGGAAATCCGTCCTGTAGTTCTTGTGTAATCTTGCTCACAGACCAACCAACCAACAAACAAACAAACAAACGGACAAGGGTGAAAACCTCCTTGGCGGAGGTAATAATATGAAGCAGCTACAATACACTTTCTTGATCTGACTGCACTGGATTTGTTATTGTTCTTGAATGAACTGGCAGTAAGTTGTGGCATTAACTATGCACAAACTCACTTTATTATAACTCTTTGAAATAGACTATTCGATATCTTATATTATATACCCTGGTAAAGATGGCACTTTGTGACTGGCAGGGCATAGAGGCAGGAGCTTTATCCCCACTTAGCCTTGTCTGTGTACGCTTCGCTATCCTGTCAAGTTCCTAAAGCATGACTCGATCCTAGAGCCATCCAAAGTTCTAAACCCTATCTTCGAATACTATATTCATAGCCTATCAGTAAGTCCGAAATCTTCACTGATATATTAATGATTTTTTCTTTGCAAAACTCCTGATGCCATTACGCCAACTACCTCGTTACGATTCTTAACTTTCCTTCGATGAGTTCCTCCTCTCACGTATCTAACACCGCCGCCTCGTTTCTTACACCACCGCATGATCCTCACACCACCGCAACGTTGTTTTCCTTACGTTCCTCACAGCACCACCACCTTTCACTCCTCACATTCACCAGGCCATTACCACGTTCCTCTCCCCTCCCTGTTC
The DNA here is from genome assembly GCF_032717465.1 of Coenobita brevimanus. Classification (NCBI taxonomy): domain Eukaryota; kingdom Metazoa; phylum Arthropoda; class Malacostraca; order Decapoda; family Coenobitidae; genus Coenobita; species Coenobita brevimanus. Next base: position 8,834,448 of record NC_136996.1, on the reverse strand, counting down.
CTCAGGCAACAACATACTCCTACCGTTGAATTTTGTCCACCACCTCCTCGTTGCTAACTCTACCATTCAGTATTTCACACCACGACTACCACATTCCTTGCACAATTACATATTCTTACCCTCACGTTCTTCGCACGAGGATCGCATAAATCCCCTCACGTTATCTATCTAGCCATGTTCTTAACAACTACACACTGTGAACACCATCACCACTTTCCTCACATCATCACCAAGTTCCCCACGCTATCCCCACCCTCTTCTTATGACCTCCACGTTCCTCGCATCATTTCCACGTTTCTCACACAACATTTTGTATCTCACTCAACCACCACATTCCTCATTCCATCCTCTTTTCTCTCACACCACCACACGTTCCTAACACCAGCACCACCACCATGTTTCTCACATCACCACCGCGTTTAATCTCTCACGTTCCTCACACAACGCCGTCAGAACCAGTGGCCCAGATTAATTACCGTTTCACAGTCCAAGTTTCTTCCCCCCACAATTCATCTACTCTTTCAGTTCCTTTTATCCCCAAACTTTCTCACTCGGGACCTCTTTCTTTGCGGCCCTACTCTTATTTGGCCCCACTCCCTCCTCTCTCCCACACCTGTCTTCTCCCCCCTCCATTGTCGTCCCTTCGCCCCTTCTGTCCACCCCCTCGTCCTTTTCTGTTCGCCTCCCTCGTCTCCTTCTGGTCGCTTTCCTTGGCCCCTTCTGTTCCCTCCTCCTGGGCCCCACTCTACTTTCTCCTTCTTTGATCCCTCTTGTCTCTTCCTCCTTGATCCACCTTTTTTCACCCTTTTGGCCACAACACCCCCTTCTGTTTCTTCTTCCTAGCCCACCTCGTTTCCCTTCTGTTCCCCCCTCTTCCCCCCAGTTCTATTAGTCCCCTTTGAGCCCTTGCTCCCTTCCCGTTGCTCCCACTTCTGTTTACCTTCCTCCCTCGCCCGCGTCATCCCTTATTTCCCTCCTGTTTGCGCCTCCCACCTATTCCCTCCTCCATTTCCCTCTCCATTGCCTCCCCCTCCTCCCTTCAGACTCTCACACTTACCTTACTCTTTTAAAACTTCTCCATTTCCAGCCCCCCAGCAGTTTTTCTTTCTCAGTCTAAACCATTTCACCAATTTCTTAACTACCTTACAACCCCCGAACTTTTCCGTCTCTCTTACACCATCCCAACTCGCTCACTTCCTCACACCCTTAAATTCTTTCCTACTTTCTAGTTCTCTCAGTCACCATTTCTTTCAGATTTTATTACATCCTCAACTCACTATTCCACACCCCCAGTCTCTGTAATATCTTACTAATTTCAACTCTCACACCAATGAGATCTCTTCCTCACACACTCCAACGCCCTTGCTTCCTTCAGCTTTCTTACTCATTCACCTCCCCCCCCCCCTTTTTTTTAAATAACAGAACGGAGGAAGGAAAAACAAATAAATAAAAAATGTAGTCCATACACCAGATTCCTGGTGACTTCTGTTCATAAAATATCTGTAACAGACTTGAACAGCTGTGGGTTGAAATTTGGAGGGAAACAACTCTGGGGAAGCGAGTTCCAGAGAGATGCAGTTCGGGGAATGAAAGAATTCTGAAAGGCAGTTCTGCAATGTGGCTGAGTGACATTCCAGTCATGAGCACTACCAGATGCCCGTGTAGCACGAGGGAAGGCATGGAGAGGTGGCACCATGGACGCAACTTCGTCTGAGCATTTGCCATGGAAATATCTGTAAAATAATGCAAGGGAGGCAACATTCCTTCTCACTTGCAGGGGAGGTAGTTTATTTGTAATGGCAGGGATGTTAATAATTCTAACAGCTTTTTTTCCGAATTTTGTCTAGTTGTTTTAATGCAACCTTTCCACATCCATTCCACAAGAGAGAGCAATATTCAAGCTGAGAGCGCACATGACTTATAAACTATAGCCAGCTCCTCATCGGTGAAGAAGTTACGGACTCTGTACAATAATCCAAGTTTTTTTGAGGTGGTTATAGCAAGTGATCTAACATGAGAGGTCCAGCTGAGGGCATTGTTAAGTGAGATGCCAAGAATTTAAGTACTTTTGGAGATGGGAATATTAGTAGCACTGAAGGTATATACGAATCTGGCAATATCTGTCTATTAGTAAATTGTATATATTTAGTTTTACTAGCATTAAATGAGACAAGATTGTTTTGTCCCCATTCACTGATTGGAGATAGGTCTTGATTTATGGAGATGGCTGTACTGAGTTGAGAGGTAGATAAATTAGACTTTGTAAGTGGGTGTCTGAATGTGAATGAACTATGTAGTGTTGAGTCATCTGCATATGAGTGGATGGGATTGTGAGTAACAGATAAGAGATCATTAACATGAACCAGGAATATGGTTGGCGCCAGAACTGATCCCTGCGGCACGCCGACGTTAATTGAGTGATAATTGAAATATACATCATCTACTTTTACTCTAATTTTCCTGTCACTAAGATATGAGGAAATCAAAGGAACAAAAGATGTTAGTCCATAGCAAGGGAGTTTGGACAGCAGGGAGCGGTGCCATACTCTGTCGAAAGCTTTAGAAATATCAAGAGCTACTGCATAAGTTTCTCCATGTAGATCAATTGACTGATGGATGGTATGAGTTAGGAGATTGAGTATGTCAATGGTGGATCTTTCGTGGCAAAAACCATATTGTCTATTACTAATTAAGTTGTTGGATTCAAAATGTTTAACAATGTGCTTATTAATTAAAGTTTCAAATACCTTACCAAGAGAAGATTTGACAGCTATTGGTCTGTAATCAGAGGGGTCAGAGGAACTTCCTTTCTTCGGAATAGGGTGGATATCGGCTTCTTTCCATGAATTTGGGAATAAAGAAGTACTTATGCATAGTCTGAATAATTTAGCTAAAACAGAGGTAAGTTCAGGGGAACACTTTTTCAAAACAATTGACGGAATTACATCTGGGCCTGGAGCTTTGTTGGTAGGTAAATTGTCTAGACGGATTTTACGTATCTTGTCTGTATTTTAAGTGGGGCAATTTCGGGAGAATCAAGTTCTAGTACTGGGACATTCTGGCTGGTATCGTCTATGGTAGAGTTTCTGGCAAATGTACTGGCAATAATATCCGCTTTCCCACGCGGGTCATTTGTAATGTTGCCATCTGAAGATTTTAGTAGGGGAATGGAGGATGACTTGTTAAAGTCCCTCCAGCTCTGTCATATCCTGCAGCTCTCCTACTCCCTCCCACTCTCTCGTTCACTCCAGCCCGTCAACTGTCTCACTGCCTCACACCCTCCAGTTCTCACACTTCCTAAACTCTCCAGCTTTCTCACTCCCTCAGACCTGCAACTCTTTCACTTCTCTAACTCTTTCAAACCCTCTATCTTACTCTCTCACTCCTCGAACCCCGACTTCTTCCAACCCTCTTTCTGACATCCAGCCCTCTCACGCCCTCACTCTTCCAGCTCTCACACCTTCCACTCTCTCCATCCCTCATATCCTCCAACTCTGGCTCTCTCCCTCACATCCTCCAACTCTAGCTCCTTCCCGTCCCTCCTGTTCCCTCACATTCTCCACCATTCTTCCTCATACCCATCATCCCTCTCACTGTATTCCACACTCACTGCTTAATTTCATCAATTCAGTCCTCATATCACTTGTCATTTCCCTCAGTCGTTCACGCTTTTCAGTTTTCTCCTCCTCTCATTATCGTCAATTCTCACGTTCCCTCACACATTCTAACTCCCTCTCTCTTAGTCTTACATCTTTCAGTTCTCGTGCTCCTTGACTGTCTAGCTCTCTCTCTTTCCCACTCTCATGTTTCTAACTGTCCCTCGCTCTCACATTTTTAAACTCTTTCTTCCACTCCTATAATTCAAGCTCTTCCACCCCACTTTTTTTTCTTTTTCATTCCTTTACACTTCCAGCTCGCTCCCACTCTTTTCCAACGCTCTCCGATTCTCACCCTCCAGTTCGCTCGCTCCCTCACACTCTCGAACTCTCTGGCTGGCTCCCCCTCACTTTCCAACTCTCTCCCACTCTCAAGCCTTTCGAGGTTTCATGCACCATTACACTCTCCAGCTCTCTCTCCACATTCATTTATCAACTCACCTCCTCTCTCTCTCTCTCTGTCTGTCTTTAACTCTTATGCTCCTTTGCACTTCCTGTCTCTGTTATCTAATTCTCACACCCTCCATCCCTCTCATTCCCTCACACATATCAACCTTTTCTCCCACTTCCCACATCATACTCTTTAATTTTCACACTTCCTCACGCTATACAAATGTCTCCCAATAAATCTCTCTCTCTCTCTCTCTCTCTCTCTCTCTCCTTTCCAATTCTGTATCCCATTCTCACTGCCTCAACTCGCTCGCTCCCTCACTACCCCCACCAACAGCAGTTTCATGGCTTTGCACTGCCTGTCATTTAACAAATTAACCTTTTTTCTGAATTTACATCTGTTATTCTCAGTAACGAAAATAAAAAAGTATACAGCATGTTTTACCAGAAAAGAAAATTAATAAAATATACCAGAATAACTACTCTAAGATTTCTGCAAATCTGGAGTATGATAACTGGAAGAGAAGTGTTGTGTATTATGCTTATTCTTCCAGTAATAATGATACGAACATTTGCAAGTGGAAACACCAACCATCCACTCAGTCGATGTAGAGCTACCTTCAGGTGATTTTACTTGAGTGACTCGTCAAATGATTTCTTGAAGCTTAAGTAACGATATACTTGTACATAACTATAAATAAAGGTGCCTGGCGGTCTAATGGGTTTGGGTTAAGATGCTCCAACCAGGTGTGTTCCATTAAAGGTCTATATCTAAGGAGTGGTTGAGGTGGTTGGAATTTACTGCTGACATAACGCCACTCAGCGATGAGGCACTTACCATTCCTGGCCTAAATGTCTAGACTTTGTGGGCTAACCCGATGACTATACTTTTGATGGGGCAATTTAAGTGTAGCACAGTTTACAATAGAAGAGAAGTAATTCGTCGGTAGTTTATGGATTAGCCATTTACAAGTCCTCCCTGTATTATCTTTTTCAGAATTTTTCAGAATTGTAGATCTGAAATGTCCGAAACTAAATCCAGTAAAAACGAGGAATACCATGTAATCTCGACTATCTTGTCCACTTCCCCTCACCACACCTTCTGAAACCACTGCCTCCTTGTCTCCCCTCCCTTCAGACGCCACACCCTGCCCCCCATCCCCCAAAGCATACAACCTTCCCCCCGCCACAAGCGCGCGCGCACACACGCACGCACACACACACACACACACACACACACACACACACACACACACACACACACACACACACACACACACACACACACACACACACACACACACACACACACACACACACACACACACACACACACACACCATGCTCCCCTCCACCAGAAGCACACACCCCTTTCCCCCGCCACAAGCACACACCCCTTCGTCCCGCCACAAGCACACACACCTTCGTCCCGCCACAAGCACACACACCTTCGTCCCGCCACAAGCACACACACCTTGCCTCCCCCTTAGCCAAAAACAGATACACCATGCCCGCTCCACAAGCACAAAACCGTCCCCCCCTCCTCCACAAGCATAAAACCGTCCCCCCCTCCTCCAGAAGCACACACTCCTTCCCCCCGCCACAGCACATATCCCTACCCCCCGCCACAAACACACACACCCAGCCCCCCTCCTCCTCAAGCATATACCCCTTAGCTCCGTCACAGGCACACATACCCTGCCCCCTCCTCCCTGAACAATTACACACCCTTCCCCCCGGCAGTACCCGCCACAAGCACACACACTCTGCCTCCCCCCCCCCCCCCGTCAAAAGCACACACCTCCTTCCCCCGGCCACAAACATACACCCCCTCCCTTCGTCACAAGCACAACCCCCTCTGAGTGCATTTGACACGTCCCAGGCGAGGCTTTATTGGCAAGGGAGAGTTTTCCTTGGTCTCTATTGAAGGGGAAAACTTTAGCCACTACCAGAGAAAAATTACCTCCCTAAACCTCTAAAATCGAGATGGCCTCTCTCTCTCTCTCTCTCTCTCTCTCTCTCTCCAGAATATTACAGTAGGAAAAAACAAGTAAAATAAATCCTCGCCGTATGTTGCTTTTTGGACATTATTTTTATTTTGGCTCCATTAGTCTGAGTGCGATCATTTCTTATTTTTGCTACTCCCAGACTATTTTACTGAACTTACTAATGACTTTTTCTACTATATACAACCATCATTAACCTCTTCACACCTAAGTGTCCTCCGTAAGCTGACTAAGATCAAATGGAGACAAGTAAAAACTTCCTCGTAGTGAAAAGAACGCAGATATCATAATTCAGCCTATCCGTCTGATCTGTCAATTTGCCCATTTGTATGGAGAAATTTGTGATATTCTGAAACACGTCCCCAAGACATGACATTGACTCACAGCACACACTCTTCCATCACAGCGACAATGCGTCCATTAAGGTGTAAGTGCAAACTATGCTGCATGTCGACAATTGCTGGATATAAATTAATGCAGAGAACTGACACGCAAAATAGGGTCGATATTCAGTTTCCCGCGTTTGCCTGTCAAATAATACTCCAGTTTCTCGTTGTGCTATACAGTATGGTAATGAAATTATGTGATCTGCCCATTTGTCTCTCTCTACCTACCTGTGTATGTGTGTACAATACGTTTGTGCGTGCATATCCATCTGACTGTCTACCTTTCTATCTCTGTGATATATATATATATATATATATATATATATATATATATATATATATATATATATATATATATATATATATATATATATATAATACTGTGTGTATGTGTGTGTGTGTATTATTTTTGTAACTCATTTTCAGGCACCATCATTTTCATATTTCCCACATTTTTGTTGTCCCTTCTCATACACATTAATATATTCTTCTCTAACACATAATGTCGTTTCTCCGTATTAATCTCGTTACACACACACACACACACACACACACACACACACACACACACACAGACACTCATTTGACACATTTCATGTTGTCATATAATTTATGATAACTCAGACAGGTAAAAAACAAAACAAAACAAAACAATTCTCTTCACCCAGGCGCAGAGAAAATTTTTTTTTCTCTTTCCCTTTGCTACCCCATCAAGAGTCTGGCTAAATTTCGGAGGCTGTTGACAAATATAGAGGCAGGCGAGACAAAAGGAGCAATATGAGAGATTTTTATGCCCGGAGAGACAAACCTGGAGAGGCGAAAGGAGACGGGGAGGAATACTGAGAGCTTTGCACAACTGAATAAAAAAGCGAAATGGTCTGAAAAAGAGATGTATAACCCATGCAAGGACGCTGGGAAGGAGGTGGAGGAACGTGAAGTGAATGGAAGATTAGCAGGGGATGCGAGCAGATGAAAAAAAGAGTTTGTGAAGAAGAGCTCTAAGCAGGTGATAGTGATGAGTAAGAATGGGCTGAGCGGTGTGACTAGAGGGTACAAAGTAAAGTGCTGCAAAATTATGGTGCTAGGTAACGCATAATGATGAATAAGATTGAAGGCGTAATTGTTGGGTTTAAGAATAAAGTGACAGGATAAGTGCAATGATGATATAAAATTAATGGTGAGGAATGGACAGCGGTGAAAATGAAAAGTGAGAAAGTGTTGTTCTGTGAGAATAAAGTGCCAGGAACAGTGTAAATGAATTAACATGAAGTGGGGAAAAAAAGAAAAGAAAAAAGGCAGAGACGGCAGGAAGGAGCTGGGAAAAAGTGGAGTGATCAGGTGAGGATGCAAGGTAAGGAAGTAAATGGGGCGAGAGAAAAAAAAAAAAAAAAAAAACAGAGGGTGAGAATGACGAGTAAAGTTCAGGGATGAATGAAAATGAAAAGGGAGGAAGTGTTGAGCTGTGAAGAGAAAAGTTTCGAGGAAAAAAAAAAAATGTTACTAGCAACAAGAGTAAGGAAATGACATGGGTGAGTTTGAAGTGTGAGAATTACAGGGTTGAATGAGAAATGAGGAGTTCCTGAACTAAGACAAAAATATGCCTGGATTTTTTTCCTGTGGCAGCAAGTTCCTCTGGACGAGAACCCTTTGGACTATATAAATTCAACCACTTCAAAAGAGCGCTTCCAGAGACCTTTAGGTAAGGTTTGGTTGGAGGTCCGTGTTGTGTCGTGAATATAAGGTATGTGTGGTATGTGTTAGGAAGTGTTCGGAGGTTGAAATGTGAGTTAATTAATGTAAACCCTCCGCTACGATTACGCATTATTGTAATTTATACCTCATGCGTACAGACGATTTTAGCAATCACACGAAATCCTTGTGGACGTGAAAGGTATGTCTAATCCTTTCATCTCGCAGTGTATCTCAGAAGTTGAAAAAAAAATCTTCTGGAGCTGACAAGTATGTTGATGAAATCCCGTTACTGATGGGGTTACTAAGAAATAGGAATCAGAGTGAGGAAGTATAAAAAGGTCAGCACTGGGAGGCGTGAAAGAGAGTAAGTGTTACAAGCTGAGCATAATTGTGATGAGATGTAATGAGGTGGAAAAGAGAGTACATAAGTGTTTATAATTGAGAATGATGGTCATGAAGTTTGAGAAGTGGTAATAAGAGTGAATAAATGTTAGCAGGTGAGTAAAAAGGCAGATGAGTGCTAGGAGGCCACAACTGGTAAAAGAGAGAGTGTTGCAAAGTGAGAGTGAAGACCGTGGAAGAGCTTTGTGTGGAGTGAGAACAGAGAATATAAACGAGAAATCTACTGAGCTAAGAAAGGAATGCCGGCAAAATGCAAAAGGTGAGGACGGAAAGTGAAGAAATATTGGAAGATGGAAAAGGGAAAATATGGAATAGTACTGTGACACAGAATTATTAAAATACCTGAAGAGTGTTATAATAACTGAACCTGGAGAGCTGAAATGAGTGTAGGAAAATTAAAATGCCCTGTACGTAAGAGGGCATGAAAGGTTAAGAATGGGGGCGAGGATGAAAGCTGGACTGCGGCGAGGAAGAATGAGAAAACATATGAAGATGAGTGACAACTGGCAGTTGGAGACTGCTTTGTGTAAATAACTTGGGTAGTAAGAAACAAAATCGGAAGAAGGGAAGGGCGAGGCATGTGGAAGAGTTGTGTTGGGGTACAGGAATAGGAGTAAGTAGCTTTTGCCATGTACAGTTGACGCATTCCACCGTGTCTGTTTCACACATACGTAATCTGTTACTTTCTTTCCTGACGCATGATATCAAACTGAGTCACCTATGGACAAAAAAAAAAAAAAAAAAAAAAAAAATGAAACATCTTTTGGATATAGGAAATCATGACAACATAGGGCACTGAGAAATGGTGTTGAAATATTTGACTAAGCAATGTCCCTGACTGCATAGCTTGCTGAGTTTATCCGCGGACATTTGCTTATATATGGCAGGACAGCTGATCTGACAACAGAGTGAAAGTCAGCCTTACAAACGTGCTATAGAGCCGCATCATTCACCAGTCATTACTTGTCTGGAAATAAGATTTTAAAACCAAAGTTCTGTCGTTTGCCCAGCCTTGTTCGCGAATAAACATCACCACAATTATTTATTTTGATATTACATTCTTGTTGTCTGCAGATTATTTTACTAACCTTTGAAATACTTCACACAGACAGGGGTTAAATATAGTATTCTTTAACCTTTTCACTACAAGGCTGTCTCCTGTTCTGAATAAATTTGTATAACGTTAGCTAGAACAAAGTGCAAAATACCTCCTTTGGTTCAATGGCGTGACTATACCACCTGGACAGTCACGATCGATGGTTTCTTCACGTCTAGGGTTCCGGATTAGAAAAGTGAGATTAAACGCATTTTATATATGCTAATCAAACCTTTCAGACCGGTGACCTGTCATGTTTACTCTTATTACTGTCAAATTACTCTGTTTGGCTTATGAAGAGTCTCCAATTAGGGTAGAAGTGATGAAAGCTAATCTAACTCCTCCAGCTCGGAAACCTCTCCTGAGATTAATTAAGTAGTTTGGCAGTGACAAAGACTGTAATACGAAATGCGTCATGGGACTGAAGGGGCTAACAGTGCGAGATCTTTTTTCGTTTTGAGAGTGTTTCGGGAAGGTATAAAGGAACTATGGAAAAGGATTTTGAATGAGTGAGAAGAAGTCGGTAGTAGATGTGAGGACAGAGAACATTAAATAAAGGGGTAAAGAATAATACATAATGAAATGAGGAAAGGGGACCCCATTAAGAAGTCTGGAAAAGGTAAAGGAGAAAAGTCAGGAAAATAAATAATTAAGCAGAACTAAAATGAAAATTAAAGTAACACAAGAAGTGTAATGACAGAAAGAGAAAGTAGGTTGGGAGCAAAAATGGGAAGTGAAGGAAGGAAATATGAAGGTACGAGTAAGAAGAGCAGTGCGAGGGAGGGAAAAGCAGAAGTGAAATGGAAATAAAAAGAAGAAAGAAAACAGAGATAAAGGCAAGAATGGGATAAGAAGGATGCATTGTGAAAGTGCGACAGAGAAGAGCAATGCGAGAAAGAGAAAAACAAGGTGGAAAAGGAATGAATGACGCCAGTGATGTTGCGCGGTGTGAAGACTCTTTCACAACACTCCCAGTATCCATTTAATCCTGTTGCCTCTTTTTGTGGATTTGGATGTATCATTATTGTTCTTCAGTTCAGAAAGAGTCAAAAAAAAAAAAAAAAAAAAAAAAGTCCCCCTACGCGCCCCCTAAGAAAGAGTAACTGTCTTTGTTTTTGAAAGGAAGGTGTACAGCATACATACTTTCTTCCTCAAATTTGAAGCCCATTGTAGCTGTCTATTTGAATAGCCCTTATGTCATTTAGCAGTATAAGTACTCGTATATTTTGAATAAGATAAAAGAAGTTCGTTGTTCTTTTTTTATTTGTAGGTCAGTTTAGCCATAGCTTGACCCAAAATGGACCTGTGGCTTCATTTGTTGCATATTTTTTTTTTTATCTTATTTTTTAAAAATAAATGTACACTTCAATTTCGCTTCCACTATCTTTGCTTACATATATTGGTATTATCAAGCATTTGCATCTAAAGAAACTATTTGTCAGTAGTTGCTTCAGGGTGATCAGACTGGCGAGAGATATAAATAAGCTAAATGAATGGATATTCGAAGAAATAGGGAAGGCTGAGACTGACGTCCATTTTTAGCTACTAAACATTTCAACCGTGAACCGAATCCATATAATGCATGATCAGAGAAAGTAATCTTTTATTTACAATCTTGTGCTTCTTACCAAAGTAAATTTCAATTTTTTGTGCAGGAAGAGATAACTGAAGATGGACTTTACTTGGTTTGTCTAACCCCTACAGCTCCAGGGCCTGAAACACGAACAAATTTATTATGAAGTCTTTCTCTTAAGCTAGCTCTTTCTCTGCAGGAAGATACAGGAATATTCTGTACACTCTTTTCTTTGTCCCTCTGCAAACACGAAAAACTAAAACATTTTCCCTTTTGCAATTAAGATTTAATTTGCTGATAGAACAAGAGACTTGGAATATTGTACAGTATCAGTATCCTTCATGAAGCAAGAAATAAGTACGGCATGGATTATAGCGGAAATATTTTTGTGAATCCCTTACCGGGCGCTCCGAGATAGTGAACACAGTCTTAGGTGTCATGTCTCGCTCGGCCTTGCTTCGGAGTTTTTCCCAGGCAACGCGTCAGGTGCGTTAGAGGGTATTACTAGCCATTATAATGTCCCCACTGCTCACATATGCTCAATGATGGTATGCTCATTGTTCTACTGCAAGAAATAAATAATAGTTAAGAAGTAGCCGTGGTTGGGAGAAGTTACATACCGCATAAAGAAAATACTAATAAATGTCTCTCCCAGTCATTTATGCCAACCCTCCCAAGGTGTTCGTTGATCGTTCTGTGAATACGTCGTGCCCAGTTTTAAGTATACTATGGAGTGGAAGAGGCTGTAATAGTTCTCTTGTGTGAAAAGGTTATCCTGATCGAAGAAACTGTTGCTGTAGTCTTGTCATGGGTTGTGATTCAAGGTATGTAAACTAGTATACAGTAGATATCCAAAGTAAGTCTGGCATAAGGAAATCCAATGTTTACAAAGTGGTAGAGACGACTTTGTGGGCCATTGGTTTGGAGTGAAGCAACAAGTGGTGAAATCATGTGTGGAGGATTGCAAGATACAATTAAGTATTGGAATTACTGATGTGGAAAAAAAAATGATATCGTTTGGCGAATAGGGAAGAAATGTGGTGTTCACGCACTGTATGCATGTATGTGGCGTGGAACAGAGAAAGACAGAAACGTGTTGCAGTGTTGGCAGCAGAACATGTGTACGGGATTTGGACTGTCGTTTGCGGAAATCGTCTGCTAATGTGGAAAAACAAATGAGCGACGGACCTAGACGTGGAAAAGACGAATGTCTTTCCACACCAGTGGAGAAAATTTAAACACTACCCATGTATGCCACTTCTGTGTTATGAAGAAGAGTTTGACATAAGTATGTGGTATTAACATATATTGTTATTTATATCTGTCATAGTTAAGTGTTGAAAATGTATAATTTGTACATAATACACTCGTTTAAAAAAACAAGGACTATACGTCGTAGACCATTATCTACCTGCTCCCTCTCGGCAGTAGCATTGCAACACTATAGATTAATATTCTGCAAATTATTTCCAAGGTGAATGACAAACACTTGCAATCATACTTACATAAAAGTATTCAGGAACAGAAGTAACTCTCTCAGTAAATCGTTTGTAGTTGAACTGCATACTAGTTGGGCATAGTGTGATGGTCAGCACTGATTTCATTGATTAGATACGATTTATAATAGGAATGCCATAAGTCATTTTCATATTGAGTGTGGGTAAAATGATGTCATATATTTCTGGTTGATCACCCGTTTATATACTTTTATCACGTACGGATAGACTAATGAACGTAATGGTTATATGGTTAGTTTCTTTTTATTGTTCGTTGGATGTGGATAATTTATTTGTCGTTTGTTTCGTTGCTTTTCAGCATGTTCAGAAGGTTTGCTTTGGTATATTAACCATTTAACTTCCGTTCACATCAATTAGGATTTGTGTTAATTCATTATTCATGCTTGCTCTTGCAGTGTACATGTTTGATATATATTTTCGGTGTACCAACATCACGTTTTCTATCATCCTGGCCGCTGAACGAGAACGTGTGGAAAAACGACGTTAGAACCAGAGTGGACTTAAGGAAACGTTGAACGAAATCAGTATCAGTATCGGAGGGAGACTGGGTTTGTAACGTCCCCGTAGATGTTCAGAATATATTTGTGGATGGCGATGTGATTATGATAGGGGAAAACATGGAGGTACAGTGTCTGCGATGAAAATGGTGTGGGATGGTGAAAGGTAGAATACTTCATACCTAGGTGGCCGGATGAGACGGTTCTGCTTAGCGACTGTAGAATTCATTACCTCTTTCACTATTAGAGGTCTCTCATAGCGAGCAAAAAATAAATAAATAAATAAAAAGAAAAAAAAATCTGATGTCACCAAGAATTTACTAGTAGCACGTCACCGCAATGAAACAGTTAAGTTTAATCACATACACCATCTTCAACACGGTACTTGAATCGATTCCCTGTATATGAATAGACCATCAAAGCTCATTCATTGCCACCTTTTTCACGGACTTCAGTGTTCTTAGTCTATCCTATGCATTCACCTCACATAACTCAAAAGTCAAATTCCCACTGATCTCACTCCAGACTTTTTATGCTTGTGCGAAACCATAAAGTCTCACACACCTATTCTTTAAAGTTACACACACCCCTTAGGCATTTCTCCCGCACCCTGTGTACTCAGGTATTCTGTTATAAAAACCTGTAATTAGGGCCAATTTCATCCTTACGTCATTTTGTTTTCCACTTCATTTTTACTTTCCCCCTTTTTTCTGTAGCTCCTGCAAAACTCTTGTATCGAATCAAGCCACTCTCTTTACCATCACTTAAGACAAAGACTCTTGAACACTAGCTCAGTATCATCACTTTACTCTTACTTTATTTACACTCAGTGAGATCACGAAACTCTGACACATTGTGCAAAGTCGCATGCATGACCTCTCCAGTACGGAAAATTTCTGCAAAGCTGAATAAAATCGTTTATAAATAGCAATAATAAAATGTTATCGCAGTGACGGTGTTAAAGGTAGAAGGCCGCGTGGAGAAAATGTTGTGTGTGTGATAAGCAAACTGAACTGACGAACTAGTGGATGGATGAAGTAGGTTGTGTATAGGTCTTCACAGAACAAGGGTTAAACCTCCTTTTAAACGTGACAGTTGACACAGTGGCTCAACATTACAAGCTTGGTAGATCAGCTAATTAGTTAAAATAGCTTGTTTCCACCTGAAGAGTGGAGCAGAAACTTGAACTGTGATTCAATGGATGCATGATCTACTGCCCAAGACAATCTGATGGTAGTTTCTCATACTTTTTTTTTTTTTACTTTCTTTTCCGGTTTCAAGACCCCTCCCACCATCCCAATAACTGTGTTGAACTAGTTTGAGGAATCTGAGGATGTTGGAGAAATCATTATGTAGAATTTATTTTTCCGGTATTTGAGATGGCATGAGTACACACTATGGTGGGCCAATATAATTTTGCATGGTTATCGCTTTAGGTCCGTTATAAAACGTATAGTAAGTATCCCTCATTCTTTAACTTCTTCAGTAAGACTAGGTGTTTGATTGCTCATACCTTCAGACAATTTCATTAACCTCAGGTGAGACGTTTCGCACTGTAGGGGATATTAGAGATGGTTCCTGACCATTCCAGTTAGACAAGCATCAACGTACGGCACATAAGATCGACTTGCATCGCCAGAACTTAATCGGGGTGTTGTAACTGTAGTGCAGGGAACAAACATAGGCAACGCTACGCTGTTGCAACCCTCCACCAGACCAAGCACATACCTCGCCACCTCCCTGCACATCAAACCAAGCACATAACTGCCATCACTCCCCCCTCCCTCCAAGCTTTAAAAGGTGGCATAAGGAGACCGCCTTGAGGACATATAACCTGGGCCCTTCAGATTCCTTGTGTAGGTCGCATTGAAATATCTGGGATTATTTAATTCTCTTAAAAAAAAAACTACTAAAGACACATCATTCTACTTATCAAAAGGCACCAGTTCATTATAAGACACATAACTATGTGAAATTTCATTACTCTATAGTTAATACTCTCTGAGTTCTGGCCAGGAAACGAAATCTCTACGCCCGGTCCTACACCCTGCTCCCCCAGCTCTACGAATGGACTCCTATTGGTCCCACTGATAACAACACTCTCCTCTGACTTTGTCAGGTGGAGGGTAAAAAGGAGTTCACTGACAGAGAATAGGGGGTACTTGCAATATAGTGAGGAACAAACGCCAGGCTGATTTATCTATATCATGTCTGATGCTGCATCCTGTGATAGGTTATTTCGACAGCCAGATCTCCAGGCATATCTCTTTCCTTTTAGTAAACAGCCTCTCTCTCTTTGCGACAAACGACCGTCCCTCACATTCTTTAGTACTCTCTCTCTTCCCACCTTACGCATGGTTCCTTTACCATTCACATTCCAACAACTTCATTCATGCATTATGGCTTCCCATGAATCACACTCCAAAAATCTATGGGATGTAGCGACAGACCCAGCCCGCGAAATCAGAGGACGCAGGTTGGTGAGAGTTGTTCTAGCCTTCAGCTATTTCTGATTTTGGCACATTGATATTCTCTTGTGTGTGAAAGTGAAGGCTCCCATTATCCACTCGTTCGATGCAGTGCTCCCGTCAGGTGACGCCACACTGACATGCCAAATTGTTTGCTGTAACCCAGGAGACCAATTATTACGCTGGGTGGTAGTCATTTAACCAAATGACGCTTGATGATCTAGTTGGTTAACGCACTTTAGCCGAATGGTGCCTGTAAGGGTTTCCATTTGAGAAATGATCCGAATTTATTGCTCAAATAATGCCCATCAGGTGAAAGTGAGGTTGGATACTCTTGCCTTAAACATTGGGAGTGAGTAACCTAACTCTGTGATCCTACTCTCTTGATGGGGTGAAAAATATATTGGATGATGGATGGAAATGGTACTGTACGTATTCAAGCAGTCTGCGACGTTACTGAAAATATATACATGAAATACAAAACGAGTCATCCGAGACTGCAATACCTGAACAGAAAAACTGGTGAAATAAGGGTACATTTTACACTTCCCTGTATCCTTAACCTCCATTCCATTGCTCAAAAAATGGAATTACAACATTCTTCCCCAACCCTTTACACTTCCACCTACGTTGATCTAAACCGAGTGAAAACTGTTTAATTTGAACTAGTCTTGTAACCTTGATTTTTGACCTTACGAAACCTTGGCATTTGACTGATTGTTTACTAAATCGCATCCCTTTGCCCTTCTCTTACCCTGAACACTTCCACAAAGCTTGGTCTAAATCGAATAAAAACCGTAAGTTGACTCTGCCTTGTGACCTTCAACTTTGACCTATAATTCTAAAAAGCAACCGGAAACCGCTTGGCTAGTGCTCAGCTCTTCCACCAAATTTGTTCCAAATCAGATCTAACTTTATTTTCACACAGACAGGCGGATCAATAATTGACATTGCCCTGTGTTTTTGAGCTCTGACTAGTTGTTCTGATAATCAAATTCCATCAATCTTGCCGTACTGTTAACTCCTCCATTATCTTTGGGGTAAGTTTGATAAAAAAATGTTTAAGTTGATCTACTAAGTGGGTCTTTGACCCAGCCCTGTTAACTTGAACTGACTCTGGTTACACGCGCGCCTGCGCGCGCGAGTGTGTGTGTGTGTGTGTGTGTGTGTGTGTGTGTGTGTGTGTGTGTGTGTGTGTGTGTGTGTGTGTGTGTGTGTGTGTGTGTGTGTGTGTGTGTGTGTGTGTGTGTGTGTGTGTAACCTTACATAATAATCACTATCGCCTCCCGAGCGCGGGTATAACCAATGAATGTTAATAGTGTATTTGTGCAAAATAAAATACTCAAAAGATGCGAGTAAATTACCAAACTCGACGAGAATAGGCTACGACTTCTTGATGCTTGTGTCTGTATTTTCATTGATCGGTATCACCTCATACTTGCCATTTTACTTAACATGACACTTCAGTCATCTCTTCCACGATACTGATATCTTTTTCCAACGGATAGAGTTTTGCATAATTAAATGTCTGTCGTTAACTCCTTTTTTACCGTATCAGATATGTAGGGGCCCATGAGTAAACTACTTAGGCTGAAAATTTAAGCCAAGAGTTATCGGTTGTTCTTCCCTGAGCAGCACATGCATGAACATTAAACCCAAACTCCCTCGGATGTAAACCCCTACAGGCCACATCCAGTTGGAGCGCCTTAGGGTATTTTGCTACCAGACTTCCACCTCCTTGTAAGGTGGCCGCTTAAGATACAAAAAACCTTTAAAACTATGCACCCGAAGGTAATACCGCATCAGGTGAATGAATGGTGGGTACCTTCACACAAAATATAATATTAACGTCATATAAAGAATACTGTATACTGATAGGGAAGACATGTTAAAAAAGCCTCCTCAGCCGACTAGAATACTGCCCATCATCCCAAAAGTTCTATTATATCTGCGAGAATTTTGTGACACACGATGAAACTTGTGCTGACACAAGACATTGGCGCTCATATTGTCGAGTTTTTGCACGGCGGCGGCAAAACTTGAAGCCCACGTCGCGTACATGATTTTATTGCCACTTGTTGAAGGAAAAATGTCGGACGCATGTGGTCAAACAGTCGGGCAACGAAGAACTTTTTCTTTTTCCTGTGTCTGTCTGTCTGTCTCTGTCTCTCTCTTTCTCTCTCTGTCTCTCTCTCTCTCTCTCTCTCTCTGTCTGTCTGTCTGTCTCTCTCTCTCTCTCTCATGGTCGGGACAAGTCAAAGTTAAATATTATATTCCCGTTGCCGCCGACGATTTTATTCAGTTGAATCATTCTATCAATTTAAACAATTTAGTATTCTATTCCTTGTAGCCCCAAACGATTTTATCCAGCCGAGAGCGAACAAAGGGGGTTGTGTTAGTATTATCCGTTCAAAGACTGAATGCCAGAACTCATGGTTAATGCAGAAAATAAGTAAATAAACAAATAAATCGAAAAGAAATTAGAAGTAACTTAGGAAGAAGTTTACAGGTTTTAGAGTGTATATCAATCTAACCCTTCTGGGAAAAGGTAGCCTCTTATCTCCTTCAGTCCGATATATGTATGTATATATTTTTTTGTTACGGCTGCACACGTGGCAGGAGGGGAGTATGTGCTTGGTTCACGTTGTTTGTCTCTCTGTCTGTCATCCTCTTTGTCTGTCTGGTTTTGTCTGTCCGTCTGTTAACAAGATTAGGGTAATAACATTGAATGGAACTGCGCCAGATGTGGAGTAATAACTGACGATCATCAGTGGAAGAAACGATTGAAATTTGCCCCCGCTCCCCTTAAAAAAAAAAAAAAAAAAAAAAATGTCTGGTATAAGACAAGAGCAAGGTCAACTAGGCCACGTCTGATCCGAGTTAGACCAGACATAGTGGAATAGTTTGGGGTCAGATAAGGATACTGTGATTCAACTTCGAGGAAAAGATCATAGGGCAAGGTCGAAGTTTTGATCCTTTAACTCAAATACTATAGTTCTGATTCAGTCTGAACTAAAATAAGCTGAGTTTTATGGTCAGCCAAGGATGAAGTGGTTGTTTTTTAAGAACAATGGATTAAAAGTCCGTCACAAAGCAAGATTAACTTTCGATGGAATTTGGACGAAACTTATTGGATGGGCTACGCGTTAAACAAGAATGTTATTTGTAGAGTGAGTTTGAGAATGATTGTTCAAGGATCAAGGTCGCAGGGCAGAGTAAAAACAATTCCTCTTTACACTGAAATAAAACGTAATGTTGCACCCCTTGAGGTGTTCCTTCATGATCTTATGATTTCCGTACGATTTTATTTAGCAAATATAGAGGTGTCTGAGGAGTATGTGTGGAGTGACGCGTATGGATCGAGTGCGAAATGATGAAGTGCGAAGGAGAACTGGAGTTGTTCGGGAGATGGCTGGTAGAGTTGAGCAGAGGGTGTTGCGATGGTTTGGGCATATGGAGAGAATGGATAATGAGCGATTGGTGAAAAATGGATAATGAGCGATTGGTGATGTGAAAGGTGTAAGGCTGAGAGGGAGACCACAAATAGGATGGATGGACAATGTGAAGCGAGCGCTGGATGCGAGAGGGATGTCTGTTGAGCAAGGAAGAGTGGCTGTGCATGACAGAAATAAATGGAGAGAAATTGTGAATGAATAAATGATGATGCAGCCCTGAGGGGATATTCTCCCGCATTTGGTCTGATCAGCTAGTCAGGTCAGGTGCGGGTAAGGGGATGGGTCTATTATGATGTGGCAGGGGTAAACCAGCTCTGCTGTCGGGCACTGCTGCAGATGTCACTGATTGCACTTCTCAGTTGACCCTTGTGCGGTGTGATGCGGTGAGGATCTGTTCCTTCTCCCCTTTGGGGCTAAGATGTGAATGAATGTGTTTGAATGGATGAGTAATGGGGAGTGTGTCGTCCTGTGTCGGCTACCTCCCTTTCCTTGGGGGAAGCAGCCTAGGTATATAGATAGACAGAGATATATATAGGGAGAAACTCAGTAGTGAAAGCGGTAATATCGGCTGTATATTTGAGAAAATCTCTCCAAAGCTGATTAAATTGTCTAGCAGCAAGAAAAGTAAAATCATAAGGAAAGTATAGTACCGGGTATTAGACGGGTTTAATATTATTGGATGGTAACTTCATGTTAATGGAAGGAAATGTCCTCTAAACAATTAATGCCCAGTTTATTCGTGAGCCTCGTATGGCATGTCGCCTAACTAGAGGATGACATGTTGCGTGACGAAATTTAACAGTTGGTTGCATAACCACACATGAATCATTAACTCCTTCAATACTGAGACGTCTTATATTTCAGTGTTCATAAAATTATGGACGATTTTATTCATCTACGGAGAACCTCTGAGTAGAGAAGAGGGGAGGCGGCGGTTAACCCGAGACGTCCCGTTGACGTATGGGTACGTTTCAACATTTTGCATTTGCCAGTCCCATCAATGTACTGGTACGTTTTGCAATTGCAAGGTCCCTAATTTGCACAATTATAAATTTTCGCGTGTGATTTTTCGTACGTATACACAGGACACCTTCCTCTATTCCTCTACAAGATGCCAAGCAGGGACAGTGCCTTACACAGCATAACCTCCCCCTCCCCACCCACGCCATTGTCTCGGCAATTCAAGTGTTACCAGTGACCTGGCCAATAAAGACATTCAGGGCCAGAGTGATTCCCAAATTGATGACAATGTGGAGGACAAAGTTTATGTAGCATTAGAGAAAGAAACAGTCAGAAATGATGATCAGGTAATGTGGCAAAAGAAGGTCAGGAATGGTGATGAGTTAGTGAGTGAAATAATGCTTATAATGCCTATATTACTGTTTGAAAACCAATATACTCTCATACTTCATATAAATTCGTACCAAATAAATAAATAAATACCATTTAGTAATGGTGTGGAATAGTTATCCTCCCATAGAACTCGTTTTCTTTGCAGCCAGCCTGATAGAAAACCCAGTAAGGTAAGGAGGTACTCCTACCTGTATCGAACATTTTAAACCTCAGGTGAGCGATTTCACTATGAATTTTCGATGTTTCTCACTAAAAGTGGAGGTTTTAGCCAAAAAAAAAAAAAATTCCAAAAATGGTCGGGACTGGGGAGTGTCGGAGGTGCGAAAGTGGTCGGGACGTGACGGGTTAAGTCGGTAGAGAGGTAGTCTGCTATCCCAATGGACGCGGGCTAGAATCCCGCCTGGAGCAGGGAACAATATGAGGATTTGAATTTCGTTGAGTAATACTATCTACCTTAAGACCCGCCGACATGTCGTGAAAACACCCATGCTAATACTAATAAAATAGTCCTGTATGAGACATCTTAAGCATGAATACAATATGGACGGTGGGTGTTAGTGCTGAAATGGTGACATGTGGAGTGTATGGTACGTTGGAGGA
The DNA here is from genome assembly GCF_032717465.1 of Coenobita brevimanus. Lineage (NCBI taxonomy): Eukaryota > Metazoa > Arthropoda > Malacostraca > Decapoda > Coenobitidae > Coenobita > Coenobita brevimanus. Next base: position 8,813,357 of record NC_136996.1, on the reverse strand, counting down.
CTGCCGAGCCTCGGGGAACTGACTGCTCAGCCCATGCTCAAAGTCGGACTTACGAGAAAGGTTAAAAGATAAAAAATAAAGAACTACAATGTCAAACTCCTCCTCTTGGCAAAGTCTCATCTGACTTGTGTTAAAGCGTCTGGAGAAAATTAATATATAAACCAAGATAATCGGTTTGCAGACAATCATAAAACATATTAGGTCTACTCCAGAGCTCCTAGCTTATCTAGTTCACTTAAGTCTTGTGTAAGTACAACAGAAAATAAACTAACAATTTTGCCTCCACCACATTCCGAGAAGGACATGTAAAGACTCTTCACGTCGGTATTGATTCCTGCCAACAATAGAGGAGAAATCTCAACACTCAGAACCAAGGTCGTCCTCCGCCCGAGCCCCTCAAACACTGCCAACTCAATACTCCGCCTCTCCTCTCATGGTCCCCCACCGGCCAGCACTGAGTGATGCACATGTCTGACAAATTATTTGTTTGTATGTGAGCGCGTGAGTGTATTTGTGTTTGTGAAAGTTTGTGTTTGTGTGTTTGTTCGTGTATTTGTGGGTTTGTGTTTGTGTGTTTGTATTTGTATTTGTATGTATGTGTGTCTGTTTGTATTTGTGTGCGTTTGTTTGTTGTGTATTTGCGAGAGTTTGTTTGCGTGTGTTGGTGTATGTGTGTACGTTTGCATGTTACTGTGTTTGTATTTATGTGCTCGTTTGTGTGTTGTGTATTTGCGAGAGTTTGTGTGTGTATGTGTGTGTGTGTGTGTGTGTGGGTGGGTGGGTGGGTGGGTGGGTGTGGGTGTGGGTGTGTGAAAGAGAGAGAGAGAGTGTTTAGCAGGTTTCATAATATTTCCTCGTAAAAGTTTGGACATTGTTGTGGGAACCTCCACGTAATTAACTACAAAGGTGTTCGACATCGCATACTTGTGTCGTGCCAGCATAAGCATGAAAAAAATGACAGTCAAAATGGTTGTTGCATGAGGGTTGGAGTTAGTTGTGGAAACGGGTAAGAAATCTGATGAAGATGGTAGAAGAAGGGTAGGGTGGATGGACAGGAATGGGTGGTACGGGCTAGGATGGTGGTGAGTGATGGGGCAGGGTGATAAGAGACACTCGCTGCGAAGGTGAGTATTGTTAGTTGCTCTGTATGAACATGGCGATGAGTTAATTTTAAACTTTCTCTACATTTCAACGAGAAGGGAGGTAGAAGAAAAGGTAGTGGGTAGGTAGGAATGGGCAGGATGGTTTGGGGTGTTAATGGGTGATGTAGCAAGGCAATGATAATGCACCCTATAGAAATGTGCACTATAAGCTGGCAGGGATGGACGTAATAAGGATTTATTTCAAAGCTTTCTGCCAGAACAACTAAACCAAAACCGAGAAAACACAAGCTGCACTTTCATGCCTTCTTTCATCGTGATCACGACGCCGATAGCAATGTCAATTATGCAATGAGATGCGCAAATTTGCATTTATCGAACCAGTAAACAATTTACTTAAATACTGAAACTGTAAGAGGATATTATCGCAGAGTGATTCTTAACTCTAATTTCTTCACTAAGGCGGCGTCTTTTTGCAGTGCATTTCTGTAAGTATCGGACGATTTATTTCGGCTTAGAAGAATTTATGAATGGTTATTGGATGCTGTACCTAATTCCTCCAGTTTGAAATATCTCTAAGCTGAATAGATTAGCTGGGAGACAGTATGAGTAATATGGAAAATATACATCATAGTGAAAAGATTAGTGTTTTGTAAAATTTTCCCAAAGTAACTGCGTTCCAAACCTTATTGCAGCCACACATATCCCCAAGGGACGCACCGCTCTTTTGTTGGATACTCGTACCTTTGTGTCGTCACTCCTTTGAGGGATTTGGGCTGAAGCTCCTGATGTACAGAAAAAATACCTTGACTCTTATAATACAACACACGAACGGCAGTGTTCGTAATATTCACAGTTCTGCTGATAATCTTTCTTAGTTTACTGCTCAAGGTATTTCAGTCTTCCATTAACTCCTTTAGTACGGTGATATCCTTTTTCCGTTACTCTGGCTACCACAAAACGATGTTATACTGTACAGTAAAGTAAAGACCATTCCGTAATATGTACAGCATTAATTGTGTACATCTATTATTGCGGTTTGCTTGCACGCGCCTCGTATGAGCGGACAGATCAGCTATTCACGCTTAACCCCCCCCCCCTTTTTTTTAATCTGGTCGTGAAGGGTAAAAAAAATCCGTAGGGCCGGTGAACACTACTTTGTCATTGGAGAAGTGACCTGCCCACACCCGCTACTTCACGCGCTGGTATAGGTGTGGAGGACTTTTGGAGTGCTGGATGAGTGTTTATGTGGAAATCTGTATGTGAGAGAGACGTTGTTTACGTCCGAGTCTGTCTGTTATCGAAGAAGTCCTGGTAAGGTATGAAAATGTGAGAATACATGAAGGGACATGCTACTGAGTCCTCTTAAATGTCCGCCCTCGGAATCGAACCCACTTCAAGAGGACTGACTAGATGCACGCACAACAGGCCTAATAATCGGAGACTCCTTTTTTTTGTTGTTATTGTGAAAGGCCTTAACACTTCAAGTGAAAAGTAACTGCTTGTTAAATATTATAGGAATATAAGAACTGGCACCGATATGTCACGCATCATCGCCCAAAAGAAGAGAGAAAAAGAGTGGCCATATCTCTTTGGCGAACACACATGTAACTCTCACAGTCAAGTTGAGCAACAAATAATACTGTCTGTCGTCACATAAGGACAGAGTCCACTGACCTTTCAGTGACTTCCTTAGTAAGTCCAGCCGCCAGTCACGAGTGCTGGCTGGGCCGGGTGCCACTCAGCTGACCAAACACTCCATCCTTGACTGTCAACATGCACCCCACACAGACACACCGCCATATTGAGAGCTGAAGCAACGGTCACAGTGTTGCGTCCTCATGAAAAAAGAATATAACTCTTCAGCAGATTACGTTTTGTCTCGGTCAATACGTGAACAGATAATGCGTTGACCCCATCACTACGATGTATTAGTTTGGTCTTGCTACTTCTTGGATAGGGCCTTCACACTGAAAGCGTTAATGAGAGCTGTCTTTTACCCTTCCAGTTAGAATAAAGAATACTGTAAACCGAATAAAATCGCTTGGAGGTAGCAAGAGAACACAAAACATCCTCGTAGTGAAGGGGTTATCATAGATTTACGGCATGTGGTTATTTTCTGCACATTTTTTAGTTATTCAGAAATTTTCATGAGAAACTGTGACGGACTCTAAACGTTGGGCTAGTGCAATAAACCCACAGGAAAAGAAAGCACAGTGATCTGATTTGTACTGGCTGACAGTCTTATATCACACATATTGGGTGGAGTTCACTGTTACCAGCACTCAGCAGTTGCTGGTATATCACTAATCTGCTCCCAGACTAGCAGCAGCAAAAACTAACCCATTCTGTTTCTGATAACTGTTAGCATTGTTGAAAAATTGTGAAATGCCGCATAGTAAAGTCAGCTGGAAGACGTGGGGCGAAGTTCCCAGGTGAGGAGTAAATGAAGTAATATTGAGAAGGCAGGAGGGTAGCAAGAATTCGTCGCGCCTTCGTTCAAAGAGGGCTAAGTAATACATCACTTTTTAACCGTTTACCAGAAACCTCACTCAAACAAATTTACTCAAGCTCTGTAACATTTAATTAAGGCAATTTACAACTCCGATTCCCAGAACAAGAAGTTGGAGAAAAAGACAGCTTTTTTTTGCATTTACCTTCCCCACCGATAGTGTGACTGCGAGACCCTATCTCCTAAAAGGGCACCATTTAATTAGGGAGCTGGTAAATGACCATTATAGTAATTTAAAGGAGCGTTACCGAGAAACGACAATAGGGTCAGGGGGGCCGTGTCAGCTAGAATGTGGTTCACTTGTTCCAGGATATTCGTTCCAGTTTTCCTCGTGTTTCTTGGGGCGATAATCTCGTAAAACGCAGCACCAGACACTTCACTGGCTAAAGAGGAAATTGTACATTCTTTACTCCTCCATGTACGGTTCACCATTGTCCGTTTCATTTGCTTCGTTATGTTACTATATTCTGACGGTATTTAAATTCCTTTGTAAGATATTTTTTTATATTATGTTGAGTTTTATGCAAGCCCCCTGCATATCTTTATGCACAGATGAACTTAAAACTTAATTTTAAAAAATATATTTAGGTGAAACAAGCCTGATGAGGCATGCGAGAGGCACAGTAATGCACTGCGATATGGAAGTAAAAAAAAAAAAAAAAAGAGTGTTGTTAGTAAAGATGATGTAATGCTGGACGAACTGAGAAGTAACAAAAATTGTGTTGAATTTAATGTACTAGTACAGGATAAAACATATTTTCAGAGGGTTTTGGTCATATGGGGAGGACGATTGACCTGCTGGGTGTACGAGAGTGAACTGGCTGGAACAGGCAGACCAAGAACGAGGTGGAGGGACTGGGTCGGGAAGTATATGATTGACGGATGAATTAAAGAAACTTTCTTGCAGCGTAACAGGAAAATTCGCTGTCACTGACCAGCGAGGGGAGGAGTATTTAAGATAGGCTGTTTTGTGTGTGTGGGGGGGAGGGGTAGTCACTGATGAGTTGACATTAGGCATTCCTGGATGTATTTTTTTACTTACACCACCCTTCACAAAATACTGTGTCGGGGAAAAGCTAAAAAAATTCATTAAAGGTCTTCTAACCAGGCAGTTTGGAATGGTGGTGGATAAGTGGTTAGAGAAAAAGTTTGTTGTCAGTAAGAATGGACTTAAGATCGGTTCCACGCTGGGGGAAGGAACAGATTATCTGAATTTCATTAAAACAGACTTTAATCAGATTCCACACGGTCTATCGACATGTTATAAAAACACTTCCCATAATACCATTAGGCCAGTTCTGAACGAGACAGATCTAGCATGTATTTAGTACAGACGGTGGATATTAACGCCGAAGTGGTGAGATATGAAGGTATGTGGCAGGTAGGAGGACTTTTGGGCCCAAGGGAACAGGCAATCAATTATAAGTCTAGAGTTGGACTTACAAAATGGTGTGGCTACTTCTTTGCGAGCATCGCGTTGTCTGGTGCAGAGGATGGACGAGGAGCTTGCATCCTGGTCTGCAGTTATTGACTTCAGTGTATCGACCACGCCATCCGTACTCAGCTACCTTTTGTCTTTACCTCCCACACCATCCGAAGATGTGATGGAGGAATGGAGTGGAGAGGTATGTGAGAGAGGCGGGTGTGGGATGGGGAAGAGGGAAGTAAAATGGCAGGGGACAGGGTGACATGGAGGCGATTTGTTTGTGGCCACCCCTCACGGGATTAAGGAGTGTGGCAATAGACAGATAGACCAACCGTTTCCTGCTACCATTCGAATTTCCCTCTCACCCCATCCGTTCTTTGCTACCTCTTCTGTTCCCCTTCCACACTCTTGCTGTCTTTCTATACTTTCTTTATCTCATCTTCCCAACCCCCA